>NW_017729025.1:158042498-158044527 GCF_001723915.1 Gavialis gangeticus | reverse complement strand
CAGTGCCTCAGGTTAGGACGCACCCCTCTGCGAGGGGCCGAGCTGGCACCGGGAGAGTCTGAAGATGAAAATTTTGGTGCAAATGTTAATTTTTGTTCTGCTGTTTCTGCACCCAAGTGAGCTCACCTAAACTTAAGCTGGAAGGCCAGGGGTGTTAAGGGTCACTCACCTTCCAGGAAAGGATAAATATTTATGCTTATTTGGGGACTTGTTAATATTAACAGAATATTCAGGTATATAAGATAAACCTAATTGAGGTACCATATTTTCTGATTTTGTGTCTTCCTGTGCATCTTCCCAGTGGTACCTTCTGTTGCTCTTAGAAAAGTCTAAATAAGTTGCTGTAGGGTTATTGGCATTGATTTCATCACCCAAACAACTTCATGTATATCTAAGAATACGTAAGACAGCATCCACATGATCAAAGACCATCCAGTAGAGTGTAATGAAATGCAGCCCGCTCAAATGGCGGGGAAAATATTTCTTGTCCACTGGATGTTGCTGCTTTTACAGACCTTGTTCCATCCAGTTAGTTTTACATCTTATTCCAGTTGTCATCTCTTCCTTCTGTGCTGTTGCTTCTGAAAATGTCTAAACGCATAAGCCTCTAGATGGTAATATAACTTTCAGATAAGATAGAATACTATATTTCAGCAGGACTCTTCCTGTTTGCTGTGGGAATAGTATAGTTGAGCACTGGATCCAATGATATGCATTTAAAAATTGTATTTCTTGGGAACAGTGTTAAATTGAAATATCATAGCTTAATCCTATATTTAGCATGAAACAATAACAAACTAGTCTACTTGGAATATAGGAAAACAAGGAGCATGAAATTGGCTTTGGCAAAAAAAAAAGTAATTGTGGAGCATGAGGGACTCAGTGGAACAGGGAGGAAAGCTGTTGGAGGTGAAGGTCCTTGTGGAAGAAGGCGTCTGCTCTTGTGTGGGGTGGTGGAAGGCTTGTGCCTCTGAGGTACTGGCAATTGAAGGTTTTTTTGATGTTGGCATTTCGGATCCCTGGTATGCTGAACCATTGTCATATGACATGTTTTGTAAATTGCTTTATGACCTGTGTGTTCTAAAGTGGCACCAAAAACAAATTGTATGCTTCCCTGAGATTCTTCTTTTTCATGCTGGCACTCTTTCCTTCATCTCTTAATTGAAGGTTTTCTTTTGATTTGGGGTTCTTTAACTTTATCTGTGGTATAAAATTGTATGAGATTATCTAAATTGATATTAAGTGACATAGACTCTGAATACATATGCACTTAAAAACACATATGCACTTAAGCAGATTTAAAATGGGCCTATTGGAAGTTTGATTAGGTCAGTTTTAGAACTGATCTAGTCATAGTTGCTTAGTGCAGTAAACTTGGTCCAAGTCTTCATTTACCATTTTTTTTCTCTGCCCCTTTGGTGTCACTCCCTCCTCCCCCCTTAAAACCCTAATTATTTTTTTAAGTTGTTGTTTTTTGGGGCAACTGAGCAGAATTTATTAAATTATCATTTTGGGTACCTATACACATGCTCTGACATGTTCTAATTGGAATGCATTGGAGCAGACTCAATTAACTGAGTCTGCTTCACAGTCTATAGCATTGCTGCAGTGTCACATGTATAAGCCTCTGTGGGTTTAAAAGTGGCCTCTGGGGTGCTTTACCTAAAGCTCATTGAATGGGGGCAGTGGGGTTCCGCAGGGCCTGGTCCTCGGGCCCGCACTGTTCAACATCTTCATCAGTGATTTGGATGAGAGTGTAAAAAGCACCCTGTTCAAATTTGCTGATGACACTAAGATGTGGGGGGACATGGGCACACTAGAAGGAAGCAACAGGCTACAATCAGACCTAGACAGGTTACAAGGGTGGGTGGAGGAGAATAGGATGGGATTCAACACAGACAAGCGCAAGGTGATGCACCTGGGGAGGAACAACCGGCACCATACCTACAGGTTAGGGAACTCCCCTCTTGTCAGCACGGAGGCAGAAAAGGATCTTGGAGTCATCATTGACTCCAAGATGAACATGGGC
>NW_017729025.1:158022571-158042104 GCF_001723915.1 Gavialis gangeticus | reverse complement strand
CTCTTTCCTGCCATGGTAGGGGGTCGGACTAGATGATCTACTCAGGTCCCTTCCAACCCTAGAAACTATGAAACTATGAAAATAGAGTCCTTAGATTCTTGGAAAGGAGCTGAGGATAAAATGCATCTCTTCACTGTTTTACAGTTCTGCCCTGAGTGTGTTTATGCAAAGCATGATGCAGATTTGTCCAGTTGGTTAATTTTGACCCAGCTTAACCCAGATTTGAAGTCTTGATTTTTTTTTTTTTTTTTTTTGTCTGCCTCCATCTGTCTCAAAACAGCTTGTTGGCTTTTTAAAATTTTTCAGTTCTGCAAATGCTTTATTTACATGCTTGTGTTTAAGTGTGTGCTTGTCACCTGGATTTAAATGGAGATTACTGATATGCTAAGGTTTAAGCACATAGGCAAGAAGGGTTGAGGTTTGACAAGGTTTTTTTTTAGTTTCAGAGTTAGAAACTTTTAGTTTGAGTTTATAATATAAGGATTCTAGTTCCAGTTCTGCAAGCATATGGGGCCTATGGAGTGATCATAGTGGCCCTTTGTACACACCACATTTTTTGCCCTTTCTTGCACTGCAATAGCATCACTGTTTGTATGAGTGGGTTTTCCGGATGCTTTAGAAGTCTTTCTGGAGCATTAGAGTAAAACTCCTCAGATGTAGTTTAGTTTGACTCGCCACAAATTAAAGCGTTGCATCCCTGGTTTCACTGCACGCAAACACAAAGGCACTCGAAGGCATGTAATGAGCCTCTTTGTCTACCAGATGGAGCTGTGACTTTTTTGTAGTTTACTCTTTTTGAATTGCTTCTGCTTTCAGATTGCTTCCACTTTTTTTTCTTGTGCTGTTTGCTGGCTCTGTGCTTCCACAGCTGCATGGCAGGGCATGGGGTGGGGGGCCCTGGGCTGAGGGGGCAGTGCTGGACCATCTTGCTCTCCTGCAGTGTGCTTAATCCATTAAGAAACCAAGTATGTGCAAACACCGATGCAACACTCTAAAGCTTAATTTATTTGAAAACCTAGTGCATGCAAACACTGATGCGATGCTCCAAAATAAGCAAGTATACATGTTATAAACCTATTTAATTTAATGATTAAACTCTGTGGTGTGTACAGGCACCCAGCCTTTCCATAGTCAAGGCTGTAGTCAGAATTCCTTTATAAGACAATTTTGAACTGTTTTGAAACCCAAGGTCAGTTACACCTACACCTTTGCAGAAATAAGCTGTCAGACTTTTAGTATTGTCTATTATTTAGTGTTAATTTTGGTTTTGAATATAAGACGACTTTTAAATGGTTGCTAAATGTAAGCATTTTAATTTATTTCTGTTTTCCTCTAAATCACCTAGATAATCTTCCTTTTTGAAATATATGAGCAGCACTTGAAATATTTCTGTGCTAAGTGATGCATGAAAGCAAGAGTTTGGGTAGATTTGATGCTGACTCATCAGGAAGTTTTCAAGGCAGGAATATTTTAAAGATATTGTGGATACTTGGAAGGAATAGATTATTCTATCATCAAAAATGTCATAAGAAAAAACTAATGGAGAATATGTTTGCTGACAGCCTCTCATTAAATCTTGTACTAAGCAAAGAGTGGGATGACTGTTTTGCTTCTGCATAATGCAGCCTTGTTAACAAGAGTTTTCCATGTTTGCTAACAATTGTTTTCACCAGAAAATTAACTAGTGCAGTTTCTAAGACTAAAGGTACAAATGGGGCTGGCAAAACTTATATTCTGCTGACCTCCATTTGGTATTACAAAAACTAAACCAAACAAAAGATGTTTAAAACAAGCAGGGAAATTCCATATATGAGTGTTCAGAACTAAACTACTCGTGTTGGCTCTGGGATAATGTTTCATATTGCTTCATATGTAAAACCTAAGCACTTAAGGCAAAGAATTATATAGTTGGTGACATAATAAATTTCATAATGTCCTTGTAAACTAAAATATTCTCCATCAGCAGTTGCAAATATAAACACAATAAAAACAGAAAAAGGGGGTTGGGGGAGAAGGCATGCTGATCAGGCTTAAGTTTTAAGTTGGTATGCATTTCTATTTAAAAACAGTATTAAATTATTAAAATATGTACATCATTATATTCAGACACCAAGTATTTCATCAAAACTTCCTGTCCACTGACAATTGTCTAACATTTTTTGGATGAATCGGCATCAAATCTCTGCTAGCTGGGGTTGTTCTGACCTGACTTAACATGCTGTGGTCCCGGGCACATGTTTAAACACAGCAGTCAGGAGCGGTAAACTCCAGCGCATATTATTTTGCCTTTATAGCATAGGTAGATGTCTCCACTAGTAGTTGGAATTTATTTTTTTTCTGAGCTTCTTTGTATTTATCTGGGAAACATTAGCTTTACTAACCGAGAAAGGAGGAGAGAAGCAATGAGATATCACTTATGAAGCAATTACTGCATTTACATGAATATAAAACTACTCCAACTATAAGACCCCCCCCAATAATTAGGTTCGATATATGGGAAATTTATAAATTTATTATAATTTTCTAGATATAGAATCTAATGATTGGAGATTTTCCTTGAATTTGTCCTCCTCCCACTCCTACAACAGGGAAAATAAATGGGGGGAGGGGGTGTCAGGTAGTCCCCTTGCTCTCTTGCCCCCCCCCAATATCTCTCTTCCTTCCCCCCCCCACTTACTGTCAGTCCCTGCTTTTCCTGAGTGCGTGAAAGTGAGGAGCAAAATTTGCATATAGGCAGATTGCATCAGGTATCCATAGACTTAGTTTGGGCATAGTTGATGCAGTTTACCTTTTTTGAATCTGCTACAATATTTTTGGCACAGTTACTCCATAAAACACTTTTAAACAGTACTTTGAGATATAGTACAAACTATACATGATATTGGTCCAAAGCCAAAAGGCTTATAAATTACCATCTAGTTCATTGGGATGGGTTCTAACAAGGTCAACAGTGTTTCAGGCCATGGTGACCCCACAGCTCAGTACTGCTCAGTATATGTGAATACTCCATATATGCCCCACCATGTGCTAATTTGCCTCTCCCCCCACTCATGGCTGGAACTGGGTGTTCTTGTCACAAGTCCTGGAATCTTTTAAAAATATATATGTGGATGAGGCTCTGGGCAGTCTGGTCCAGCTCCACTTCATGGAGGTTGAGACCTCACTAATATGCAATAGGCTGAAAGAGGAGGCCACAAAGGGATTGTGGGTGAACTGTTGGAGCCTTGTTTGGTGATGGTTGCCAGACATTTAAGGCTGGTAAAGAAAGGGGAATCCTTGGTGATGGGAATGAAAGGTGCAGATTAGCTGTGGGAGTGAAGATGAAGTCGAACTATATTGTGTTAGTGGCTTGCTATGACTTGAAAAAGAGTTGGCATGGAGGGGGACTGCATGCAATGTGTACTGCCATATATTTTAATCAGTTAAGTTGTAGTAATCTGTAGATTTTCATTGGTATGCTTACCCCATATAGATCATAGCAGGGGTGGGGAAAATGGTGGATTTGGCCAACAGATTTTCCAGCAGCGCCTGCCTGCATGATTGGGTTCAGTTTCTGTAGAGATCTCAGCTGCTGTGCTGTGATAGCACAAGGCTGGGGTTACCATGGGGACTTGCCCCAGCCATGTAGGCAGGGTAGGGCAGGGCAGGGGACTGTTTCAGAGCCACTGGGATCTTGCGGCAAGGGCAACTTGGTCCTGGGTCCAGGGCAGAGCCATAATCTGCTGCCTGCATGCTTCTGGCAGGGGCACGCAATCAGCAGATCATAGCTCTGTTCCAGCTCCTTGCAGTGGTGACAGTGTGGTACCGAGCCAGGGCAGAGCTGAGATCTGCTGCCTGCATGTCCCTGCCCAGAGCATGCAGGCTACAGTTCGTGGTTCTGCCCTGGCCCTGGACCAAGCTGCCCCTGCCACAAGATCCCCAGTGGCTCTGGAGCAGCCCCCTTCCCTGCCCTGATGCACACCCTCCATGGTAAATCCCAGCCTTGTGCTATCACACACAGTGCAGTGGCTGGGGTCCCTGTGGAGACTGGCTTCAGTCGTGCGGGCAGGGGCTGCTGGGAAATGGAGTCCACTGCTGGCCGGATCTGGCCCATGGTCTGGACTTTGCCCACCCCTGTTTTATAGTCATGCTCAGTGTTGGCTGTATTTAATCAACTTTGGCTTTTAGCAGCAGTTTAATGATGGACAATGAAGTTTCCTTGTATATGATCCTAAGACAAGGGGTTCTTTTCCACATGCTGACTGGGGAAGAAAAACTTCATCTTTTACTATATTTGCTTGAGTACATTGCTCCTAGCTCATTTGGCTGCTAACTAGATTAACAGAGCAACTATTTTTATACTGTTCTATAATTTTACTTACCGTTCAACTGTGTTCATCAGAAGGGTGGCAAACATGAGACAATGGATAGAAAGATGGGAAAACAGTAGTGGAAGACTGGTAGCTATCTGATGCTTTTACAGTTAGATTTAGGAGAGATGGTGAACTCTGTCTTTGGTCGTTTGGATTGTCATTTAATTACAAATCCTTTTTTGTGTGTATATTCTTACTCTCACTTTTTATATGTCTATTAAAACGATTTTAAGACCAGTTTTATTTCTTCTCATGCTCCTGGTATATAGTTTGATCCATTTAAATGCCTGCACACCAGACTGAAAAAAAAAAGCTATGCACTTACTGGAACTCAATAAAAACAATGCTATTTAACTACAGAAACCATATGGGGTATGTTTTTTGACCCCCTTGCCTCATTTTTCAAAGCATCTTATGCCTCTAATAGCAGCCTTAAATTGAGAGGATCTAGTAAGGTCAGGGCTACTTTAAAAGCTCTCAGATTAGCCACATGTATTCACAAATTAAGTGGTAAAGCACAGTTGCAATACAGACTAGGTGATGGGTCCAAAGAATATTTATGCATTCAAGTGGTTCATGCACTTAACCAGTTTAAATATAAACTATAAGCAGAAGATTGGGACTGGTATTTTTTTTGTTCAGGTGAGTGAACTGTGCTTATCTGATCTGCATGTAAGCAGAGTACACAGTATGAACCAAACTCATGTAGTGTGCATTTTCCCTTTAAAATTATTTGAGATACATGTTTTCACTTTCCACAGACTAAGAGAGCATAAGCCTTTGTTCTTATTTCCCTTAGTGCTTGCTTCCTTGTGGTTGTCCTTTACGATGTTGTTTCTATCTTTGTAATAGTCTAAAGCAGGGGTGTGAAATGGATGGCCTGTGGTGCTGCCCTGTTCGGTCCATCCCCCAAGCTATCGGTAGATCACTAGAAATTGTGAAGTGTAGCCTGCCTCAGTCTGGGGCCGTTGGGCCTCAGTAGACATGGCAATCGGCAACAGGAGGGAGCGTGAGCGCTTATACAGCCCTGGTCATCCTCCAGCCACTTCACCTGTCATCACTGCTGTGGCCCCAGCTCCTCGCTTGCCAGCCTTGCCACCCCCCTGCAGGAGCCGCTGCCACTGCTACCATCGCTTACCAACTAGTAGAGCTAGAGCTGCCACTTCTGCATATAGTGGCGGCAGCTTCAGTTCTGGCACAGGGAATGTGGCAGGAGCTGGAGCTGCACTGCATACCCAGTGTCAGAACTGAAACTGCTGCTGCATGTCGCAGGTTGGAGCTGGATCTGCCACCACCACTATGTGCCCAGGGCTGGTTCTTAACCCACAAGAATCTTCAAGGTCCAGATCTGGCCTGGGGCATGAGATGAGTTTAACACCCCTGTTCCAAAGTTTATAGCACTCCTTTGTAATACCTCATTTTGAATAGTCACAATACTTCCGTATATTATCTTTATGGTATTCACATTTCTGGTTTCCTTAAACCCCAAACTTTATCTTGCATCCTTAGACCATTATGGCTGTTTCATGTGTAGTAACTTTATGCATAGCGTGTCAAAGCAGAGCTTTTTTTATTTTTGCTCTGAGCAGGTTGGTTTGTGACACTGTGTTTAACGCTGGCTATTCGTGTCACTTTTTGAACACTAATCCTTCTACGGTGATAGAGAAGTCATTAACCATGTTAGTTAGTGAGGGGTTAGCTTTCATATGGGACAGCCTTCTTAATCGGATGCTTTAAAGTTGGCTGTTACCAAGAAACCCTTATGCTTCTGAACCAGTTAGTCTTTAAAGTACTAACTAACATGGCTAATGACTTCTCTCCACTGTAGAAGGATTAGTGTTCGCAGAGTGACAATTTCCCTACCCTGCCTTTTACAGGAGGCAGGGTTGTGAACTCCCTGCCTTCTTTCTCCAGAAAGCCCCATAGAAATGACCCTCTTTCAACTGTTGAACTTGCATGTCATGCTGAATTATTTGTGTCATTATAACTGCCTTTTGAAAGTTTGATACTAGAGACATTTGAGCTTTAACCTCAGTGTGGAAATGGAGACCAAGCTGAAAGGGAAGTGATGAAAGCAAGAAAAGGTATTGTTTGCCTATTGAACCTTTTAAATTTCAAGTAATGGCAGCAAAGCCTGAAATTGGGGAAGATGGGGTAATGATGGAAACTGAATCGTGTTCTAGGAGATAACCTGTTGTGTGTTTATCCAAATAAAAACATGCTTCTAACTAATATATCCGGATACAAGTTTTGGACAAGCAGCTGATTTGGGAAAGCATTGTCTTAAATGAGAAGAGTTGGTGACATGATTAAATTCCACTGTCTCCTTGGAATACGTTGCAGAAAGAAACTCTACTAGAAGAAGTGATGAAATATAAGTGGGAAATAATATGGAACCTTAAAATAAATTGCTAACGAATCCAGCATTGACTGGCCTCCCCCTCTATGCGGCACTGGTCAGGCCGCAGTTGGAGTACTGCGTCCAGTTCTGGGCGCTGCACTTGAAGAGGGATGTGGACAGCATCGAGAGGGTCCAGAGGAGGGCCACTCGTATGATCAAGGGACAGCAGGGTAGGTCCTATGAGGAAAGGTTGCGGGACCTGAACCTGTTCAGCCTTCAAAAGAGAAGGCTGAGGGGGGATCTTGTGGCCTGTTATAAACTGGTTAGGGGGGATCAGCAGGCGCTGGGGGAGTCCCTGTTCCCCTGAGCGCCGCAAGGAGTGACCAGGAACAATGGTCACAAGCTGGCGGAGGGAAGGTTTAAGTTGGACATCAGGAGGCGCTACTTCATGGTCAGGGCGGCTAGGGTCTGGAACCAGCTTCCATGTGAGGTGGTGCAGGCTCCCACCCTGGGGGTTTTTAAGAGGAGGTTGGATGACCACCTTATTGGGGTCATTTGACCCCAGTGCTCTTCCTGCCATGGCAGGGGGTCAGACTAGATGATCTGCTCAGGTCCCTTCCGACCCTAGAAACTACGAAACTATGAAAGAATGAAGCTTTTCCCAGTGATCAAAATGTGACATGGCTATTTTGTCTTGTTTACAATGGTTAGCTATCATTAAGAGGACTTTTTCTAGGTAGCTGAATTAGATCAACTCCCCCCAGCATCTTCCTGCATAACATCCATTTAGGAAGAATAAAACTGTTTTAAAACTATTATATTCTTGTAAAGTCAGACACAACAAAATGAATGCTAAGTATATAATGCCTAGATCAGTTGGGTTTTTTTCTGTATCCTTGAGAGAGAGGCTAGTCAAAGTGGAAACATTTGTTTACAAAAGTGGTCACCAACCTGTTGATCCCAGAGCCTCTTTGGTTGATCCTGGGCCAGGGGACAGCTGGGTGTGTGTGTATGCATGCACACAGCCACTGCCCCTAGCCCCAGCAGGTCAGTCTGCTGGGGGGGAAAAGGGAAAGGGGGCAGATTGAGGCCCCTGCAGTGAGTGACTGGCTGTGTGGCACAGCCAGGGGCAGGGAAAGATAAGTGGTGCCCCAGTCCAGCCAGGTGGTGGGAGGATTCGGGCTCCGGGGGGACTCCTCCAGAGGTGCTGGGATTGGCTCCTGCCCATCTCTGCGGGGGTGGAGACAGCAGTGGCGGCTGCTGCTGTGCCTCGATCTCTGCTGCAAGCTGGCAATGTACAGATGTGGCTCAGCTAAGCAGTGGGGGCAGCCCCGGCCCAGCTGCATCTGGGAAGATCTGGTTGTCCAGGAGCGTGTGAGGGGCGGCTGTTGCTGCTGGGGTCCATTTCCCTCTCCACCCATGCTCCCGGTACAGCAAGCAGCCTGCAGCAGCAGCCGCCTTGTCCTGAGCACAGGTGGGGAGGGGGGGGCCGGGCAGCAGCAGTGGGCAGCCTGCAGTAGCAGCCGCCTCCTGGAGCACAGGTGGGGTGGGGGGGCACAGGCCCCTGAGACCTCTGGAGCTCAGATGGCGGGGGGGCACGGGCCCCCAGGGCCTCCGCTAGGCTGCATGGAGCGGCCTTCCAGATTCAGCCAAGCCAGGGCCTGATGCCATATTTGTCTGGCTGCCGGGCAGGTGTGGCTCAACACAGCTGTGGCACAGAAGTGGTATCGGGCCTCAGCTGGACCCGGTCTGGGACACTCTGAAGTCCAAGGGTAGGGGCACAGTAGATCCTGGGGTGCCTTTTACTTCCAAAAAGTGATCTTCACCCTAAAAAGGCTGGAGACCACTGGTTTACAAGAGAATTTTTCTTGAAGCCCATATGTAGAATCTGTTTATATTAAAAATTAAGAAAAATATTGAATTGTAATTTTTTTAACATCTAGTATATTGGTTCTCAACCTTTTCTAGGCTTGAGGCACCCCTCCATAACTCTTTTGAATTGAGTTGCACCCCATTTCAAAAACTAATATATTTATTGTAGTGTGTACTTCTTTATAGAGGAACTCTGCATTTAAGGCAAGGGAGCAACCAGGCAGAGCCTGAGCCTACACTTATCTCTTTATGCCTGCTTATCTCCTTGTACCTGCTTATCTCCTGGCACTCTGGCATGCCCCAACACCCTGGGTGAGAATCATTGACCTAGTCTAGTACATTGTTTCTGATCTGTCTGTTCCCTTTAGAATACAAAGGAAGACAGTATTAAATTATAAACATCTTTTTTAATAGTGACAAAGAGGATTGCATGTGCTTATGAGCTGCTTCATATGCTTTCTATTGGGTTTAATAGAACTCTCTGAGTGCTGGTTGCATTTTGAAACCTGAGTTCTTATAGGAAAACTGATTCAGAGTAACCCTTGGCTTGACTTGAACATGTTTTAGAAGTTAGTTAAATCTGGATTTATTGCTTAGAGATGGCTGAGCTCTTAATACATTACTTATAGGTTTCTAACATACAACAGCCTGCATTTTAAGGAATTGAGCACAATTTAGGAGACGTGGTAAGAACATCATAACTTTATTCATATCCCCATTTGACTAAGTTGATTAAAGGAACTAAGTTTTATTCAGAATCATTCCGTACGGTACGATTTGAAGTTTTAAACCAAAGTTACTTTAATGATTCAGTAGCAAACTTTGCTGTGTAAACTTCAAAAGGAAGCTTTCAGACTACAGTTTGTTCTCAAATAGGTGGACTTTTATAAAGCTTTATTTCTGGTCCCAGGTCAAGGCATGAGAATTTTCAGCTCAAAGTGATAACAGTAAAGGAAAACAAATTTCATTTTGGGGCGTCATAAACTTAAGCTTGCCACTACAGTGCAGCATACTGTATACCTCATATTTCTAAGGCCTGCAATCACTAGGCATGTAAATGCAATATATGTATGAAAAATGAGCCATGACCAAGTACATCTGTCTCGGCTAGTTTGTTTAGTCATACTATGTTCTCAGGTGAATTAATAGTTTTCCATGTATAGAATATAATTATTGGAGGGTTTTCTTAAATTTGCTGCTTCCCACCCACACCGTGTGCATTGCTGACCCCCTGCCTCTTGCTCTTCCCATACCCCTCATGAGCCTATTGCCTGCCCTGGGCCCATACTCAAATCTAAAACAAGCCCTGCCTCCCCCAATGTCAGTTGGAAGAGGAGAGCCCATGTCTTGGATCTGAGTACATGTGGTTCTCTTATGTATAAAGAATGAAGTTTGTCACTTCAATAAGTTCAAGTCAGGCTCTTCATATACAAACTTATAAATGTCCAGGGATCCTGGCTTTCTCTGATTTAAAAAAAATCCCCAATTTTCAGTTTAAAAAAAAAAAAAAGTAATCCTGTATCTACATTTGTCTGTGATTTACGTGAAACACCACTAATATATATATTGGGGATGTTTTAAGTCGGAGAAAACCAGGATCCCTGTAAATGTGTGATGACAATGGATTTCATGCCAAGTAAATGGGTTCTGAGAGGTAGGAGCTCTTTAAGACTATGAGTGCTATACTGGCATCCTTGTAGTAGTATATTATACCAGCATAGTTCTTCTGATGTGTAGGCATCCACATTAGCAAGCTGTGGGTTTTTTCCCAGTATTATACAATAACAAACCCAAGAACAAGTTGCAGTGCTACAGTTCTGCTGTCTTAGTTCTGCTAACGTAAGCTCCTAGTGTAGATTCAGCTGTTTTGGTCAGGGTTATGAAGATCTGTGTTCCCTGATCAATATGGAGGCCATCTGTAGTGTAAGCTGGGCTTCAAATGACAGTCTGAACTCATTCTAATTTTTATGCTAAAGGAACACACAAATATTTGAGTTCCTGCCTGAGGGAACTCTGATAGTTGGGTGTGGTCCTGCTTTTAAGCAGGGGGCTAGACTAGATCAGTGGTTCTCAACTGTTTTTGTACCACAACCCATTTGTAAACATTGACCAGTCCTGCCCCGGTGCCCCTTACTTCTGGCCTCTGCCCCCCACCCCCTGGGCAACCCTCATTTTCTGTTTCCATGTACTGTTTTCAAGCAGTATTGCTCCGCTCTTGCAATGCAGCATTATTAACTTTTAGTGATAGTAATGCAGATTCTCAGAATTGCTCAGTGAAAATGGGGAAGCAACAGTGACCCCTAATTGTGTAAAAATTTTTAAAATAAAAGCTTCCTTTTTATTCAAGAATGTTTAAGGAATTTGTATCTTCTTTCTTTAGAAAGTAAGCACAACATTTCATCTTCAAACTGCTGGATTTTTTTCTGATCTTTGAATAGAGACATCTTGATCTCATAATCAAATAATATCAACCAATTTTGGTTGCCTAGAATGCTTTTAAATAGTGTAGAGCCTGATGTTCTTAGGAAATCTAAAAGCCTAGAAGGGTTTTGTATCTTTTCCTCTTAATGTTTATTAGTAGTTTTCAGTCCTTTTCAGTCTCTCTCTCTCTTTTTTTTTTCCCCTCCCTTCCAACAGAGTCCATGTAGGAGTTCAGTGAAAAGGACAATTCACATACTCAGAGTACTGAGGAATTAGGAAAGAATGTCAGCTTTTGTCATCTGAAGTATTATAATAGGATAAAATTTTTAGTAGATTTGATTGTAGAAAGGATGCCCTTCACTCTGCCAGTGTCTCTGCAGATCCTTCAAAGTAAATTTTAAGGAAAAAACATAAGGCAGGCTTAAGACCTCTTAGTGATAGGCCTCTCTCAATAAATTATTTTGTACTGATGGGATATTCTCTGTTCTTTGCATTGTACATTTGTCAGAAATAGTAGCTGTACAGTTGTTAGAAGTAGTAACATGAATTGAAAATATAAAACTTGTTCAGTTTTGTTGGTTAGTTAGCTTTTAGCCTGGCCAAGAAAATATTCCAATATGCTTGACTTCTTTTTGTTTTTCCTCCCCCTCGCCTTCTCTTGTTTGAATGTTAATTTTTGTTTTCCCCCTAAACTGCAGGAGAGCTCACACATTAACAGTCCTGTTTAGCCTTACTTGTGCACTGGGATATGTAACCTTGTTGGAAGAAACCCCACAAGATACTGCCTACAATACTAAAAGGTAAACCTTTTTTAAGTTAAATATTTTTGTATGGCATTAATCAGCATAAAGCTGATAAAAGTAAATCAAAATCTGGATGCTCATTTGATACGAGCGTTTAAATGTAACGTGTTGCTTACTGTGGTGAATAATGTGTGCATCATGTGTACATGTAACTAATTACAAGACCTCATTGTACCAAGTTATGCTTCCCATAGCAACAAATTCTGCTTCTTGGCTAATATAGTGAGGTCTGCCACTTAGATTTATCTGGTGGTATATTATTACATGTGAATTATTTGACGTGTACATTAATGCAAAGCTGTGTTTAAGGCTTTCATGGGGATTGGTATTTGGGCTAAATATAAACACAAGAGCTTATAACTTAAACAGCAGCTCTTAAAAATATGTATGTTTAGAATGATTCTCTTAACTGTATGTTCTTTTGCCAATGTGATGCTATAGTTGAACTGGTCAGATTGAGTGAAACCTCTCATGTAACTAAAATAGAGAAAAGCATGGTTCACTCAAAGATGGAAAACTCTGATTTTAATGTACACTGTAAGTCCTTTTTTTTGTCTAAATCGAATAACTTGAAAAAATAAATGGTTTAATCTCCCGAGAGCTCTACATGTTCCTGTTATGAGACATGAAAATAAATTAGAATCCTGGAAGAACACCCACCTGTCTTCTCTCTGGTGCATCTTAGTTCTTACATATGTGAAAAGGAAAGGAAAGGGGTATATTACTTCCAATTAAAGTATCTAACCCTTTCCCTGTCTCTCTTGAGTATGATTAGGAAGACATTTATCTAGAGGTACACCGATATATCAGTCCATATTGTATTGACACCGATAAAAGGAAAATTGACATTATCAGCAATTAGCATTTTTTGGCTGACATGTCACCAATAAATACTGTATGCATGTGCACAGCCAGGGATGCAGCCCAGCACCTTGGAGAGCAGCATCTGGCTGGTAAGTCTCTGTGGGGGAAGGGGCATGGGGGTGACAGATCGAGGCCTCCACCATGAGGGGGAGAGTGGGGCCAGGGCAGGGGCAGATGCTGTCCAGCCAGGGTGGAACAAGGCACAGGATGGAGCCATGAGTGGCTGAGTGCGGCCCCAGCCCAGTCCCCACCCCGCCAGAAAGAGGCTGATGCAGCCCCCTAGCCCTGAGCCAGCAGCAGCCTACCCTTACTCCATGGCTCCATCCCATGCCCCACCCAGCCCCAGCTATGCAGTGCCTTCCCCTGGCATAGCGCCACTCCCTCCCTCATTGTGGAGGCCTCGATTTGCCACCCCTCCCCTCCCGCCCCGTCTCTTTCCCCCAGCAGACTTTCTAGCTGGATGCTGCTCTCCAGGCTGTCTGGCTGCATGTCAGCAGTTGGATCGGGATTGGCCGATATGGCTGGTTAATAATCGGTCGTTGGTATTGGCCCAAAAAATCTTTATCAGTGCACCCCTGCGTTATCAGGTATAGTAGGTTCACAGTGTGTCATTTGCACTTGCTGGTCATTCGCACGTGTTAGTGTGAAATACTCAACAGCCTCTGTGGTAGGGCAGAGTACAAGAACCCAGCCTGGAACTGAAAAATACGGTGCAACCTTCAGTATCTATAACTAGCAGTACTGTTACTCAGTAGTCACAATAAAGAGAAACTAGGCAGTGGAGGGAACTGAGACATACTTTAGAACAATGTCTCCAAAAATAGAGGAAAACACTTCAAGGAGGAAGTGATGACAAATCAAGTGTTTTGGGATTAGAGGTTGATATAAATATAATAAGGTGACTCAGTGGAATGTTTTATTGCTGTGATAATGGTACTAATCTCAGTAATAAGATCTGGAAGGAAATTAATCATCAAAATAACTTTCTTTTCATCTCAATAAGAAAAGATTTTTTTTGATATGGGAATGTTATTTAATGTCTTAACTTGAATCCATTATTAAAATAAGTTAAATTTATGTGGTAAGAAATTGAATACTCTCTGTGTTTCCATTTGGAGTAAGGGACTTTCTTCTCAAACTTTGGAACTTTTTCGAAAGGCAGAAATTGTGAAGAAAGCAGTGTGTGTGAAGCGGCTTTCAGATCGCAGTCAGGTAGTACAGGCAGTCCTGAGACTTGCATCACAACTGGTTCTTGAAAACCATGTCTTAAGTCGAAATGTTGTAACTCAGAACCGATTTTTCCCATAGGAAATAATGTTATAAATGGGGGATTAGTTCCTGAATGAAGGCCTGATTGCCCTATTTTCACCAAAAATAACCCAGGATTTGGTACTCAGTTAATTATAGATGAGTAATATATAGCTACATTAATGTATTTATACTGTGAATAGCAATCATTGATTTGGAAGGACTTCTTCGAGGTGACTTTTTGAAGGGCTCTTTGTTGGACTTTTTGAAGGGTTGTTGACTGTATTCTTCTCAGGCGTCTTGGCTGCAGGTTTTTCTGGAGTCTTGTGTGCTTTCTTAAAGAAAGTGTCCAAGGAAGTCTGGACAGATGTTCTCCAGGGAGATGGGCGATGCAGCGAACTTGTTCGCTGGTGTGGCATTGCGTCAGATCAAGCATTGTAAAGTCGAAACCAATGTCAGAAAGTTGAAACAGGGTGTCAATTTATAAACATTGTAAGTGCAAAACATTGTAAGTTGAGGACTACCTGTATCTTGCACTCATAATGGGGTTCAATAATTTAGTATATGAGCTTAATACTTGTCTGAGAAGCTTTCACTTTGTCATGGAACCTGATCCACTCCCTATTTTGTTAGGGAAAATTAACTAAGACTGACTATTGATGGTTTTGCATACTCTTATAGAAATGAAGTCGATCACACAAGCACCCAGCAAACCGTTTTAAAGGTATCTTAATGTCAGGAGTACCAAGTCTCAAGTGGAAATACAGTAGAGATTCCATAAAACTGTTGCTAGTAAATAGCTTTTGTACTGCTCAGTAACAATTGTACATCTTGAGGGTGGCTAACTTAGGGTGGTTAAGCTTTATAACAGGCTACCCAGAGAAGCAGTGGACTCTCCATCCATGGAAATTTTCAAGAGTGGATTAGAGGCACACTTGACTCTAATGGTTTAATCAGGAGGTTAGACTAGATGAGTGGGTCTTAACCTTTTTAGATTCAAGGCACCCCTCATTAGACTCAAGGCACTCATGCAAAATGCCAGCTCTTATGTCATTTTTTGACTACCAACAAGTAATAAAGCAATTCTGCTGTTGTAACGAACTCAGAAATATCACAACAGGTTAAAATGTTTTTGACACTATGGATTCCTATCTCTGGGATTATCTTGTGACTTGTGTGTAGGTGTTTACATACCTAACAATGCTAATATTGATTGGCACCCTGCGGAGCCCTTAAAAGGATCTCATGACACCCCAGGTGCTGTGGCATCTTAGTTGAGAATCACTAGAGTAGGTGGCCTCCTAAAGTCCCTTCCAGCCCTACTTTTCTATGATGTTATGATCTTCTGATGTTTAAATATCTTAATTGATCTTCTACCACTAAATATATGGTTGCATTTTTCTTGAAAGGTCATGTCAGTAAGTGGATGAGCACTGATCAGTGTGCATGCACTGAATGGGACAGTCATTTTGGAATCCACTCCTTCCTTTTTATTAGATGAAATAATTAAAGCTTCATGAAATGTTGTGTAACTAGAATAATGGACTAGATAGTAAAGTTGGATGGCTAAATTTAAGGTAGCAGGAAGAAGAAACTGCATTCTAATCTTATTTCTTTCATTATGTTTTTTAAATTATTACTATTTAATTTGATATTAGATTAATTGCATCATCTAAAATTTCCACTGGTCTGTACAGTGTTGCATGTGAACCCCATCTTCAAATAGGGAAAGGGTTGTGTAGATGACTCCAGATCTGATTTAAATCCTTTCTATTAGCAGCAGCATACACTAATCCTCCTAAGTACAGATAGCAAATTGGTTAGCCCCATTAGTTTCATAGCTTCATAGACCTTAGGGCTGGAAGGGACCTCGAAGATCATCAAGTCCAGCCCCCTGCCCCGGGGCAGGAAGTCAGCTAGGGTCAAAGGATCCCAGCAAGATAAGCATCCAAACGTTTCTCGAATGAGTCCAGAGTAGGTGCCTGCACCACTTCTGGAGGGAGTCTGTTCCAGGTCTTGGGGGCTGGGACAGTAAAGACATTTTTTCTTATGTCCAGCCTGAAATGGTCTTGGAGGAGTTTATGACTGTTGGTCCTTGTTTTACCTTGGGGCGCTCTGGTGAACAGATGTTCTCCCAGATCCTGATGTACACCCGTTATGTACTTATAGGCAGCTACCAGGTTCCCCCTGAGCCTGCGCGTTTCCAGGCTGAAGTGTCCCATGGCTCTCAGCCTCTCGTCATAAGACCTATTCTCTTGCCCTCTGATCATGTGCGTGGCTTTCCTCTGGACTTTCTCAAGCTTCTCGACATCCTTGTTGAATTGAGGAGCCCAGAATTGGACACAGTACTCCAACTGTGGCCTCACCAAGGCTGAGTACAGCAGGAGGATGACATCCTGAGATTTACTTGAGAAGCATCTGTGGATGCAAGCCAGAATTTGGTTAGCTTTACCAGCTGCGACATTGCAGTGGTGGCTCATGTTCATCTTGTGGTCAATCATGACCCCCAAGTCTCTTTCAGCCGAGCCTATGAGCATGCTGCAGGGTTTTTTCCCTGAGGTGGAGTACCTTACATTTCTTAGTATTGAAAGTCATCAGGTTTGTATCCGCCCACTTACTAAGTTTATCCAAGTCAGCCTGGATCACTAGCCTGTCTTCAGGTGTGGACGCTATGCCCCAAAGTTTAGTGTCTTCGACAAACTTAGCCAGTGCGCTTCTGACACCAATGTTCGCATCATTGATAAAGATGTTAAAGAGGACCAGTCCAAGGACAAAGCCTTGGGGGACGCCACTGGTCGCGGAACGCCATAGTGATTTGCTACCACTACTCTCTGGGTCTGACCTCGGAGCCAATTCCCCAGCCATCGCGGACTGTGGTGTAGCTGAAGCCACAGTTGGACAATTTTTAACCTTAGTGAAGAATGAGAGACTGGGGAAGGCAGAGGGCATTGCTGTTGGGGTCTTTTACCAGTCACTAGCACCTCTACATTTGCCCTACTATGTTGCTCTTTTATTAACTTTTAGTCCAGTTACTTTTGTCAGAACAGGGTGGGGTTTATCTCCTCCACTGATTGACCAGTTTAGTTTTGTTCTCTGAGGCCTTAGTGCGGGCGCTGGCAACCTTTATAAACTGCGGACTGGAACAACACAGTCCCAGTCTGGTGCAGGCTAGGTGGCTTCAGCAACCCATCAGTAACAGTGGGGGTTGCTTGCACTTACACTAGGACCAGGGACTGCCACCAGTTCTCTCAACCCCACCCTTCCTTTCCCTGGCTGAAGTACAAGCACAGCTTCCAGGCGGTGAGCAACCAAGCTGTGGCTGGGCAGCTGGGAGCTACATCTGTGCCGCCACCATTTCTTGCCTCTGCATCCCTCTGTTCTTGGGCTGTGGCACAGGTGCAGCTTCCCTGGGAACTGAGCTGGGGCTGGGCATCTGGAAACTGTATCTGCGCTGCTGCTGCTTCCTGTTCCCTGGATGCAACGCAGGTGCATCTGGAAGCTAGCTGGCCCCAGATCAATTTCCCAGCAGCTGGAAGCTGTGCTTATGTTGCAGCCAGGGAGTGGGAGGGCAGAGCGAAGTGATGGCGATGCAGGCACATCTTCTGTCTGCCTGGTTCTAGTGCAGCTCATCATGGTCCAGCCCCAGTATGGCCATGGACAGAGGCAAGCTCTCCCACTCCACAGGCCAGATCCAGCAGCCCGCAGATGTTGCCACCCTTTGCCCTAGGAAACCAGTTCAGCCCAGTTTCCTTATGGTCCTGGAAAAATGTCAGTTAGAAGAGATTTATCCTACTGTGAGTAAGTGCTTTCTGAAAGGGAGTATCTCCTTTTTCTTCCTTGTTGGCCACTAGTTTGATAGTGCTTAACTTGAACTCCCTTTTTTTGTTCCTCATAGTTCACGGTTGTACTAGTAGAATTTAGAAGTTCATTATGCTTTGGCTAAAATACAGGTTAGAGTTCACCAATTATTAGTATAAATAAAGCTACAGCATGACCACCTACAGTTTTGATTGTAATGTGTGTTAACAGCCTGAGTAAGCAGTTAGGCCTCTGGCTCTCTGTTGGGCCTTGCTGGTTGGCTCTTAGCCTTCTCTGCCAGCGAGGATTTCTGTTTTTTTCCTTGTGGGGGATAAAGGGGACGGGGAGCACAGTTCAGGACAGCCAAGGTGATTCAGGAATCTGGAAAGGTTGTTTACTTTTGTATTCATTACTTTTATTATGCTTCCTTAATCTGGAAGTTAGTGCCACTGGTGTGTGGGAGTCTCCAAGTTACAACTGCAGCAGTTATCTTCGGTGTCTTTTGTAATATATCCACAGATGTAGGTTGGACGAGAAGACCAGAAGTAAGGTGTTGGCTGGCTGCAGTGCTCTCCTTTTGGATTCGGTATGCTCCTGTAGGCCTTACATGGCTGAAGTGGAATTGTGCACTTTGCTTGCTGTGGATCACCATCTGTGAGGATAAATTCCTTGCATACCAACCACAGCTTTTTAAATAGATCCAACTACTTTTGAACCTTGTAAGAGTATCTGGATTAGACATGTCCGTTGATTTAAAAACAACTCCTTCAAAACAAAGTGTTCTTGTTCTTTGTTGTGTGTTTTGTTTTTTCTTTTTGTGGTGTTAGCCTCAACATACAAAATGCCACAAGAGAAGGGTATGAAACACAAGTTCTATACCAGTGATTCTCAACTAGGTGCCGTAGCACCCTTGGGTGCTTTGAGATTTTTTTTTCAAGGAAGCTGTGTGGGTTCCACACAATGTTAGCACTGTTTGTTGTACAAAACTGTTTCACCAAGAGATTTCAAATAGGAATCCATAATGTTAAAAGCATTCTGACCTGGTATGTTCTTTCAGGCTTTTTTGCAGTAGAAGAATTGCTCTGATATTTTTCTGTACTAAAAAAATGAGCAAAAACTAAAAACTGGTGTCTTGAGTCTAAAAATATTGAAAAGCACTGTTTTACTCACATAACTTAGCTAAGCTTAAGTTCCTCTAGTGATAGTTCAGTTAGGTCCAGCTTTTTCTCCATCTGAGTTAGGACTCAAACTAAGACAGCAAGTTTTGAAAGCAGGGCAGGTTGTTCTATCAAGACAGCTTTTCACTGATACCCTCTGAACCCTGTCCTAGGTCACTCAAACCTCCTCCCATTTCTAAGGCCTCTGAGATTAAATCTCCTTTTCATCCTAGGCTTGTCCTTGGGAAGAATAACCCATTCTAGCCTGGATGGAGCCATACACATGCCTTCCAGATGATAATATCTTCCCTTCTTTGAAACTATGTACCTGTTGCTTTTTGTGTCATCGTTTTTCAGTTCTTACTTGGAACTTAACCACCCCTTTACAGCCTCCTTTGTCTTTGTGCGTAGATTTAGATGGGGTATCAATACAACACTGATCAAAGGAACCAGGAACCAACCTAGTAGTCACACAGATAATGTGTTCTTCCCAGTGCTTCACATGTGATTGTTGGGTCTTTTAGCTTGTCTGAGGTCACCTTGCTTAATTTAGGCTAGTGCTGTTCTTGCTATTTATGGTGTTGTCTTCTGTTCTTTATACTTCATAAAATCTGCACTGCTTAAGGGTGCTACTCTGTAAAATAATGTTATAGGAGCAATTGCCTGACTAAGGAACT
>NW_017729025.1:158002807-158017571 GCF_001723915.1 Gavialis gangeticus | reverse complement strand
TGTTCTTTATACTTCATAAAATCTGCACTGCTTAAGGGTGCTACTCTGTAAAATAATGTTATAGGAGCAATTGCCTGACTAAGGAACTCAAGAGTTTGTTCATTATTCAGGCTGTATTTGGAATCTGTAGCTGTCGTTATTCAGTACTTAAAAATAAAAACGGTAAATAAAACTCTCGTCCTGACTGTATATTGCAGGTATAAGTAACATTTTTGGCCAGAGTGCCGAAAAATCCACAATGTCTACCTTGTAATGTGCTGGAGTGCCAGCATGCCAGAAATCGAAAATGGGGCAGGGGGTACATGGCAAGACACACTGCATATTAATATAGTTAATCATATAAATGTTTCTTCTTTTTTTTACAGTAAATGCCAGGTTTTCTAAAAATCCTAAATCTGGTGACAATAAATAAAACTTCATATACTACCTTTGTTGTTGTGTTAAGCAGGTTGTGATAAGAGAAAAAAAGAGAAAGATAAAAGAGGAGCAAGAAGGAGAGAGACAGAGAGGGAAGGAAAGAAAGAAAAAAAGGGAAGAAAAAGGAAAATGAGAGAATAGAGAGAACCATACACAAACACCCTCAAACACAGAGAACCAGACACGTGCCTGCACGCACACATGAACACAGAACCACACGTGTAAACACAGAACCAGACACATGCAAACACACACAGAACAGACACATGTGCGCACACACAAACATCCAGAACCAGACACACGTGTGCACGCATACAAACAGCTCTGGGCATGCCACAGCCCCTGTGCTTCCCTGGGGAGGTGGCCCCAGGGCTGCAGCATGGCCCATGGAGGCCCTGGCCTAGAGCCCACCCATCAGCCAGCTGCGTCCTCCTGGGGAGATGCGGGGGGGTGGCCTTGCCCCAGGGCTGCAACTGTGCTGCAGTGGGAAGGAGGCAGCACAACAGGCTGGGAGAGGAGGGGAGTGGGGCCAGCACAGTCCCAGCCTCACTGCTCTCGCCTTGGGCTCTCCTTGGCCAGGTGGCTCTGATGCAGCTGCAGTAGCCACGAGGAGCCAGGGAAATGCTGTTCTGGAGCCCCAGCATCAGCTCTGTACCACCTGTGGATGCATGTGAGCCTCAGAGCGGATGACAGGGGAGGGGCCTGAGGCAGTGCAATCCCAGCCACTCCCCCGCTGTGTGCTCTGAGGCACGCATGCATCCACTGGTGGTACAGAGCTGAAGTTGGGGGCGAGTGCCTGGGGGGCAGGCAGGGGAAGGAAGGAGCAGAGGTTTAGTCTCTTGCCCCTTGCCACTGTTGTGGGAACAAATTTAAGATGACCCTCCTGTAATTAGTTTCTGTGCATGGAAAATTATAACAAATTTATAATTTTCCATGCGAGAACCTAATTATTGGAATTCTCTGAAATTCAGTCAACTTGGATTATGATTATGCTGCAGTGGCATCAGACTATCCTGCTTTGCTGTCCAGAATGTACCTATTAGGTAACTAAGCACTTCTGGGCCTTTCTGGAACAAACTGTATTTGCTCTAGTGAAAACAGGAACAAATCAATTTGCAGCTGGAATCTTAACCAGGCAGTAACAGCAGGAATGAACCTGCTTGTACTAACAGGGGAATACTTGTTGTCCTGCTAGTATTTTTATCTTGTGCTTTACTCTAATGGGTATTGAGCAAGATTAGCTGGTTACATTGTCCCAGACTTTCTGAATATTTGTGTTAAAGGGAAGCCTGATGTATGTACTAGGCCTCTTTTCTTCACTAGAGTTGAGGGTTTGGGGGAGTGAGAAGGATGGTAATGAATAAATTGGCAATTTGGAATTTGCTTTGTGAAAGTATCTAGTCTTTGGAAGGGCCTGATCCAAATTTTGAGGTTTATTAAACAGCAGAAATACAGCCATAAGTAGTATTTAGGAGGGAGATGTGCAAAGTTACAAGCAAGGAATAGCATTCTGTCTTCTCTCCTGAAAAACTCTTTTGTGTATATGGTTTTTCTTGTATTATTCTCGGTTATTGTTTAGCATTGAAGGGAGGCTCAGGGTATGTCTAAACTGTG
The DNA here is from genome assembly GCF_001723915.1 of Gavialis gangeticus. Classification (NCBI taxonomy): domain Eukaryota; kingdom Metazoa; phylum Chordata; order Crocodylia; family Gavialidae; genus Gavialis; species Gavialis gangeticus. The sequence goes on along the minus strand of NW_017729025.1, from coordinate 158,015,540 downwards.
TCCCTGGTGTATTTCAGGGGGGTGTCCTTCAGCTTGCCTTGTTCCTCTTTGTATGTGCCAAACCCAGGAGTGTCTTATCTCTGGCTTAATTGAGAGTAGCTGTTGGGAATGCTTCTGGAATGGCTTCACCACCACATTTCCTGCTCTGACAGACATGATCAGGATGTGTTTGGCGGGCATCCTTCCTAGGGCAAGCAAAGGATGAGGTACAGATGTTCCTTGAGTGATGAGACCCTGATAAGTAGGTACAGGTTTCCCTCGCTTTATGCTGTACATGCATTCCTGGAAAATGAAGCATAAGTCCAATTCACATAAAGAGGGAACCCATTTTACAATGTAACACACAGAGCTATAGTCCAAGATGTCCATTGTACTGCCCCCCAGACCTATTTCTACTGCTTTTACAGGGCAGCTTTGGTACTCACCAACAGCAGACAGTACACACAAGCACAGGGTGGTGGTGAATGTTACCATAATGGGGATGGCAACTACAGAAACGTGTCACAGACAATGAGCAAGGAGCACAGATCCACACAGGAGACTATATTTTTGTGCGTGTAGCTCCCACAGTGCACTGCACAAAGTAGCTGACTGCAGGCTTCCACCACACCAATCATATAAGAGTGAATTTACCTCACATATAATGAATCTTTGGTATAAAAAAGGTCATCTCATTAGAGCGAATTTGCACATACAGAACCTGCATAAAGTGAGGGAAACCTGTATTCATATACCAACCTCAGCATCACTTGGTCAAATATAGGCATGTTAGTAATGGCCAGTGAAGGTTTTCTTAGAGTGCTTTTAATGCTGAGCTTTCTAATGGCATCTATCATGAAGGTTCGGAGAGAGGATGTAGGTATAGGTGCTGGTGTGTGCCCGTGTGCATGCACATGCGTTTTCATGTGTGAGATACTGAACTGCCTTTAATTCCAGTGGTTATGTCTTCAAAATAGTTGAGCAGGTGTGATATGACTTATAGAGGTGGCTTGTACTTGTGGTTCGTAGTGGACTTCTGTGTACACAGCTGTCAAACTGGCGCTTCTCAACAGCATTGGTGGGAGTTTTTCCCTCTCCAAATTAAGAGAAGAGGGAAATGTTATGTTTTTGAGTGCTCCTGAGGGCTCGTTTTGGCTGATGCTGCCTGTAAGTTTGTTGCCAGGGGACTTCTATCCTGACATACTAATCACTGCTATTTTGGTTTAACAGACCAGATTGCACTTATGTATCTTCAAGTTTTTAATTTGAGTGCACAAACACAAATGAATTTGTAGACATTTTAGTGCATTCTGCATAAAGAACTGTGAGATGCAATATTACGTTTCAAATACAAAGGTGCTGAAGTACTAGGAGGGAGTGAGATTGTGGTGCCATCAAATTTGTTTGAAGTCAGATGGTGTAATGGTGGTTTATAAAAGCCTGTGTAGCTCTTAACTCCAGGAACTGTAAGCATTCTTGCCTTCCATAGCCCTTGTTTTCCATACTGTTGGGAGAACAATACTGGTAGATGCTGGGAAACATCCAGCAATTAGTCTGTGTAAGACTAATCTCTCAGACCACTCTGGCTGCTGTTTTTTTGTGGGTGAAACAGCTGATGGAATGAATTAGTTGCATAACCGAATCCTATTCCCAATACCTCAGACAAGTAAACATGAATTCTGAAACCTGATGTAGCTTTTGAATGCTTGATTGTGCAAAAAATGCTTCTAGGTTATATGCTGTCCATGTAGCATGTAAGGAAGGTTGACCTCCATTCCCTGCTGGCTACTTGGAGCATGCTTGAGAACCTATATAATACCTGTGTCAGTAACTTTAAATAGCCGGATACTAGTGGTTGAAGTAGTAACTGTCAGTTTGTGCTGTAGTGTCCTTCTGGCAGACATTCAGCTCCAAGGATAAAGTAAAACTGTCCTCTGTACAGGGAAAATCTTTGTGGAGGATAATGAAGATGATTGCAGCTAGTAGGCATAAACCCTACACAAAATCATGGTTTCTACTGCCCTGTTTAGTCAGTATCCTCTTTTGATCAGTTTAATTCTTTGACCAAGGAATGCAAGTAAGTAGCTCCAAGTGCTTATGGTGACTGAAACTTTAGTGTCTTGTTTTCACATAACTTTATGTTGGTTGGCACCTCTAATTCTGTGAGGGAGTTGACACCAAAGTAACTGATTGGTCTGTTGAGTCATTTGTGTCTGTTGCTGGAGTTTGCTTTATTACTCTGATGAGAAAACAATGATTAACCCAAATGAGAACAGGAGGTCGACCTAGTCTGTCCACTAGTTGATACATTTCTCTGATTATTTGCCATCTATAGCTGAGTGTATGCCCTAACAGTTTTACTATGTGTGCTGGCAAGTGAACGCCAGGGTCCTTTTCTGGAAATCACAAAGATCATCAACAAAGAGAAGTGAAACCTTTCAAAATTTATATGTGAAAAATTTAAATATAATTTCATTTTGTTAGACTCCCTGCACAAGGTCACCATGTTATAATCTGATCATGTCGTGCATGCTAATAGATTAGGTCCCATTGATGAGCATTTTCAAATGCCTGTATCTTGTTAGCTGAAGGACTGTCTGTTCTGTTGAAACAGCGTATCTTATCATTAAGGTGCTTGATTGGCGTGAGCTGCACAACAGGTTAATCTTTTCCGGCAAGTGTCGTACTTTGGGCTGATAATGGAGGATGATAGAGGCAAGATAGGACAAGGATATATCTAAAAAAAACTTATGCCTCTCTGAAAAGGTTCTTCAGGTAAGTTTGATATCTTTTATTAGACCAACTGAATAATTGGAATAATTGTTCTTTGCAAGCTTTCAGGTACAAACACCCTTCTTCAGACACAGGGAGAGTATTCTGTTGTTTTGTGCCTGAAGAAGGGTGTTTGTATCTAAAAGCTTGCGAAGAACAGTTTTGCTAACTATTTAGTTGGTCTAATAAAAGATAACACATTTACTCAAATAACCTTGTCTACCTATGTCCTTAGACCAACACAGCTACAACCAACAACCCCAGTATGTTTTCTGAACCATGTAGTCTCTAAGGTGCCATGCTGCCCTGCCTTCTTTAGAGGGAAGAAATGCTTTGAAGGCATTCCACATAGCATCTAATACATACACCCAAAGTTAGGATTTCATTGACTCTGTAGTAGTTACTCCATTGGCAGATCAGAATTGTAAAGGACTACATGCCCATTTTTTGCCTTTCATACAAATTACTCATTGTTTAAATGAGTGGCTGTTTCACCTTCCACATTGTTAGTTTTAGAACATGAATGGATGCGAGTCTCTGGTGGCTCTTTGCAGCTATATAGTAGCCTTTTTCTATCTCCTCTTCTATCCCATCTTCCAAGCATCTAAAAACAGTTGTGTGCCTTTTTAGTAACTTGAATATAATATATTGGGATGCCAAATCATGATTCAAGTCATAGACATCCATTCTCAGATGTCTTTCTCTACCGTGGTTTTCTTTGAACTATATCCCTCAATCACAGCTCCAGAGATGGCAAAAAACAGGTGTTGTATAGTACACAAGCTGATGCTATTTTAACCACTGTCATGTAGACCTACTCATAATTTTTAAAAATCATGACTGTAAGATTCAAGCTGCCAGTGTTCCTGTTTCACAATTGTTGACACCACAGATAGATTGCACCACTGGCGACGCAATGAAGGAAAAGTTGAAAAAAAACAGTACTCCCAGGCGGAGGACAGGGCACAAGGCCTGTGGAGTTTAAAACCTGAGAACAAAGGATGGCATGCAGCCACGTGCACAGGCTCATCTCATTGTTTTGTCTCTCTGAATTGGCTCTTTTAAATAACAGTGTTGTGTTAGTCTTGGTAAAGTGGTTGCTGTATTCCATTTTGTATTCTTATATTTTTTTTCCTTAAACATCATTGAGCACTAAAATTATTTTAATGACTGTACTTCAGTATTTTGTTGCAAGTATCCAAGAAAATACATAAATTAGCTGGTCTCTAAGTTAACTATGTAGCTTGTTTTTTTTTGTTTTTAACCAACTCTCTGAAGCTTAATCGAGCCTTTCTTTCATTTCATGATAAACCAGAAGGACAATAGCAAGAGGGTGCAAGCTCGGGACATTCACTGAAGGTTCAGGCTGCCTTGTTACACTGTGTAGCATATTGTACAGCAGGGTCACGAGCAAACTTTAAAAACAGATCAACAAAATGGATTCTCATTTAAAGGAGAAAAATGTGGGAAACGGTGGCTTTTCCCTTGCATGCTGACAGAGTTCCAGCCTGCAAGGGGCTGCTTGTCCTCCCCCTCCCCCCCCCCAGCCTCACAGACCCATCCCCTGCCCTACACACTGCGGGGCTGGAGGTGGGGGGCAGTGGGTCAGAAGTGAAGGGCATTGCGTCGGGACTGGCCACTGATGTTTACAAATGGGTCCTGGTACAAAATAGGTTGAGAATCACTGCTGTACAGTATACTGATATCTAAGACAGAAATGTGAACCTGGGGAAGAACAGTAGTGACTCTGCCACATGGATTTTTTTTGGTGTTGCATAACTTTCTTGCACCTAGCTGCAGTTTAAAAGAAAATTGTAATCAACCCTACAGCTGATTTTATTGCCATCTGCTATTAAAATAGTTTTTATGTGCAGGTCTATACTGTAAGGCTCCACAGCAGTTATCCCTTTGACATGAAGGAATCACTTGGAATACTTAGTTCTGAGCCCAACAGAATGATAGTAAACAAGGAAGCTTGCATCATGGCATGATCCAAGTGCTGAGTCAGTTTAAATGTAAATCTGCAGTCAAGCAGTGTTGGAATGTGTGTGCCATGTAAGAGCATAACTCTAACACACAGAGAATATAATTGGATTCTTTGGGACCTACTAGATTGTAAGTGCTTGTCTTGTCTTTAGAGAGCTTGGTAAGAAAGTTATATCTTGTATCAGGGGTTGGCAAAAACCCCCCTGCAACCTCAACTTGGAAGATGTTGGTGTGCCAGGGTCGGATGGTGGGGAAACCACAAGGGGCCCAGTCCTTGTTGTGGCAGCTTAGCCCCAGCCCTTCCCCACCAGGCCCCTTGAGTGAGGCACCTGTGCAGCTGCCACCAGCAATGAGCCAGGCTGGGGCTCCAGATCCTGGTGCAGCCACTTGTAGACTTGTGGCTACCTACTGCAAGCAGCCTAGGCTCTGGGCAGGCTCCTGCCACCTGCTGTGGAGCCTGAGCTGCTTGCAGCAGAGCTTGAAGCCTCCTTATTGCCTGCTGTGAGTAGCGCTGGATCTGTGACCGGTGGCAGGGACCTGCCCAGAGCCAGCTCTGGCGTGCTGAGCAAAATGGCTTCATGTGCCATACTCTGGCACACATGCTGGCAGTTGCTGACCGTTGCCCTATATCAACAGTTTAGTTTAGTGACTGCCCCTAGTGTGCACCCATAACATAAATCTGTTGCACTGAAGCATTTGTCAGTACCTTGCAGGCTGTAAAAGGTGATTGGTCCCATATATTAATATTGGTTGATATCATTTTTTTTATTTGTAAAACTTCTAACTTAACCATTTTCTTATTAAACTTTAAATCAGACTTTGCTAGTAGTCAAGTCAGGTTGCAAGTGCTCCATCTACTTTTGCGGGATCTTCTTGTCAAATATTTAAACGTAAATAATGTAACTGCTTTGTACATGCTAATGTCTCATGTGGGTAAAAACATTTATAGAGTTTCAGACACTTCCATTATTTGGAGACAGGTTGCTGGTGTAAACCTGATGTCTGAATAAGAGCAGAATCGCTCTCAATTCTTTTGCGCAAATAAAACCAGCCTGTTTATAGGCCACGTACTGGGGGAAATGTATTTTAAGGCCTTGTATCATGGAATCACAGTGATTCTCAAGCAAATACCCCAACAAGTACTGTATTACAGTAAAGTATCAAAGTTGTATTTAAAAACTCGAATGCAAAATATTGCATTCTAAACTAACATACTACTGTATATGGCTTTATAGTATATATGGAACTTGTATATTCATTTGGCGCACAGTTGAACTTCATTAATGGTCCAGTCTTGATTCATGTGGTAGCAATTAACAGACAATCCTCAGCCTAAGCATACAACTACTTGATCAGTTGTTTTTAGACTGGTCTGAATAAAGTAATAGCATTTTTACTTAAAGTCCTTAAAGTGAGCAGGTGAAATTAAAACTGACAAAGTAGTGGGGCAGCAGTGGACATATTTGCTAGATGTTGATTATGCTTTGTAATGGTGTAAATTCTTTCCTTCAGTCTCACTGATTAGTAACAAATCTTTTAATGCGAGTTTATGCAGTGCCTGTTACTGATGGCATGCTGATTGCTGAATGTCCTGGGATAGAGAGGTGTAAGGTAGCAAGCTGGTGGATAATGACATTCATTTAATTCAGATTAGAGAATTTACTTTTCCCTAACTTCAAATAAAGATACCATCCTGGACAGGTGGTAACTGCTAAAGGTGTTGGCTCTTCAGGACAAAGTAGGTCTTCTGTGCTCTGTTTTTTTTAATTGTTATTATTTATTTATCATTGAGTAAAGAGGTGCCAGTTTTTGCATAGTCATGTTTTAAAGAATTGAATTGATCTAAAGTGAGGTGAAACCTCCTGTACAGATTGTACTCAGTGAACATTGGAAGTTTTCAATGATCATTTAGTTGTGTAGACTTAGTGCTTTGAAGTTGTAACATTTGCTATTTTTTTAAAAAAATCTGTAAAGCAGGGGTGTCAAACATATGGCACATGGACTGGGTCTGGCCTGTGGAGCTGTATGATCTGGTTCTGGGGTTGCTGGAGTGCCAGTGCCAGCAGCAGGAGAAAGCTGTTATCCAGAGTTGGGATTGGGATGCTGAGGTTGGGTCCATGGGATTGTCAGGAGCCTGACCTAGTTATCCTCCTCCAAATCCACTTTATTGCTGCTTTAGCAGCAACCAGACACTTCCAGTGCATTGTCTGCTGCTGGTTTAGCAGCAGAATGGGCATGTCCTTAAAATATCCTCACTTGTTTTTTAGGATTACAACAAAATTCTTCTTAAGCAGGTGAGACCTAGTTTACCCTCCAAAGTTTTTTGCTGGCAGAACTTTGTGTGTACTTATTCTCAAAAGTTCTTTTATAACTTCCTGGCTTTTTTTCAACTGATTTTTTTTTTTTTTCCAGATACCATTGCCCACAAATAAGGTGTTAAAACTTCAGTCACGTGAATCTTTTATAATAGCCACTGTTAACCTAAATATAGGGCTTAATACTAGTTTCCTTACAATAAAACTGTAAAAAAAAAAAAAAATTGTTTTGTAGGTGTTATTTAGAGGTTAATGGGTGGAAACATGATGTCCTTGGCCTGAGAAGAACCACAGTTAAATTCTTATTTCATGGCTTTGGGGAGGGGAGGTACAGTCTAAATGTATACTGAGAGTTTTTGTACTTTATTTTCAGAGGTATTGTTGCCAGTATATTGGTTTTCCTGTGTTTTGGAGTCACTCAAGCTAAAGATGGACCATTTTCAAGACCTCATCCAGGTAATTTAAGTCATTTAAACTTTTCAAATGTCTGGCAAATTGCTGACTTTTTACTTCCTTTAGCTGCAGTGTACATAATATTAATACGGCATCTATCCAGTTATGTTAATCCCATAGCTTCTTCTTAGTACTGAAAGACCACCTTTGTAATCGATAGATATTTCCAACACTACATCATTTATTTATCATTTAGAAATTTAAAAAAAAAAAATAGAAAAATAGGGCTAGAAAGGACCTCAGGAGGTCATTAGTCCAAAACCTTTGCTCAAGGCTGGATCGTACCTGTCTAAACCCTCTCAGCCAAGTGTTTGTGTAACTCATTTAAAGACTTCATGTGATGGAGATTTCACAACCTTTCTGGTTGTGCTTATAAGAATGAAGGTCCTTGTCAGATGTCACTTCTACACACTCCCCTTTTTTTCTTTTTTGAGAATGACATGCTAAAATAGGGACAGTAACAGTTACTCTAAACTGCATGCATATTATGTACTGTGCTTTAAGTCACTTAATAGCAAGGGATTTATTCTGTTCTCTGTAATCTGCAGTCCTCATTAGCAACAAAAATACTTGTACTTCTCCACAGCTCCCTTTTCATTTAAAATTCCCTTTCTGTTTTGTAATTTGACTGTGTTTCTCATTCTGGACAAGTCCCTAATTGCTAGAATTCTAAACAACCCATATGATGATGCGGACTCTGTAGCACAATTTGATAGAATAAAAATGATATTAAAATCAACTTTGATTGTTGAAGGCTTCTATCCCAATGACCATACTTTTTGAGTGTTTTTAAAAATACAAAATAAAACTTGTGTTAAGCGTACCTAAGGAATAATTAAACTTACAGGTCCCTGCTTCTGCTGCTGGATATTTTTAGGCATTAGTAATTGTTTATAATAGAGGTTATTTATATAACTTTGTGTAACATAGTTGCAATCAAAGACAACTTTATTCTAAACATTGTTATAGTTTTATCATACCCTTTCAGGTTGGAAACCTTTATTTGTTTTAAGAAGCAACAGGTTAAAAAAAAAAGTCTCCTGCAAGCAGACAATTGAAGCAACATGCAGAAGGCACTGCAATAAACTTAAGCAGAGTTCCAGCTTTCCAGTGTGCTGATTAGATGGCAGTGTCTGATACCCTGCCTGGCTCATGAAGAATTTAAAGGATTTCAGTGATGTATTTGGGCTGAAGTTCTAGCTGTCTGTGAGATGCTTCAGTTGTTTTGTATCTACAGATGTAAAATTTCATTTATTTAAAATTTAAAAAATGCAGACTTTTGGAAGCAGAGCAGTTACCAGATTGAACTGATCATTTTTTATTCTGGTCAGATGCCCATGAACAGAATATTTAAGGAATCTTCCTTGTGTATTTAATCATTCAGAGCAGGGGTGGCCAGCCCATGACCTGCATGGCACAAGTGGCATGGGCAGTGTGTATGGCATACAACAGATCAGGGAGGGATCAGGGAACACAGCACAGGCTTGTTTTACACAGGTGGCGAACTGTGTAGCATGAAAGTGGACATATGCTCTCATTTGGAATTGTTTTTACATTAATGTTGAGTATTTTCTTTACCTGTATGATCCTTCTCAAAGTGACATTTAAAAAGTTAGAGCGGTTATATGCTGAATGTGTTAATGCATTATTTGCATGAACTGTTTGCCCCCCAGTTTGTGTGAATTCAAAAGAAGACTATTTTGTACAGTGTACAGAGGGCTGGGGCCCTGCAGGTGTTACACTTAAGATGCGATTAATGTGTTAATCTCATATTTATGAGATTAACACATTAATCGCATCTTAAGTGTAACACCTGCAGGGCCCCAGCCCTTTGAACACTGTCATAGTTTTAACCCTGCCATATGTTCAAACAATTAATGATGCAATAAAACAAGAAACCAGCTACAAAAATGTTCCACATTTGCCTGTCCCCATTTGTTCACCTCCCAGCTCCATGGTGCTGGCAGCTGAAGATGGAGGAGCTTTGGGTGCTGGAGTATCTGGAGCCCATGTGCCAGCAAATCTAAAGGGTTCTGTGGGAAGCATAGCATCAGGGACCAAGCTTCCCATCTGCCTGTTGCCTAATTGGGATCTGATGAATTTTATTCCACATCCCAAAAATCACGCGTCTCGTCATGCACACATAGCACAGCATGACAGTTTATGCAATCTGGATGAAACTTGTTTGATTCTAATCTTGTGCTTAAGTCAACATGTGCTAAGGACTGTAAAAATAGACCCTTTTCAGGCATGAATGAAGGATGCTTCCCCAAGGCTTTTTGAAGGACAATTTGGGTGTCTCTTGTAGGAGCATTGTATTGCAGGTCTTAAAGTTAGACTTCTGAATATACATAATGCACACTGAGAGATGTGGTAGACTATATTGGTGAAGTAAACATAGAAAAATGGATCCATTTTGATCCCACTCCATGATTTCTATTCTTGGGGAAGATGACTTTTAATCCCAAGAGAACTAATACCTTACTGGTATATACCTCTTCCTATTTTATAGGCCGCATTTAAATACGATTGTAGGCCTGAAAGGGGCCACTGGGTCATTAGATGCAGTCCTCTGCGATCACAGGCAACTGTGCCACATAATTTAATCAAGTACTTCTTTAAAATAGCTAGATTTGTTGTCCCTGCTACACTGATTGGGAGGCTGTTCCAGAATCTCACTGTTTCAGTAGTTAACACTTTATTTTCAGCCTTGGTTATGATCGGCTTATACCCATGTGTTATGGTGCCAGCATTTTCCATCCCTAGCATTTACCCCAGTCATAGCCTCTGAGCCTTTGTTTTGCTAGGCTAAATCAGCCAAACTCCTGTAGTGCCTTCACACATGATACTCTTTATTCCCTTGATTATAGTTGTATTAGTCTATACCTCCTCCAATTTGAATTAATTTCTTCTTGAACACAGCTGACCAGAACTGCACACAGTGTTCCAGATAAGGTGTAACCAGTGCCGTGTAAAATTATATTAATGTGTCCCTGTTTCTTTTGGAAATAACTACTGATATATCCTAGAATTACATTTTTGGTGGGGAGGAGGGAAAGGGGGTTGGGCTGTTTTTTGTTTGTTTGTTTTATGGTTGCATCACATCAGAATTCATAGTTATTCTGTAATAGACCAAGTTATATTAGTCATTGTTCTTCTATTTCCAGCTGAGCTGCCAGCTAAGAAATAATTCTTATGGGTTCCAAGTGTGTGGCTTTATTTTTGTACTGCAGAATTTCATCTCCTTTTTGTTATTCCACTCCTCAGTGTTATCCAGTTTTTTTCTGTATGATATCTTGATCCTCCTTTTATATTAATGATACCTCTTAATTTTGTCACTAGCTAATTTCACTGGAACACTTTTACTTTTTTGTGCCAAGTCTCTTACTGAAAATATGAAGAGAATGATATTTTTTTTTTTAAGATCAGTTTTTGAGGACGTCATCATTTCTTCAGTGTAATAGTTCCCCTTTCAATGTTACTCATTGCCATCTCAGTGCAGAGATTCTGCGGTTTACAAACCGTAGGTGAATCACCACCAATAGATAAACAAATTCAGTTATCCCTAAGGAATAAGGATGGATCCTTCCTCACCAGGGGACTTGTGATGCATATTGCCCTGTTTACTGCTGTCTGCCAGCTCCTGAGTTTCTAGGCTAATATCCAGGTATGGAGGAAGTGATTTTTCTTGCAGCTGTATATGATTAGATGAAGAGCTGCAATATTTTGCCTTTATAGCATGTATAAATAAAAGTTGTTCCTGGATCTTTTGACAACTGTTTGTGTATCATGTACTATATGTAATTCAAGTATACAGGATACCAGTTCTCTGAGGGAGTAAAAGAGGATACTTGTCAGTTTTGAAATCAGGATACAATACGTACAATTCAAATAAGCTGGATGCTGTATGATGCAGTTATGCATCATTGTCTGTCTTTAACAGGGGAACATGTCCGCAGTTTCCATGACTTATATCTCCTGAGATTACTTGTTATTTTACGTTTGCTGATGCAAGATTATGAATTTATCTCCTTCTATGTACAACTTATATGCCATTTGTGGTTTCATAATAAAAGCTATAAATGACTTAGTCTGAAGATTTAGGGATGGAGGTAACTAAACTAACAATGGATAAACGTGAATTCATATCACACTTGCAGACAAGAATTCAATTGCTTTTGTATGTATTCTAGATAGAATGAGCGTGGATAGAGTAGAGTGTGGGTGGAATTGAATGGAAAAGCTTTGTTAATGTTGCAGAAGAAAGGCCTTCGCTGGATCGAGATACAGTAAAATCTCTGTTATCTGGCATCCCTGGGGCATGGGGGGTGCCGGTTAATCAAATATACGGGTTATCTGAGAGTTGTACTTATGGTTCACCAAATTATTGGCAACATAACACACTTTTGCTTCTGTCCTGCGCTTGTTGGTGGACTATTGGTAACCACAGTTGCAGAATGAGCGAGATATTCAGCAATAAAGTCATGATACAGTACAAGCACAATGCAGTCACAATGGTGGATGGCGATAGCAGATGTTTACAATTGAGACTGCCACCAGCGACACTGCTCGGCAGCGTCCTGAGGCTTCTGTAAACAACAGATCTATGAAAAGCTCATGGCAAGGTGCTGGATGGCTATCGGAATTTTTCCAGATACATAAAGGAAGATTTGTATTGCCATCTATGACAGATGCCGGTTTATAGAGCATTCCTGATGGTAAAGTGCGGGATAACACAGCTTTTACTGTACAACGAATAATTGGCAATAATTTTGATTTAGGTCTCCTTTAACAATGCAGAAATCTGGGGTGGGGGGCATCAGAGGAAGTTCATTTGACTTCCAGAATTAGTAGGATAGGTGTTTAGTTGTCCTGTCAACTGCGTTTTACACATCAGGCAAGGCATTTGTATTCAGTAGTTTGGACAAAGTGAAGATGTTACTGAAAGGAGCATGGCAATACAGGCAAGGTTCTTTGAGTAGAAGTGATACCTTTCATTAGACCAACTAAGTAGTTAGAAAAAAGTTCTTAGGAAGCTTTTGGGCGCAATCACCCTTCTTCAGGCATAGGATGTCTCTGCTGTCTCTTCAGTCTATGCCTGAAGAAGGGTGATTGTGGCCAAAAGCTTGCTAAAATTCTTGTGAATCAGTGTAGGTGTTTGTATACCTAACGATGCTACTATTGTGCATGTCTTCTCATCCCCCCCCCCCCATTAAATTAGGGTTTTT
>NW_017729025.1:157995571-158002629 GCF_001723915.1 Gavialis gangeticus | reverse complement strand
CCCCCCCCCCCCCATTAAATTAGGGTTTTTATTTAAAGATCTGAAATTAGAGCAGAGTGGACCAAGCTTTTGGGCAGCCATGGCACAAAGTAGCCTCACACCCTCCCCAAGTACCGCTCCAAACCCCTTCCTCTGCCCAATCTACTGCTTTGTTTCTGCTCCCTACTCTGTGCTCTCTGCCCAATCTCTTCCTTTGCTTTCTGCCCTGTGTTTCCTTCCTGATTTTCTGCTCTGCTTTCTGCCTCATGCCCTGTCTGCTGCTGTGCTACCTGTCCCCTCCCTGATCTGCCATGTGCCACACACGTAGAGGTTGTATGTGCTATTTGTGGCGCTTTTGCCACAGGTTGACAACCTCTGCGTTAGAGGAACCAGCAATAGTAATAGGAACCCATGAGTAAGACTGCTCTTTGCACTGCACAGATCCTGTCATTTAGTTTTTCTGTGGTGGAAGCTGCCCTAAGGGGGCTCTTCTCCTGCTGCTGTGTGACAGAAAAAAGGTAGATGAGTGGAATTTGGAAAACATGACTAAGAACTATAGTTCGTCAATCTGCGTAAAGCTGTTTGGGTTGTTATTCTTTTAGCTAGTTACTGTGAGGGCCCTTTTCTTAGAAGTAAAATTGAAAGTAAAATCATTGTAAAATAGACTCTCTAATCTCAGTTTGTGACTTCCTAGGTAGAAATTATAACCCCCCAGGTATCCAGGTCACTGCTGCCTTTTCCCCTAACATGCAAAGTAGGTCTTTCTGATTAGGTTAATTGAGCAGTTTGGCTGAAAATGATCACATCCTTACACATCCAAAGCTATTTTTAAAGGGTGTCAGAAGCAATTTAATTATAGAGGAAACTTGTTATGATCTGAAAGATGATGTTCTTTGCTCAGTTCAGTCTCCTAACATAGAAAAAGCAGGTGTTGCTGCCTGCCTGTCTCTTAACTGAGTGAATTAGTGTGTGCTGAAGTTTTTGTTTCAAAATTTTGCGGCCTGCTTGTGGATCTTTGTTGGCTCATGTAAAGCTAGCTCAGATGTCGCTATACTACATTGCAATCTCCAGTGCAAACAAGTCCATTGTCAAGACTGGAAAGGCTAAAATTTGATAACTTTTTCCTCTGTTTGAAAAGCGTTTTAATCCTACTTAAATCAGTGTCCTCAGCAAACTGCTATGAGCAAATTTGATATGCCTGTGTACCTGTCCACATCCTCCTGGTTTCCAGTTTACCTGGGGGAAGAGTGGGTGCTAATTTTGTGTTTCTAATACTAGAATTGTTAATCTGTTCTTCTAAAGCAAAAAACTAAGGCTCAGGTTCCCAAAGTCATTTAGGCATCTAACTCCCTTTTGAAATCAGTTTAGCACTTTTAAGTGGCCTGGAGAGGGTTAATTTAATCTGAAGTCAAGCAGAAGGCAAGGCAGGGTGACGCTTTAGAGACCTTGAAGGTTAAGGTTCAACCTAACAACTTGATCCCCCTTCCTTCAGTTAAGTAAGCAATTTCACACAGATGTGTAGGAAGTAATTATGTGAATTAGTTTTTGTGACCCCTTTGTTCCTGTGCGTTTTTTCCTTGTTTGCCTCTCTCAGCACTGCCCCTTTCCCCACTCCTTCCTTTCCTTCCTGCTTTTTGTATTTAGATCATGCTTTCCATTCTGCACACTGCTCTGTGCGTGACCCACAAAATCTTATGATCAATCTATGTATCTGTGCATCTCTAATTTAGTTAGTCTAAGGTGCAAATCCACCCTGCCTTCTGCCTGACTTGAGACTAATACAGCTACTTGTGTATCTCAGCGCGCAGACTTATGTCAGTTAACTGACTCTCCACTTGACCATTTGAATGTTGATTATTTTATTGTATAGAATCCTCTTTGTCCAGAACCAGTCTCAACAACTATTTAGATCTAGCCCTGGAAAAATAACTCTTGTTTGCAGTGTGGCAGGAAGCCTATTTAAAAAAAAAAAAAAGCCATTGGAATTGTTCAAAGGAGATGAATGAATGAGAGTGTCAAGAGAGACTTGGATGTTAATTCATTTTAAACCGTGAAATTTTACTGAATTGTTCCCTGTTATTCAAACTCACGGGCATGGTTTTGGAAATGGCTAGGCCAATCCGCTTACCAACTCCTAGATGTTAATCCTGAGGTGGGTTAACTCCTGAAATGGAAGTTTACCCCTTGGCATGGGCCACACCTAAACTGACTGAGTTCACAGCATGAAAATCTGTCCAATGTGGGGATTGGCAACCTTTGGCCTGTGGGCCAGAGCCTTTTCATCTGGCCAGCAGACATGGGCCTACTCTTCCAACTCAGTGGCACCATGCCTGTCACCCAAACTGAGTCAGCCAGGCCTATAGCCTCAGAAGTTGCCAACCACTGATCTAATGGACCTAATTCAAACCTCTTGACATGTTTGAGAAATTGCAGGTTTGGGGGTCAAGCTCCTGAACTTGAGTTGTTTCAGTCTAGAGTGTCTAGGTTTCCCCATTACAGACCATCCCAATCCAGGATTTTGGCTTCATTGTATTTTGCTAGGAGTCTCTGTGCTGAAGTACTGTTCTAGCCTGATAAGTTTTTTGCTTGTACTGCTCAGCTCAAGAGACTGCCCTAAAATGGGGGTTATCAACATGTGGCCCCCAGAACCACTAAATCGGGCCCCTGGAGCTGGACATCTTCAGCGGTGTGTCAGCAGCAGGGGGACTTGGCAGCATTATGGGGTTAGGGGGCTTCTCCCATGGCAGAGGCAGCAAGGAGCTGTAGCAGGGAAAAACCACAGTGGCAATAGCTGGACCAGAACATTGGCCTACCTTGTACCTGAGCTGTATTGCTTCAGCCCACAGTTCCAGAAAATTTCCACTCACTGTTCTAAAACATCACTCCTCTAATAGAGGGTTTTCCCCTAATTTCCAGTCTAAATCGGATTATTTCTGTTTTGCACCCTTTGGGCAGGGCATTGTCCAAATAATTTACTCCATGCTTTACATTATCCTTCTTTAGTGAAGGACTCTCTGCTAAAAATGTTCTATAATTGTTACTGTTAAATGAACAACCAACAGCTGTTTTGCAAGAAGTCTTGCTAACCTCCTGTTTCTTTTTCCTTAGCTTACTGGAGGTTTTGGCTCTGTGTCAGCGTTGTGTATGAGCTGTTCCTCATCTTTATACTCTTTCAGGTAGGAAGTTTGAAAATTTAACTCTTAATGCCTAGATAGCTTAAAAGTATTTTCTGAACAATTTTAAATATTGATGCTGTTAGAGTAAATGATCTTTCACACTGACTAGAGATGAGATTTTTTTTTTTTCCCTACCCCAGTGTTGCTTAATGCTGCAGCCATCTTGATATGAAATTATCACCTATTTTCAGTCAAAGGACTTCATTATAAAGAGTGGTTAATCTACGTAAGTTACCACCACCTTGTCTCCCTTAACTCTGTTGTTCAAAGGGTAGATCAGCCTATGAGGAATCTGCATCCTTAAATTAGACGGTGGGGAGGCATTGCTCTGGGATGGCTGTGTGAAATGTCTGGGAGATGATATATTCCTGGCTGCTAATGTCTGTTTCGTTACCAACTTAGTATGTGAATTTGAGCAAGTTGTGTCACTCGTCAGTTCCTCGGTTAGCTCCTTTGTAAAACAGTCCTCAAGGCCTAGCGTTTGTGAAGTTGTCTGGTTGAAAGCTGCTATACAATGAAACACTTCATATGTACATCCACATCTGTATGGAACAACTATTGAGTAGGACTGAATTATTCTCAGAGCACTGTCCTGTTTCCAAATGTTTTATTTTTGATCACTGTTTCACCCTTGAGTAAATTAAGAAGGCTTACCTCTACTGCAGAGTTAGTTGTCACAAAAACATAGCAGCTGAGATGCACTGTATTTTGCAGGTAGATTTTGAGTCGGATAAAGTCTGTAAACTTGAGAGAGCACAGCAAAGCCAGTGCCCCAACATACACCTACAGTATATGAGCATTAAATGTAAACACAAAAAGGTGCTTCACATATTAAAGGAGATGCACGTGCTTTTTTCAGTCATGATCAAATGGCAGTGCTCCCCTAAAAACTGCATTTCACTTGGATTCACCCATCACACTGATTCCAAAGGGAGGAGTGAGAGAAAATTGAGTAATAAGAATAAAGTCAGTTAATTTTCGTAGCTATGTTCTTATTCCAGGGGAGGGCAAAATGCAGCCCACCAGGCCATTCTATCCGGCCTGCGGGGCCCCTAAAAAATGTAGAAAATTAATATTTATCTGTCCCTGGCTGTCTGTCATGCGGCTCTCAATGGCTTGCCAAAACTCAGTAAGCAGCCCTCCACCCGATATAATTGCCCGACCCTATCTTATTCTAACAGTCTACAGTTTTTACTTTACAGGTTATTAAGGTTTTAAGTAGCTTTTATTGCATTTCACATAACTCTGGGCTTTTCTCACATTGTAAACTTAGTATTTAACTCTTCACATTTGGTGGTGTTTGTACAACTCTTTCAAAACGCTTAGGTAGGTAAACAACCTCATTTTAAAACCTTGAGAGAAAAAAGTGAAATGTTTAAAGAAGCTGCGGGGAGAGAATGAATTATTCCAACACGGATCAGAAGTTGGGGGTTCTTGGCAGCTGATCCTCTTAGCTTTGTAAGCTAGTTCTAAAGTTGGCTCTGGATA
The DNA here is from genome assembly GCF_001723915.1 of Gavialis gangeticus. NCBI lineage: Eukaryota > Metazoa > Chordata > Crocodylia > Gavialidae > Gavialis > Gavialis gangeticus. The sequence goes on along the minus strand of NW_017729025.1, from coordinate 157,997,986 downwards.
CAAGTGATGTCAAATAGCACTCCATCTCATTCAGCTTAACTGTGTTTTCCCAGTACCATCCCAAAAGTACGTCACAGTTCTTCTCTTCTAAAGTTTCTATTAAATTCTTACCCCAACTGGGTTGTCCAAAACCATTTATCATTTATGACAGTATTTGTGATCCTACTTGGAAATATTTGTTGTTCAGCAAGTGCTTACATGATTCATCAGCAAATTAATTACATGTGATGGCGACTGTGTTTGATGGTACATGGATTAATCTTCTGTTAACAGGTTCCCTTTTGTTTGCTTCAAATCATAATCTTTATGCTGATAGCATAACTTTGACAATAAAGTTGTATTTCTTAACTGAAGTTCTGTAGTAAATTCTTTGCCACTGGCCTGACTCTGACCTTCCTATAACTGAAGTAAGCATATATGCATGGTGGCTTCTCTGAGCATATCCCAAACCATGCTTTACATCTCCTAATTTTTAACACTTACTTAATTTGTTGACATCCAGGCTATAGTTAGGGAACTACAAACAGAGTTACACAGTCATGGAAGACATGCTAGTCTCAAGAATGAACCTGATGTGGGTTGGTGGCTGATGATCACCCACAACACAGCTGGCTAGGAAAAGGAGTGGGGTATACCATATTTACTTGAAGACAAGATGAGGCTCACCCCCTGCCCCATCTCATTGGTATGGGGGAAAATGCCCCTCATTTTCTTATCACATACAAGGAAACCTCATTAAATACATTATCTGTCATTAAACTGCTACCAAAAGCAGCGTGTGTTCGGCAGTGGAAACCAACTAAAGTTGATTAAATGCAGCCAACACTGAGTGTTACTGTAAAATACATGGCCCACATTGGGCAGATACACTGCTGGGAACCCTTTTTGTGTTGCTCTTAAAAAAAAATAAATAAAAAAATAAAAAACCAGGTGGGTATTCCCTTTGTAGGAGCATTGCTATGCCAGGCCAGGCATTGGGAGGGCCACAGCCAGCCTTGACACCTTCCCCATGGTGCCAGAAATGCAAGACTGGTTCCCAGCCAAAAGGCGAGATGCTGATGGGAACCTACTACTTTTTACATTTGGTGTCTCGAGTCAAATTAGTAAAATCGGTTCCAAATTCCATCCACTGAGCAGAGCTCAGTCGTTCAGGTCCATGTGGTGTTACCACCAACAAGTATCTTCTCTCTCAGACTTTTCAGCCTGGGGCTTCAGATGCTCCCAGATCGAAGGCAGGCATCCTACATGCAAGCCCCAAGCCTGCAGGGCTTGGGGTTCAGGTGCCCCCAGGTCTTGCTTACCCTTAGCCAAAAGGCCAAAGGAGCAAGCCATGGAGAAATCCCCCATCTCCATAAAATGAAGTGTGTAGTCAAGGTACTCCCATTGGGAGGCTATAGCAGATACCTGTTCACAGTGCAGTGGACAAGTTTCCACCCTCAGCTACACAAGGTCACTTAAGGTCAGGGAGAAGGAGGTACAGCAAAACCACCTGGAAGACACAACCTTCACCCTGGTATCTCCCCTGCCAAGTACCACTAGGACAGGTCAGCACAGTCCATCTAAATAAGATATATGGCAGTGCCCTGTAAGCACAGTCCCTGTCTGTACCAACTGTTTTCAATTCATGATGATCCCTGCATTGCATAAATTTTGACGCCTTCTTCACTCCCACAGCTGAAGTGTACCTTCCTTTGCCATGCCCAATCATTCCTGTTTCTTCACCAACCTTTAAATGCCTGGCAAACATCATGAAACAGGGCTCCAAAGGATTCACCCAGAATGCCTTTGTTGCCTTCTCGTTCAGCCTGGTGCGTGTGATTAGTGTGGCTCCACCCTCCATGATGTAAAGCTGAACTAGGTTGCCCTGCATCTTAGCTGCCTATAACTTTTTGGAGCATCCCGGGACTCCCAGAACACCTGGTTTGTCATGAGTGAGCTAATTAACACATGGGTCCTTTGTGGGGAGTATCCAGAATATACACCATGAGCAGTGCTGAGCTGTGGGGTCACCATGGCTTGAAATACTGTTGACTAGTATGGTCCAGCCCAGCCCAGTGAACTGTGTAGTAAATCATGAGCCTTTTGCTTTAGACTGATACCATGTATAGTTTGTACCACATAAGTAGGTGCCAAAGTGCTGCTCAAAAGTGTGTTTATGGAGTACCTGTGCTCAAACTTGCAGCAGTTTCTGGATAAACTAAGTATGCGGGTACCGTATGCAAATTGCTACAGCTATGTTTAATTTTAAGGTTTTATTGTCTTCAAATTTGCTTCTCACTTCCATGTGCTCAGGCAGAGCAGAGTCTGATAGTAAAGACAGGGGGAAAGGGCTGCCAGGATAAAAAGATGGAAAGGAAACAGAGCAAAGGAGCTACCTGACAAACCCCCCCCCCCCCCCCCCTTTTTTTTCCCCCC
>NW_017729025.1:157987524-157995346 GCF_001723915.1 Gavialis gangeticus | reverse complement strand
CCCCCCCCCCCCCCAATTTATTTTCCCTGCTGTAGCAGTGAGAGAGGGACAGATTCAAGCTAAACACACAATAATTAGATTCTGTTAATGGAAAATAATAACAAATTCCATATATTCTCCATATATACAATCTGATTATTGGTGGGTTGTCTTATAATCAGGGTCACCTTCTATTTGGGGAAATGTCAGTTCTTTTGGTTATCAGTTTTGTGGGTGTTTTTGCCCAGGTGTAAAAGCCTGTTGTTTCAATACTGTAGTCTTAAGTTACAGTCCTGCAGCCAGACTTAGCTAATTATTTGAATTTGCTTCCTCAGTAGCTGGTACTGGACATCAGAAGACCAGAAGTACAAATTAAAAGCATTACCATTACTAAAGAGGCATGGATACATGTTTGAACTATTTTGCAGCAGAAATGTTAAATATTGCCCATATGAGGATGGGCTGCTTACTAGTAATTTCCTTTCTTCAGGTTTTCCTGCCTATTAACTATCAATTGCTAATGGATGGATGTGTTAATTCTGCAGACTGTACATGATGGCAGACAGTTTATGAAATACATCGATCCAAATTTAGGCATTCCTTTGCCAGAAAGAGACTATGGTGGTAACTGCCTTATTTACGATCCAGGCAATGAAACTGATCCATATCACAACATCTGGGTAAGAAACTGAAATGAAAGAGCTCCTTGCCTGTGAGTGTTACTGTTTTTGTGTAAAATGGTGTTCAGCTGAATTCTGAAATGTGCAGTCTTGCCTTACTTGGCTTAGTGCTGAATCCATAATCCAGTTCTGTGTTTCTTTTAGATTTAGACTCTTACCTGCTACCTTCCTTTTTCCTTTTCTCTTTTGACCTTCACAAGTGATCAGATCAAGACTACGCATCTCATTTGTAACCTAATTACCTACTTGGGGAGAAGGGGTAAATTATTTAAGTATGTTGCTTGCACTTCAGAGTATTGATGTAAACCTACACCAGTTCCTCTGTTCTAATTGGAGTTAGCTCTCTTTATATCTGGCTACAAGTTGCATGTTGGTGTATAGCCCCAAATTGTGTCCTATGGAATCTTCACCTGATATTTAAGAATCTAACTGAATTTTATTCCAAAGTTCACAACCAGAGGCATAAAATCTAAGAGCACAGGACTTGTGGCTAGTATATTTGTCTCCAGAATTGGTCTGGCAGCTTTGTAAATGAGTGGGTGGAAATCTGTGGATCCATCGCACAGACCTTTGTCATATCAGCTCCCTGAGTTATTGACAGCAAGAGGTTGTCATAATCTCTGGATCAGTGCCAGAGGAGAATGAGGCTACACTTTTCCCAGTGGGTTTCCAGTGCATTTAAGGAATGATGGCACCCAAGAATCCTGGGTTCCTTTTGGAGTGGGGAGTAGGATTTAGTAAGGAAAGATACCTTTCTGCCCTGTCCCACTGTACTGGGATTCTGTTACCATGGTCCACCTCTCTCTCTCTCTCTCTCTCTCTTCACCATCTCCAGGCTGGCCAAAAGAATGAGTCGGAGACAAGGAGCGAGTTTTCTTACCCAGCCAATCTTGTGTCACATTTTCCATTCCTGTCCCTAATTGGGCTTTCTAGTATTACTTTAAAAAACATTGCCTGGGTATTTGCAGTTTTTAATTGGTGCCAAAATGATTATGAAATACAGTAAATGCCAACATCCCAGGCATCTGAAGGGTTTAAGGACCACTTCTATCTTTTTTTTTTTATTTTTTCAAGAATGTAAGCCATGGAAAACAGAGTTGTATATACGACAAATTAACCCAATTTCTCTGCTTGGTTTATAGGACAAACTGGATGGATTTGTTCCTGCTCACTTCCTTGGCTGGTACCTAAAAGTAAGAATCAGTCCTGTTTGTGTTCTGACACTTCTGCTACAGGACTATTCTGCTTTTAAAGCTTGACTGCTTCTGTTTCAATGTTACCAGTGTTCAGAATTAATTATAGTTGGCAGTCATCTGTGAACTAGTTTAAATAAGCATCTCTCAAACATATGAGACCCCTTTTCTTTTTTTTTGACAATTTTAGGTCATCTAATCTCTTTCCTATCCAACATTGCATTAACAAGCTTTCATTAACAAGTTTTTTCTTCCACATGGTTGATATTTCACGAAGGTCAGATCACTGAAACAAAAAATATAGAAGTCCATTAATTTTCCCAGCATTTTTCACTCTTGAGTGAACTTTTAACATAGACTGCGGGGAAGATGCTTTGCAGCATAAGCTATGAAAATCACCATTCACCCATAATGATGTACCCATAGAATTCTACAAGTGAAGTATTTCACGCTATCTGTTAGGCTCCAAAGTCATGATTTGAAACGACTCGCAGGGCAGCGTTCTCATAAGTGTAACTGTCAGTATCTGAACAAACAAGGAGAGAGTTCCAGCTACACCTGCTGGAGAAGTAGCACCTGTTAAATATTGTTTAATGTGTATTTAGATCTAAATGTGGCTCTCCTCTGCTCAAGTGAATTTACTGACTAAATGGACCTCACACCAAAGCCCTTGTTTACCCTTTATTCTACATCCCCTTCTAAACAATCCTGCTGACAATTAAATCTCAGCTTTTTTGGAAAGAGAAATTACAAATTTCAGTTTGCTTTCATCCCTGTTCAAAAGTGCAGCTGTTAACACAGCCATGTCTGTTTTCAGTGACCAGGAAAAAACTTAGGATTTTTATGAAATGCTTTCAAATTAACAGAATTGTAACTTACTCTGTATGCATAATGGAATACTTGACAAACTCAAGGAGACGATTGCTTCTTGTAGTCTCATACCCTTGCGTAAGGAGACATTTCTCAAAATGAGGATCCCAATTAGTCATGTAGTGTTTTTACTGTTACAAAAACAAACTCAGGGTTTATGTAGACATAATTTTTGGCACACTATTGGTACTGAAGAATTTTGTTACACTACAGAAACATAGCACATGTGTGGCCGCATGTGCAGCCATTTCTCTGGAGTGAGACTATTGCCACAAAGGTGCCCATTCCAGCTAAGAGACAATAGCAGGCTGCTCCATAACTTCCTTCCCCCACTGGAACTTATCAGTGAGTAGGACACATGTACAGACAGGCTTGCCTGATCAGCTGTTGCTGCAGTGGCAACAGTTGACAGAGCTGCCCACAAGCCACCCATGGGACTTCTCTGCTGTGGATTTGCCATTTTTGTGGCAGATCAGCATTTTCTTGTAGTGCAACAGAGAGCATGAATGCATGAACAGTTGCTTTTTGTTGTGCTAGAACAGCTGATACTGTGTGATAAAAATAACATCTGCTGAAGTCCATAACCATGTTTTTGTAGTAGTATATACTGTTTTTGCCTTAAAGTGAGGCTTTGGATGAAAAGACAGCACAAATGATAATAGGGCCTTTGTAGGAACTAGGGGTCATGGACAGATGTTACGTTTCAGGAGGTACGTAGTTGAAGGGACAGACATGCCTGCCACCTGGAGTGTTAAAATATAAAGGAAACGTCACCAAAATGTTCCTCTGAAACAGGAACTTCTCTGTAGCACTACATATGATGGCTGTATGGTGCATTGTAGCGTTCTGGGGGACAGGGAGCAGGCTGGCTGTCAGTTATTAGACTCAATGACAGGCTTGCTTCCCCATTGGTGCGAGGGAGGGGGAAAGATAGGACACAGGGCCAAGCCATCTCTTGTCACACCTCCTGGATGTAGTAGACCAAACTGCCTTGCTACAACTTGTTACCCTTCCACCTGGGGGTTTCCTCGCTCCTGTCCTCACCAGTAGAGCTACCTTTTCATTAGGTCTTCACAGTGCTGCTGCACTTGTCTGTCCATAGCCAAAGAGTTGGTGTAGGCGTCTATCTTTTAAATCAATCTGTTAAATTTATTTCATAGGAAGAAAGGTATAAGCTGTATCTGAATCAGCTGGGTGAGTGTCCTCTAGACCAGTGGTTCTCAACCTTTTACACACCAGGAATCATTAACATCATTATCAGCTTGCCACAACCCCCTGGCCTTGACCTGCTCTGTCTGCCTGCCCCCCACCCCTTTCCCCTTGGGCTGTTGCATCCGGCCCCCTCCCTCCCTCTCTGGCCCCTGAGGCTGCTCTCACATTGCTGTGTGCTCATCACACCCCCCGCTGCATATGGGCTTTGTGCAGGCTGCCAGTGTTGTAGCCTGTGCTGGAAACCACTCAGTTCCCTGGGACCTCCCCATACCCCTTTACAGTCTTCTTGTGACCCACTTTTGGGTTGCAACTCATGGGTTGAGAAATACTGCTCTAGATAGCTGTTTGAGACAGCATCCTTCCTGTCCATCTCAGGAGTTTTGCCCATTGGATTTGGTTTTAACAAGCACCACAGAGCAATGATTTGTATGCTACCGCTCTAAAAGGAACATGCCTCCTCTGTTCTTCACTGGTCATTAAAACACTTCATACAACAAGGTAACAAAAGTGGAATGTCTGTTTTGGTGCTGAGCACAAAGATGAGCACCTGCATCTTGATTCTGGTTTGAATAATTAAACTCTACTTTGTGTATGTCTCAGTTCCCTGTAGAAAAATAATATTGAAAAATTAAGGACCTCACTCATCACTAGGTCAGCCTTTTGTCATTGGTGATATCAGGGCAGGTGTTTGTTGCACATTATCTGAATAAGCACATTTAACAAGTGCCTACTTTTCATTGGTTTCAAGCCAGTATTTAGTCACCGTAGCTAAGCACATTCAATTACAGCACAACTTAGCTGCAGGAGACCATATGTTGGTACAACTCTGCATGCTGTCAGCCAGCATAAGGGGGAGGAGTGTGACAGAAGGGGATACAGAGCAAAGCATCTCATTCCACAGTAGATTGTGGGAAACGATTTCTCAAAGAAAGGGTGAAAATTGTGTGGCCGTAATCACTGCCCACTTCCACCTTGGGGCAACACAGTTGCTTGATCCTCCTTTTTTGTAGAATTGTGGCACTGCTTTGCTCCTTGGAAGTTGCTCTAGTAATCAGACAGAGGAACCCTAGCAGTGGAAGAAACTCAACTGTGACTTGCACAGTTGCTGGCAATAAGGAGGGTCACTTCTGTTGCATGAATGTAGCTAGGAAAAAAGGACAGAGGGTCTATCCATTTTTCTTTACCTTCCAGTTGAATCATGAACCATACTTTTCCCCCATATTCAAGCACTAAGGAGTTTGGTTCATTATTCCTCCACATAAATGTTGCTTGTAGGACTATAATACCTGAAGAATACTGCTTCCAAAACTGCAGTTGGACCTAGCCATGAAAAAAGCTGCTTGGGCAGAAGGTAACGGTAGAATCTGTTCACTCCTTGACTGTATTCAGGATTGACTCCTTTTGAAGAAATCCCACAATCAGTTATATTTTTAACGTGCACCTAAGTGTCCTCTCCTCATGTCCACATCTTAATTCAGGCACGTGAACAAGTTACTTCTGGGTAAGCTTAGGGTGCAACTTAGACTGCATCAGCTACTCCATAGTAACAACCTGATTTATTTACTCTTGGCCACAGTAAATGTGAGGTAACATATTCTACTTTCATTGAGGGATCCTTGCATTACCATGGAGTAGGAGTTACTGAGGAGTATCTGATATGCTGTATGTTCACACCCGTGCTTCTCAGTAATCTGTGTGATATCCTCAAGATAAGAGAAGCAGCTAGAGAGTTAACAGCCTGTCTGGTGAACTCAGAAGGAGCTTAGGATGAAGTGCAGCTGGATCTCATAAGAAACTGCTACTTATTGCATCCTAAGCAGGACACTGAGGAGAGAGCAAGGAGGGAACACAGCTCTATTGCTGACTTGGCAGAGTTGGGGATTGAGGCTGAGGACAGATGGCTGCTTTGAGAGTTGCATTAAGCAGGCCATGGGGAGCCTTTTGAGCAGCTCTGGACACTGCTAGCTGTTCACTGCTTCCACCTGGTAGCAGAGGCACACAAAACCATATCCATTGTGTGACTTGTATTTCTTTGTTGCTGAATCTTCCCTGCCTGCCATTATTCTTTCTGGTAATGTAAGCAGTGGCCTCAAGATTTTGTTCCGCTGTAATTCCATGGCATCTTTTATGACCAGTGCATCTAGTCAGTTTAAGGGCCATGGTAAACCTGACTTTAATTAAAAAAAAACAACCAAAAAACAAAACAAAACAAACAAAACAAACAAACAAAAAAACAAAACAAAACAAAACAAAAACAAAAAAAAAGAGAGACACATAGGCAAATTATTGTCATAACCTTTCTAGCTCTACATACTCTGCTGTATTTGGGTCTCACAGGCCAGAGTAGAACTAGAGTAAATGAAAATAACCTTTGGGCACAGTATGTTCAAAACCAAATTAGCACCTTGGAGCGTCAGTCCTGTATCTTTGAAAAGATCAGACCAGAAGCTTGAAAATAAGTGCCATGTGCTCAAATATCTTTCCAGGTAGCAGAAGGTCTCTAAATCCATCCTAGGTCTCCTAAAATGTATAGAGTCTGACTTGAGATGACCAGTATTCCTCTTTATACAACTATTTATTTTTCAAAATGGCTTTAGTGTATTATGTAATGAAAGGTATTCTGAAAGAAATCTCTCCCTTTCTTCAATCAGACACTAATGATTCGGGACTGGTGGATGTGCATGATTATCAGTGTAATGTTCGAATTTCTGGAGTACAGCCTGGAGCATCAGCTTCCAAACTTCAGCGAATGTTGGTGGGATCATGTATGTACTACATACCATATTAATCTAAGATGGAAAAAAGCAGTTGGACTGTATGGTGCACGTAGAGCCAAAATAGACACATAAGTGCAGAGGCACTTTGTTACAATGGCACAATATCAGTCACCACAATGTGTATTCATGTCCTATACATTAAAAGTAAATTGGTCAGCTGCATATTCTAACACGGTGAAGACTTTCAATCATCTGTATATTTGTCCTTTTGACTAACTTTATATGGTGTCTTTTTAATATAATGGCCTTGTCTGTCCCTTCCCTTATTTTAAGATCATCCAACTATCAGTGGGTGTGGAAAAACTCTATCAGCAAAAATACTGTGAATTATAAACTATTTTTTTCTATGGAACCACTAGATGTCTGTCTGCCAGAATAAATGTATACTAAAATATATGAAAATGTTTCAGTAAGGCTCTCTGGTGATGGTTTTGATCACAGAACTGATGTGTGAAGAATGCAGATAAAATGAAAGCCTTTAATGTAAAGTCTAAGCATGTGTTTCTTCGGTATCTGCTTAGCAATTAAGAGTATAGGTCAGCGATTTCCAACCTTGCGAGGCTCAAGGCATCTCTTGGAAAACACCAGCTTTTGGCTTTCACTTGCTTTTTGACAGCAGAAAGATAATAGAACAGTTCTACTGTTACAGCAGATTCAGAAAGACCACAGCCAGTCACAAAACATTGTGACTGGCTGTGGTCTTTCTGAATCATTGGCTGTGGTCTTTTCTGTGAACATTTTTCTCTGTTTTATCAATAACAAATGCAGTGGGTTGTCAAAGATGTAATAGGGAAATAAAATTGTTCTTAGATCAGTCAATTAGGACATGTTACATCCATGCACCACTTGAGCATCAGCATCGGATCTGATGACGATCAACTGAGAATAACAGTTTTAGTGCTGGTCTACTCTTTGGTGGAATACTGTGCCCCAGTCTGGTTAAACAGTGCTCATGCTGATAAGATTTACATGCAACTCAACCAAGCAATGCGAATCATTACAGGAACAATCTGATCCACCCCTCTTCAGTGGCTCCCTATTATTAGTAACATACAGCCTTCCCCATTGGGAAAAAAATGCCTTAACTAAATTATGGACTAAAATAAAAAAT
>NW_017729025.1:157986946-157987386 GCF_001723915.1 Gavialis gangeticus | reverse complement strand
TCACCCCTTAATACAGAAATTATTATTACAAATCCTACCCTTAGACCTGGACCTGGTCTAATTAATACAGAAATTATTACAAATCCCACCATTAGACCTGGACCTGGCTCTGATCTCCCTAGACATCTTTGGTATTCTCTGAACTGAATCAGGACAGGACATGGAAGGTGTGGATTTCTGTTGCATCAATGGGGCTGGACTAGCTCAACAAACTGCAGCTGTGGCTCCCCTTTTCAGACTTTGAACCACATCATCTCTGAATGCCTTCTCCGTGCATTTAATGGAACTCTATTGGATTTCCACAATACTAGAAATGAGGCAATCAGGTGGCTGCAAAATGTAGACATAAAATTGTGAATATGTTTTCCCTTGCTTTGTGATTTATAATCTTATCATATGCTAACTTGCGCAGCGGCAGTATCGTATGCTAACCCCCCCCC
>NW_017729025.1:157985034-157986879 GCF_001723915.1 Gavialis gangeticus | reverse complement strand
TGTAACCCCCCCCCCCCCCAAACAAACACTAGAGCACTTGGATCTTACGGACCATGCTGGGGATCTTAATTAAAGCTTTGCTTTTGTCAGTGTACTGAATACATAGAAGCATTAAAATACTTAATATTTCATTTTAGAAGCAGAAAGGACTTTTAAAATCTTCTGTTTTGATCTTCTGCTGTACAACACAGGCTGCATATCTTGAAGTGATGCATCCTTTTCTATATCTAAATAAATTGACTTTTGGACTGGTCTGGGTATCTCAGGTCCAGAACAAGATTCCTAGTGTGATGCTATTTTAGCTACAGTTGCATACAAATTCACCTTGTTTTTATTTCTGTTGTACAGTTTCTTTTGCAAAATAGACTTTGCAAACAGGGTTTTTAACATTTTTAATGTTCATTTTGCTTTTTAAAGATGGTCATAAAACCAAGAACAGTTTTTCTGAACAGTAGACTAGAGTACTGGAAACTACCATTGTTGAACTAACAATGAACAAGAGATGTTGTTGTGCTCTTTAAAGACGGACAGTCTTCTCAGCACTGATTTCCATCTCTGCCATTAGCATTCAGTAACAGTATGGGGCCATGGGAAAAATTCAGTTCTCCAGTAAACTTCACATTCTGATCCTGGAGACAAGTTATGTCCAGTTACACACAGGAAATGACAAGCACTGCAAAATCTATTATGGCATAACAAGGTAATATTCCTTGTTTAGTGTGCTTTAAGACATTCCCACCAAGGAGCAGAGATGTGAGGCTCCAGTTGCAGTAATTAATAGGAGGTCAGTTCCACACTGGTTTTAATATTGAAGAGGAGGACTAACACTTCTTCCTCAGACATCTGTTGCTCCATCACATGAATATCTGGACAATTAAAATAGGGATGTGTATAAGCTCTGCGTCCTAATCTGATTGACATCAGATCAGCTGTGTTCTAGACATTGTTCTGTTGAATGAAAACATACCTCTATACAGAAGCAGGTATCTAATATTTCCATCTGAAAGGTTTCACTGGGTTAGTGGTTCTCTATAACGAATGGATGAATGCATCAAATCAATGATGGTTCTCAACTTAGGGTGCTGCAAGACCCTTCCCCCAGTGCTGCTACAGCAGTGGCCAGGTAAAAATGCCCTACACACCAGGAAGGGCTTGTTCTTGCCTCATTAGGTTCTTTGCTAACCCTAAAGCAGTCAGCAGAGCCAGTTTATGCTGCAGCCCTTCACAGTCTGGCCCTGCCACACTTCTCCGCAAAACAGACATGTTGGACAGTTCCACCTGCCCTGTGTTTGTCTGTTTCCAGGAGACACTGCAGGGTTGGACTGGGAAGGTCTGCAGCATGAACTCACTCTCCTGACTGCTTTAGGATTAACACAGAGTGCTAATGAGGCAGGAGAGCGTGCGTGTGCTACAACCCTTTCCGGTCTGGCCGTCCAGCAGGTGCACAGGGCAGTTTTACCTGGCTGTAGTGGTGGCATCTGGTTGAAAACTGTTGAGATAAGATTAGGCAGCATAAAAGTGGTTCTCAACCAGCTATGCTGCCAAAAACAAAAAAAAGATGTTGAAGAGGGGTGCCCTGACTCGAAAAAGGGTGTGAACCACTACAATAGGATAGTAAGTTTAACTTTGGTTCTGTTGCCTGAAATATTTTTTTTTTTTCCTTTTCAGTGGATAATGGATGTGATCATATGCAATGGCTTAGGAATTTATTGTGGAATGAAGACTTTGTCATGGCTTTCTTTGAAGACATATAAATGGCAAGGACTTTGGAACATTCCTACATACAAGTATGTTGCATTTGAAAGTATCTCAGTTTGTGGAGCATCATGTTGTAAGGATTTAAAA
>NW_017729025.1:157979269-157980034 GCF_001723915.1 Gavialis gangeticus | reverse complement strand
GAAAGTATCTCAGTTTGTGGAGCATCATGTTGTAAGGATTTAAATCGCATGCTGTAGCAGTGATTTAAGGAACTTGAAGATTGAAGGACCCATTAGTTGTGACATGACTGCAGAATTAAGTGTTAACATGATCTTTTTTCACACAATGACGGAATTTTTAAAAAACATATCCTCCTACAATGACGTTAATAGTTGATTAGGAAATGTTTATAAATGGTGGTTGTTCATGGAAACCAAACTAATGTATGTATTAGCATGAAGGAAAGATGAAAGGGAACTTTGTTTTGACCTCCGAGGGGTGAACTCGTGACATCCAAGGGATCCCAATTTGGGGGGACTAGATCACCAGCATACAAAATTTCAGTAGTAGTAAGATAGTTAAAATATTATTTCTTCAACTCTTTAAATGATTTTAAGTTTTTTAATAGTCATGCAGCAGTTGTATGTACTATTGGTACTGAATTAGCTTGTTTTATATTCTCCTTAATAGATGATGCATAATTGAAACAGCTTCATATACTGACTGCAACAGCTCTGAATTTAAGTTCGTATGACTCAATAATGCAATATTATAGCAGGTTTCTTCATGAGGAGAGGCTGACTCTCAGCAATTTCAACTTAATGGATTGGATACAAGGCAAACTCAAGGCATTCCTAGATATGTGCAGAAAAAAAACCTGTTTTGAATTGAAGCCTGAAATAAGACGTAATTTGGGTATCTTTCACTCCTTAAAACTGGTGTAAGAGGGTTGATTAATGTTTTTC
>NW_017729025.1:157959761-157979231 GCF_001723915.1 Gavialis gangeticus | reverse complement strand
CCCCCCCCCCCCCCAGAGGTAAAATGAAGAGAATTGTCTTCCAGTTCACTCCATATAGCTGGGTCAAATTTGAGTGGAAGCCAGCATCAAGCCTGCGCAGATGGCTAGCAGTTTGTGGCATCATTTTCATAGTAAGGAAGCATTGTGCTTTTTAATTGATCAGATGACTGTCCATCTCTTGGAACACCAAGTTCTGTTAGACTCTTTCACAGTAATGTTTGCGTAAATTATAGATGTAAGTAATTTAACATGCAACCTATGCTTAGGTAAATTAATAAAGGCTGCCACTCAAAATGCAGATTTCACATAAGTCAGTGTTACTCCCCATTTCCCAGGGAGATACCTACCAATTGAAAATTGAAATGGCTCCGAGTCAAAACCTTAAAGCTCAGCATTTCAGGACTGGGCAGTATCTGATCTTTTGTCTCATGTCTGTTTCTCTAACACCAGGGATAATTAAAGTAGTATTATATGCTACCTAAACATTTTGATGTTGGTTGGTATGAGGCAGAGTGTTATGTAGTTTTTGTTTTCAAGGATAGTATAGTTAACCCAGATCAGTCCCAAGTTAGTGAAAAAGTGCAAAGGGCATTTTAAATGCTTTTGATGTTTTCTGAAAATACAAGCATGTTAGCTACTACTTTATATATGTATGTATGTGTGTGTGACATCTAACATTATGCCACAACTTAGAATTGCATACTGATCAAATGTAGATTTTACGTATGTTATATGATATAATATACTGTAGTAAATTATGGTGTGTGTGTGTGTGTGTGTGCGCACATACATGCGTACACACACACACTCATATATCTGTACATTTGATCAGCATGCTATTCTAATATGTGGCTTAATCACTTTTGAAATTAGGAGACAGTGAATGATTGTCATGAAAAGATTTGTCAACTCTTTCAAGGGTTGCCAGTCAACCCTTTTTAATCCATTTAGCATTGTGCAGTTTATCAGTCAGCCTGGCACAACATGTTGATAAGAGGATGTCTTTAAATTGATCATGGGAAAAGTTAAATTGCAGGTGCTAAGGAACAATATGTTATCTGTAGCAATTAAGTAGTGTGTGGGATTGTCAACAGCACAGGCTTACAGTTTGCATGAAAGGAACCAATCAGTTGAATGAAGGCTCCTTAGTATCAAACTTCTCTTTCCAGACATTAATTCTTGTGCCAAAATAGACTTTTTGAAATTGTAGTAAATTGTATAGAAAGGCTCAGTAAAAATAGCAGTATTAAAATAATGTGAATGATTTTCAAATAACCTTCCACCAGACTTGCACGCAACTTCTACGCACAGTTGAATCAATTTACCAGTTAGCTGAATCTGAAGCATGAAGGAGCTGACAATTTCATATTGATCTGGGGTGATTACAGTGATTGTTTCATGGCAGCTGTTTTGTGGTTTATAAAATTTTATTTAGCTGACTAAGTAGTAGTAGTGTTTAAATAAAAGGTAAGATATAAATACTTTTATTCAGAATAAAAAAAATGCTTATACTTCTCAACCGTAACCAAAATGTTGAGCCCTCTCCCCCCGCCAGCATCCCCTCATTCTGCCACTTGAAACCTCAGTTCATCTAAGAACCATGTTCATTAAATGCCTAATTCTTGTTACAAGTATCCAGGCTGTAGCTATATTGGTCTGAAGGAAAAGGCAATCAGGACTCATAGTAGAGATGATATTTTTTATTAGACCAACAAGATTTTTGCAAAAAAATCTTTAATTGCAAGCTTTTGGGCACAAACACCCTTCATCAGGCATTGGAGAAAAGAATGTAAAAGTTCTCCTGGGTAGAAATGAAAGTTCATATTTCATAGGATTCCACAGAGGAGGCAATAGATGGAAAACTCTTCTGGGCAGTCTGTTCATAGCTGGTATGGAGCTTCTCATCTCCTGTGAGGATCTGCTATGAGTTCTGATTGCCTAATTCTTGTTACTGAGCTGAGGTTTCATCAATGCTGTTTGTATAGTGCACAAAGCTCAATTGCTTGCTTATACTTTTCGAATCCACCAGCCCTGAGATTTCTTAAGGGTTAAGTCACCAAATGAACATCCTTAGAATTGGATATAAGGCTGTTTCCATGCTTTACCAGTGCCATGTACCTGACACACTAATACAAAAAAAAAGGTCCCACACTACATCCCAAATAAATTTTAAGTTTAGTTTTTTTTCTGATTCCTGCATCATATAACAGTGGACACAGCAGGACCGTATATAGACTGAAATCTTATGGAGCCTTAGAAAGCTGAAAGTAATTTTAGCTTCAGATTTGTGCGGTTTTTTGGTTCAAATTTCATTTTTTTCAGTAACTACAGAACAGAAAATCTGAGGAAGAACATTTTCCACACTTTTCCTTCTGACTTATTTGTCCTGCCAGCCTTATTCTCTGTCTTTTATCTAAAGTTCCACAGCTACTAGGACCACTGGGAATCTAGGGTCTAGCTTTAAGACTAACTTGTTCAGGTATCAGTAGAAGTCTAGACTTTGCAGCAGAGAGCTCAGCATAGTCCGACATGTCTGCCTGAGATGCTAGGTAAAATAGTACCAGCTAAGCTCTGTGCTGATGCAACTAGTAACAATGCCTGCCTAGATTAAAGCTACCTTGGGTATGCAGTCATGGTTATCACAGAGCAGATATACCCTGTGAGGGCTTTAATGCACTTCGGCATAATCCGCTTCAGTGATGATTCTTCTGGGATGTTTTTTTCTATAGGCAAGTTCTTATGCTTGGGCATAGCTTACATGTACTGGGGAAGGTAGAAGGGCACACAGTGCTTCCCTGCCATCATTTAAATTCAGTTAACTTATGGTTTATCGTAGGAAAGTTCTGATACTTCTTCCTGATCTGTTTGCTCCTAGCTGTCCCTCCTCTCTGTTGTTCATAGCAGCCCGGGTAGGAACTTCCAAAGCGAGATATTTCCTTCTCCTGTTCTCTCAGACCTTTTCTAGTAACTAATCTTGGAGGCCGAGACTATCAAGCCAGTCACTGTTAGCCTTAGTGGGTTTCCAATTTCTAGCCTGAAATTCTGGGCCTGTTGGAACTAATGGGAGTTTTGCCATTAGGTTCTAGTGGAGCTGTTCATCTCCAGTCTGGAACTTAAGTACATTTGTCATCATTTGGCATTTTCAACAGTGCTTCAAGATTTGATCAAAACGTAATGTTGCCTAATGCAAAGCAGATAATGAGCACACTTTCTGCTTCTTATCATTAAATGACCCACCCCATACAAGCTTAAGTACAAACTTTCAGAAATAAATGGGGGTATCTAGGTTTCATGCAGTGAAGCCTTTTGAACTAAATTATTGAAATGTTCTTTTCTCTCAGTTTTTATTGGCAGAGCTGAACACATTTTACTTGAAGTTTGTCCTGTGGATGCCACCAGAGCACTACTTGGTCCTGTTGCGACTTGTCTTCTTTGTCAATGTGGGAGGTGTAGCCATGAGGGAGATCTACGATTTCATGGACGACCCGTAAGCCATTTCCATTGTATATGCCATGCAGAGCTTCAGCTGTTTTGTTTTTACTTAGCTCTGGTTTGCTGCAGTTTGTTGACACAAGCACCATAGCAGTAGATCAGCCTGGCAGTGGCAAAGAAGCCAGCAGTCCAAAGCACTTGCTTTGTTCCTATTGCTTTAAAGGTAAAATTAAAAAAAACCCACACATTCCCTCTTGCAAATTGCATGTGGCTAGTTGGCAAGTGATGGCATAGGCCATTTTATGCAAGTGCTTTTAAATTTCAGTCTTTCTTAAAATTAGCCTTTTCTTTGAGACTGCAAATGTGTGAATTAGCTGAATTGGCTTTTACTTAAAACTGCACTTTGTCTTACAGCCTGATTCTAGAGTCCTTAGACATACCTTCCAAGGATGACAAGGTCTGGCCCCAAGCCCTTTTTGTTAAAGGATGTTTCTTTCTTGAGTTATCTTCCAACAGGTCTGTGGTCCCCTGGTGCTTTTGTAACACCACTTTGTAAACCAGATAACCCTTTTACTGATGCCTATTAAAACAATGTACATCTGTATACAACAGTGCATGTGCTATCAGAGTGCTCCTACTTAAACATCACATTTGTCCTTGCTGCTTTTGTTTCTTCAGTCTGTAGGACTTGAGAATGCTTTTAGTTCTCAAAATCACGTTTTCTGTTAAGGTTCAGTAGTAATGTCACAGACTGCCTACGTACCTCACATATTAAGGCTATGATCACCTTTGGTCTCAAGGGATATTTTGGTTGTCACTGACCACCACAAAAGTGTCTGTGTTTAGAATTTAGGGTTCCAACCTTCTCTGAAGATCAGTTTCACTTTCAAGAATCTGACTCCTAGAGCTGGGAAGAAAGTTTAGCACACATTACTTAGTCAGATTTCAGGATATTCAGCAGTGACAGGCCATCCCCTTCCCCCTGGTGCTGGGCTTATTGGTTTGGGACATGCCTCCAACTCAAAGGTAAGAAGAGATCTCTACCTCTTACTGGTGAGCTCCTCTCCTTGGCATCACTCCCCATCTTCTGAACCCTTGTTTGGATTGAAAACACTATTCTTTTGCCCTCTGATCAACCACATGGGGCATAACATTGAAATTTAGAAGCCTCATTAGTCACTGGGGCATCATTGCTGATCTTGTTTGTTACCATTATTTCAGTGAAATGAAGAATTAATTCAGTGAACAGAGAAACTCCATTTGGGTTTCATATCACCACTGCTACCACTATCATCTTCCTTTTTTGCTTTTCTTGGTAGATGAGGTGATGGGCATCCTTGGTCTTGAATTTCATGGTTCTGCTGATTTATTAGCAGATTTGAGCTGGGGTCTTCGTTGAAGGCTGGTGAATTATGCAACTGATACCTTCTGCCTGCTTAATCTTGGTGACTGGAGCTGGTTCCTTAATACATTTCATGTCATTAGACCAGAGACTACTTTTTTTTTTACCACCCAGCTGGTGTTTAGACCATTTCTAAATCATTTTGAATGAAGAAACTGGTGGAACCTTCATATTTTGACTTCCAGGGAGAAACTGTTGGGGAGCAGCTGACTCTGCTCAACACTCATTGCAAATGTCCATTCTTTTCCCTTGAGAAATTGTTGAGGCCTTCAAATTAAGAGCCAAAAACTTAGGATACTCCATTGGCCCTCTTATGTGAATTGTAATCAGGATGTCTTATATGTGACTAGACAATCAGAAAGCCAGCCAAAGATATTGAACTATTTTCTCTAGTCCTACAATATTTATTACAGGAACTAAAGAAGTTCCAAACAAAAGTTGTTAACTTTTCTCCTTCAAGGCACTTGCGGTCTCAGTAGCCACTTTTAGGACTAAAATTGGGTGGAATTTAATCTGAGCCTGCTAATAAAGCATCTAGAATTTGTTAATGCGCCAGGGATTGTAACATACTGGTGCTGAGGATTTTGTCAGACCTTGGTAATCCATTTCTCCAACCATGATCCATATGTTTCCACTGTCTGAGTTCAAAAGGACTTGGTATGCTCAGTGCTTCCTTGGGGAATCTTCCAGTGTAATGAAATCTGCTGCTGGGCCCGTGAGACCTGTATTGGATCCCTGTAGGTCTGTCTGGTTTCAGGTGTCAGGCCTTTTTCAGAAAGCCAAGAACAGGGCCATGGATTTTATGTTTGGTCTTGTAGGGAAAATGACTTCTCTAAAATACTTTTCCAAATGAAGGCCAGTGCAATGACCTTGTATTTTTAAAACATTCTTAGGGTTTGCATGGCATTTTCATCTTGTTATAGCTGGGACTTTTCCTTCTCTTTTTTTTTCTTAATTCTCTCTCTCACAAGCAGGCTCACTAAAACTTTCATTATAATCAAGGCAGATTATAAACAGATTTTATCCTCTGAACAGGAGTTTGGTTGTAAAGATTTTGAATTACCTTTTGTTTCTGTCCTTCTATTTGTCAGATTCTTATCTTCTTTTTAACCATTTCAAAATGCAAAAATCCTTGGTCTGAGGGTCTAGTGAGAAGGTTTTTCTTGAAATTGGAGTGTCTCTCCAATCCCATTTGCATCACACAGTAATTAATGCTATGCTTATCCTGTCTTGTTCCCAAGTATACTCAGATCATCATGTATAACTTGAGCTAAAACAATGGTATCAAACATGTAGCTCTTAGGTGCCACGTCATTAAGAAAATGTGCATTAGAGTAGTGAAGTGGTGTTTAAACTGTACTATTTAAAACCTTTAAATGGTTTTAAAAGTGGCTTTCAGACTTTTTTCATTGAGGAACCCTTTGCAAATTTTGAATGGAGATGTGGAACCCTTTGAATTGCAAGTGTGGGTATTCATGTACTTTTGATTGATCGTAGTGATCTTTTGTGGACCCTGGTCCATGGACTACATGTTGAAAACCACTGATTTAAATCATCCCCTGCTTCTACAAGAAACAGTAAAGGAGCCTTTCCAACTGCTTCCCATAGCTTCTCCTGTTCCTTTTGTTATAATGTGGAAATCCTCTGGGGCTGCTATCCATATTCCCTGTTGCAGCTGTTCAGCAGCAATCCCATTAATCACCTGCTGTATCAGAAAGGAGGGAGGAGAATGTTTCTGGCTACTCTATTTTTCTGGTTCTCTGCTGGAAAATGAAACACTCCAAGGGAACATGATAGTTAAAGTAGATGTCCCTGGGTGAACCTATTAAAGAACTGATCTTTTCCCATACACAGCCAATGACATTCTACAGGAGAGGGAAGCAAAGTAAGGAACAAATATCCAGTTATGACATCCTGATTCTCTGCTGAATCACAGTTAAAGCAGCCTGTGGTTATTCTAATTTGAACTAGCTGGGTGCTGGCAGATCAGGGTTGTCACATATTTCCACTCTGCTATTATGCACACTTAGCAGGTAGGAAGGATAGCAGTCAGTTCCATTAGCCTTATACCCCTGGGGCTGAAGGAAAGCCACAGTGATTCCAGTCTTCTTTCCACTACTTGACAGAACTGATCAGAGAATCTGCCCCCAAATATTGTGTGGCTACTTAACTTATACTTTCTCGAAATCTGTTCAGTGCTACAGCTAATCAAGCTGAATGCCAAGGAATTTAAGAGGCACAGCAGTCATGAGTAAGGCTAGACATTCCTGTTGCCTAGGTGTCCAAAGGACCACAGTGAGAAGCACCTTAATCATCCTGACGTGTTCATTTCCCCCTTCCCCAACATGGTGTAGATTTCTAGCTCCTGTTTTCCCACATTGCACCCTGTCTCCTCCACCCTGCCTCAGTAGTTGTATTGCCTTATGCTGTGCCTCCTCATAGTTAAGTTTCACTCTGCAACTTGTATTGCACTTGGAATGGGCTATTGTAGAGAAACTGGGCAAAGGAATAAAGTGTGTAGGAATGTAACATAGCATGGAGGAGAGAAATGAGCAAGAGGGGAAGCCACCAGCAGAAAAGATGGCTGGTGAAGAAGAATGGTAACTAAGATAAAAGCAGAGGTCAACTGCATGATGAAAATAAGGAGTCAGAAGTAACAGAGACACATGCATTAGGGCAAGGGATTAGCAATGTACAGCCTGCAGGCCAGATCTGGCTTATGGAGCCACTGGATCTGGCCCATGAAGCTGCAGGGCTGTGCCCATGCTTGCACTGGGACTGAGCAGCTGTTCTGGTGTTGGAGGGGTGGTGCAGGGGCAAGGGAGAACCAGCAGCAACATGGAAGCATTTTGCTGTTCCCTGGTCCCAGTGCAGCTACCCTCTGTCTGGGAGCTATACTCACTGCAGCTAGAAGAAGCGACACTGGTACAGCTTCCAAAGCCATACAGCTGGGGAGGCTCAGGAAAAGTTGTCCCCATGCTGTTCCCTGCCCTCCAACCCCCTACCCACAAAGCTACCTGGCCTGCACTGGACTGGGGCTATGTTGTTCCTAGTCTATGGCATGGAAAGGTTGCTGACCTCTGAATTAGGGTTTAGATTAGTGATTTTGGTTTTTTTTCAGTTGTTTTGGGACACTTGTTAAAGAATCACTAACTTTATTTTAGAAGTGTAGGAGGTAGTGTGAGGGTTGACTTTAACTGGGGAGGAGAGGAAGGAAGTTAATTCTCAGAAAAATGTAGAAAGCCCAAAGCCATTTGGCAAGGCTAGAGCCATGTTGGAAGGTGAGTAAAAAACTTGCTGACTGAAGTAGCTGGTATGGGTATTGCTCCTCCAAAGAAGGATATTCAGTCTCACTTGATTTGAGTCAAGTGGTTACTCATTGTTGCATGTCTAATCTTTAAACAGGCTCTCTGAAATTGGATACTCACCAACTCGAAACTTCTAGTATGTTTCTCTTAGCCCTCTCCACAAGCGGGCACAAAGTCATATCTTGGATTTGTGGCATTTAGACTGGGGCTGCTCGGTACCAGTAAACTTTTTTGGTTGGCAGAGTGTGAAGTGAACTGGTGTTATATGCTGTTTCCACATGAGATATTGAGGCAGCCAAAGGTGAGAGAGGGTTCCAAATGCAATACAAGAAGTAAAGAATACCACGTGCCTAATAAACTGCATTTGATACAACTTAACATTTCCAGACTCTCCCAGGTAGGGCATAAATTGTCATCATTTTGGAGTCAGTGACCCTTCAGACTAAGTACAGAGAGTCAAAAAGCTTGAGGCTGAATCTATTCAATCTTTGCAGGTTAGTTTAAGCTCCGTATATTGAACCAGTAAACAAGTGAACAGACATTCACTTTTGATTCCAGCAATGCAACCATATGCCTGCAGTGGCTTGGGCCAGAAGCCACTCAGGCCAAGGCTAGCCCGCCCACCCTGCAAGGTGGGTTTTGTAAGGGAGATGTAAAACATCCTAGGATTCCGGTGGACTATGAGTTAACTTGAATCTGGAGAGGATCCAGGACAGAAGTTCAATAAACCAATTTAACCTGAATCAGTTAAGTCTGATACTACATTCAGGTTGATCTTAAACAGGTTTAAGCCATTTTGAAAGTGGTTTATGTGCACTGAATTTCTGTAGTGTTACAGATTTCAGCCAGCTTCTGATCACCTGTACCAGTTTGTGTAATTTCTGTCCCAGAGCAGACCAGCTGGAATCCACATGCACAGCCCCAACCCCAGCCTGCCCTGTGCCTGCTCCAGACCATGTGCCTATGCTGAGAAGCAGCTGTGGAGAAGCTGCTGCTTGGTGCAGGGAACAAGCAGCCCCTTCCCCTCATCGCTGCAAGGGCCTTCTTGCTGCAGCTGCTCAGAGTCTTCGCCTGGGCTGGCCTGTGGCTCCTCTCTGCTGCTGTCACCACCCCCTCTGGGCTGCACAACAGGGCAGCGGTGGCAATGCAGAGGAGCCACAGGGCAGCCCAGGTCTGACTCTGGGCACCTGCAGCAAGAAGGGCCCTGCAGCGATAAGGGGAGGGGCCACTTTTCCTCATGCCAAGCAGCAGCAGCAGCAGCTGCTCAGCCACTACTACAACTCATTGTGGACGGCCGGTCCAAAATAGGTGTGGGGTGGGGTGGGCTGGGGTTGGGGCTGTGTGGGCAAGTTCTGGCTGGCCCACTCCAGCTGGGGTGAGTCCAGAATGGGCGTGGGCCAGGCCAGGGCTGGGGCTGTGTGTGTGGGTCCCCAGCCGTACCAGGGGGCTGTGGCCAGCAGCAGCAGCAACCAGAAGGACCCACCACCACCTGGGCTGCCTAGAAATGTAGTCCAGCTGCTGAACCTCTGCAGCCATACTGAATGCCCAGGTGAGATGTGCCATGGGTGCCTGGGCCAGGTAGGGCCAAGGGATCCGCTACAGGCCAGACATAGTCCCCATATTTTGCCCATCCATGGTTTAGAACCTCTGAAAGGAGGAGTAGATGAGAACAAAATGACATTAGTGTGAAAATATATTAGCATGCTTGTTCTTGATATGTGTGTAATCAAAAGTAGACTTCCACAGTAGCATAAAGGTAAATTTATATATTTCTACCCTATCTTTCCTTTGGTAAAGGAATATTATATTGAATATTTATCATTGAAATACCGTTTAATCTCTATTGCAGGAAGTTCTACAAGAAGCTGGGTCAGCAGGCATGGTTGGTTGCTGCTATCACAGCCACAGAGTTTCTGATAGTTGTAAAATATGACCCCTACACCCTCACACTGTCACTTCCCTTCTACATTACTCAGTGCTGGATCCTTGGAATCATACTTGTGCTCACATGGACGATGTGGCGCTTTTTCATTCGGTAAGCAAAAGCGATTGAGCTCTGATTCACATGAACAGGAGTACCCCAAAATTAGGCCTAGCTAGGGCATATGAACAGCCACTTAAAGTGGAATAAAAGATCTTCAAAGCACATCTTCCTAAAATGTTATGTAATGTTGAGATTTCAGGGGAAATATATTTTGCTAAATCGCCTCCTTGAAGATGAGTAGTAAAAATGTTGTTCATGAGTTTTGATTATGTCTTTTTACATGAGCAGTTAGGGCTAAGCAAAGCTTCAGTCCCTGATTCAGTTCGGCAGAGATTCAGCCCAATTCAGTGGCTGAATCTCCAAATCCGAACTGAATCAGAGGACCCCTTAATCTCTCTGAATCGAATCGGAGCCCTCTGAATTGATTCGGAGAGATCTGGCGATTCGGACACAGACACAACTTTAAATGTTTTTTCTACGTACCTCTAGGTAGCAGGTGGCTTGTGAACGCTGCGATGCTGGGGCACATGGAGTGTCCCACAGGAGCACGGGGGCGCTCCTCAGTGCGCTTGGCAGCAGACCTGGAAGTGGATCAGAAACGCTTCCGGGTCCACCAGGGAGTGCACTGGGCCCCCCCATACCGCTTGGCTCAGCAACTGGTGCCTCCTGGGTCAGGAGATGGGGGGCACCCGGGGTCCCCCTGTGGCCAATTGCCGAGCTGGGGGGGCGTGGGGTGGGGAAGGCCCCAGCATGATTCCCAGTGCACCCGGAAACAGACCAGAAGTACTTGTGGTCCACTTCTGGGCTCGCTGCTGAGCATGTGGAGGGCCCCCCTGCACTCCCGTGGGACACTCTATCCACCCCAGCATTACAGTGTTCACAAGCCACGCTGGCACCTTGAGGTATGTAGAAAAAACATTTAAAGCTGTGTCTGTCTGAATCGCCGATTCTCCAAATTGTCATCAAATCTTCAGATTCGGATTTGGCCGAATCGAATTGGGGACAGTGATCCAAATCCACATATTGAATCACTGTCCCTCATTTGGGCCGAATCAAAATCAAATAGGGCCCGCTTCGCACATCCCTATGCACAATCGTTACAGTGTTTGTCTCTGATTTTTACCGTCCTTCTGCCATGTAAGTGAAACCACAGTCCTGAAAATCGGCTTATAACTACATGTTTTTAACAACATTGACTAGGTTTTCAGGATTCTATTTACAAGATTTCACAATTTACACTTCTCTGGTATAAAAGTCGGTGATATACTGTGCATACTTTGTACCCTTTAGTTAAGGCTTCTGAAAATAATTTAAGATTTCTCACGTTAGGTATCCAAAAGAGGCCAGATTATCTTCCCCCTCCCACTGCTTCCGAGTGGTGAGCAGCTGCCCTTGAACATTTTTAAAACATCTCAGATTTTCAGAATTCACTAGTGATTTTGTGGAAATGCTGGCTTATTTTGAAACCACTCTGTTTTGTAGCTTATTTTGACATCAGTATTTTCAGAGCTGTGCATCTGCCAGCCTAGAACTGTGCCATTTTTGAATGATCAGAAGGCAAATATTTCTGAAACATCTAAATTAGCAAGACAGTACTTGCTGTTCTCTGAGTTAAGAGCTTTCCCTGATATTCCTGACATGCAATTTAGAAATGCAGGTTTGGTTTGGTCCCTGTCCTATTGTGCCACCATTTCTCTCCAAACAAAGGCATGATTATATCAGTTAGTGTCATGTGTCAACAGCATAAAAGCAGCCTAAGGATTGTAGGCTCTGCATTGCAGCAGCTTCTTTCCATTTTTGTAGAGTGCAGCTTGTATTAGTGATAGCAACTTAGCAGCAATAAACCTATTCAGCTGAATCCATGCCATTGTTCAAAGGAAGAGGTAGTTCTTGGAAACCTTGAGCTGTCATATTAATTATAACAGACCAAATTA
The DNA here is from genome assembly GCF_001723915.1 of Gavialis gangeticus. Lineage (NCBI taxonomy): Eukaryota > Metazoa > Chordata > Crocodylia > Gavialidae > Gavialis > Gavialis gangeticus. Next base: position 157,967,171 of record NW_017729025.1, on the reverse strand, counting down.
TCCTTATTGTAATTACACCCACAATTAAATTTGTACTAGTTTTCTGTGCTAACCTAAAGATAAATGTTTGGATAAATCAACTAAGAAGTCTTATATTTATTTATTTGGGTTTTTTTAAGTGACATCACCATGAGGTATAAGGAGATAAGACGACAAAAGCAAGAACACAGACATGAAAAGGACAGATGCTTAAGCAACGGTGATAGACGTTCTCCAATACTGGATGAACAGAGTGGGAACGAACTGAGAGAAGGAAAACTTTGAACTTGAGCAGCAGGCAAGAGGTAGAAGCTACCTGTCATGCTCAAGTTGACCTGTTTTGACGCTTTCAGTCTTGTCTTAGTTTGTAACTTTCATTGTTTTCCAACATGTGACAACCCTCTTGGAGAAGATGCCGCCTTGACCCCCTGATCTTATGTCTAGTCAGTTGAAGAAAATCTGCAGTAGACAGACATTGGAACCAACCCTGTTGCAACAAGAAGGGATCTTTGGTCAAATGTGTTTTAAGTATATATCTGTCTCTCTTGGAAAACCAAGAATCTTGGTGTGGGTGGCTTTTAAACCAAGGGCAAAGGGAATCCTGTGACCCTGTTTTTGGTAAACCATGATATTTCCGTTTTAACAATGTTCGGAGCATTAGGAGCATTCATCCTATGGAATGCTTATACAGGTAAATAAGTTGCATTTCTGCTGAAACTTTTGATCTGTGGAGTAAAAACTATGTAATGTTAGTTTCATTTGTTAGTTAGCAGGACTTCAGAGACTGAACTTACCGGAAAGCGTGAGAACAAGTTGCATAACTTGCACAGAATATGATACAGTCCACTACTGTTACAGCTCCCACAGTGCTGAGTTGGCTCTCTTTCTCAAAGCCGGCTTATATTACTGTGGGCCAACTGATGACTGATTTCTATTACCTCCCAACTCTGATTATACAGAAAACTGCTACTCTTAGATCTTTTTTTATCCTGGTCATCTCTCAGCACAGCTTCCTTCTTTAAACTTTAGTTAACCTGCTTTTCATTAACCTGATGGAGTAAAAACAAGCTGAAAACTGGTAGTTACTTTCCCTCAAGGTATTCAGTTATTTTATTTGCCTTATTCTTAAACATGACTTTTCTTCACTTGCTGTGCAAGGCAGGTTAAGTTCTAAACTGTTTCATTCCTTCCCAAGTAAGCTTCAAACTTACAGCAGCCCTAAGCAAACTGGAAAAGATCTGCCTTTGCACAATAAGCTTGGTAACATTTAGGTTCCCTGAGTGGGCCTGACTTGATCACTGATGCTCTGTCACTTTGTCATGTATCATGAGAGAACCTCATACCTGGTTATCTGGCATTCTTGCCAATTACTAAGCATCTTGGAACAAAATGGGACACCTGTGGTTCATTTGCAGGGTTATTCTTCCCAAACATAGTTGTAACCCGTTACCCTAATATCAGTGGTTCCTAAGATAAGGATTGTGAGTATAGATAAGGTAAGTGCCACTAGCCAGCCCTACAGTTCTTGTTATAGCAGTCAGGCTCAGATTAGAAGTGGGGTCACAGCTGAAGAAGATTGAGAGCGGCTGCTCTAGATAATCCAGCTGGCCTCTAACATAACTGACTTTACTTGAACCATATAACAGACTAACTTGACTTGAAAGACAGAGACACATTTTTCCTGAAATACATCAAATTAATCTGGCTCTTAAACACCACTTGAGGCATTACTTTTCCAGAGTAGTGTTCTGTCCAGCAAAACATAAATATGGAACCAATAAAAGCTGAAGATTGAAAGAACTGTAGCCTGACTTTCAAAAGTAGCAGGAGACTCATGCCAAAGCTGCTGCCTGCAGCAAACCTGCACACAAATCTGAGTCATTTTGGTCTCATACTTGAATAGCACACTGTCCAAACTTCTCCCATGTTTACAGAGCAGTGAAATATTTTCTAATCCAAAACAATGGGTCCTGGCAAACATGATGTGATTTAACTTAAAATTTTAATGTAGGAATACATTGAATGTGCTCAACAAATGAAGCAAGGGTTCAGAGCCAAGGAGGCAGAAATGATGGAGGCTGTCTTTCCTGCTGACCAGTAGAGGCAGAGGAGGTTGATCTGTATGAAAGGTCACACAAGGCTTCTTCCTTGAGTGTGCAGACTGCACTATTTATAGTCCTCGAATGGCTGCTGTTAAAACCTTAGGATTTATCTGCTGTAATTTAATGGAGAAAGTTATGACTGTATAACTAGATGTTAACGAATTCTTAAGAAATGGGCAGATGCTGAGTTGAGCTGGTCACTTGTTTCATAGCCCTTTTCTACCCTTGAGTAATTTTTAAACTTGTTCAGATTTATTTATACCAGTCTTATGAACTCTTGACTGACTGTTTTAGAGGTGGTACTTAGTGTACGTGTCTTTGTGAGGTCCCAACTGAGCCAGGATCACGTAAATACATTTCCATTTATGAGTTGTTCGAGTTGACCAATCCGTCTTCTTCTTTTTTTATTATTTTACTTGCGGGAGGGGAGAGCTAAAAATGTCCACATCTGTTTCATAATTCTGATGATAAAAGTAGAATTCCACCTCTTCCTCCTCCCTGAGGACTCATTTGTGTAAATTTGAGGTGTTTGTGGAAAATACCAATTTTCTAATAATTCTGAAACTGACCTACTGTACAAAGCACTAATTTGTGTCCATCTACATCCATTTAAACAAGAGTTTACCGTTAACCTGAATAACTGAACAAATGTAATAAAACAACAAATGTTTGCTGGTGTGTTCTTTGGTACAATCTGTGTCAGCGTGTTGTTTCTGATCACTGGTCATGGGAGATGGCACTTAGTATGTATTCCTGTAAAACAGGAGTGCTTTTGAAAATGCCCATGTACAGAAGGGTAAGCTGGAGAAGCAGTCCCTAATGCAACAAACTTGTCCAAATAACTTTCATGGCCGTTTTTATCTTTTTAAGGTTTGAAGTCCCTTCACCCTTCTTAAAATTGTTTTTTTCATGTTGGAGTTAAGCTTATGAAATGGCTCTGAATTGCAAGTGTGATCTTTATAACCAGAAGGTGAAACTGCTTGGGCTTTTCACAACAAACTTAACTTCACATTTTCATTATTCCTGGGAGGTCTTGCATTGCTGAAGATCTGTAGCCATTGCAATCTAACCTGCTTTTAGAAATCCACTCCTGAATGCTTCGATTCACCACTGTTTGAGGCTGCTTCAAAGGAGTAGGCAGGTATGGAACGGAAGAAGGAATACGGTTGGACCTGACCGGGAAGGCTGTCTAAAGGTAAGTGGATGTATGGAAAGAACTGCGGCTTTGTCCCCTACTGGAGATATGAAGTGTGCTCTGTTTTGTAACTCCTAAGCTTTAACCTCTGTCTCCTTAACTTTAGCCTTCTGGTGTATTTTCCTTGTCTAGTAATGCACTGTGACTTGTTCAGGAAATTTTACCTAGGATAAGTTTCTAGTTATGGGGTAGAAACAATGCAGGGTTGGGTAAGAGTACTTGGGCACAGCCTATGCTAGCATTAGGAGTGACCTGATGCTCTTGATTCTTCTGCTTCTGAGGCTGCCTCTTTATATTTTGCAGGCAGCCTGGTAACTGGTGTGAATGCAGGGGCTCACCTCTTTTTAATTGCAGTAGTTGTTCCAGATTGTGAGGTGTCACACAGATCACCACCTGGTTTCCCTAAAGACACCACCTGTTGGGGCTTTCACTGCCAACTGTTGGCATCTCTCTGATCTAGTAGAAATCTGTAACTTTCAAACAGAACTGTGAACACTTGTTCTTCTTGCCATTTCTCTCAAGTGCTTCACTGCCCTATATTCCTCTCTTGCCAATGCTCCAATCACCTTGATAAAGATTTGCAGCACCTTGTTAGGAGGTTTCTGCTCAGATACTGTCAAATTAGAAATCCAGATTCAACCAGTGGAATTGTGGTGGATTTTCCATCTCAAAGCCTCAAATCAAAATAGGATGCCTCTGGCTTAGTTAGCTGGGATCAATATTGGAGTAATTCAGTGAAGTTCTATTATGTTAGGGACCAGATAAAGATCTAATGGTCAGACTGATTGCCATATTTGGGTCAGGGAGGATTTCTATCCCATGGTCAGATTGGTATGGACTGTGGAGGGTTTTGCCTTCCACTCCAGAGGCTGGGGGATGGCCCTCTTCCAGGGATCCCTTGAGTGTGTTTTAACAAAGTTTGGAGCAGCAAAATGTTGGCTGCTGTGGTCCTACTGCTTTAGCTGTGGCTGATTAGAGTGGTATATCTTGAGTTCGTTTGGGTGGATTATGTAATTTTGCTAAGAGGTGAGACAATGAATTTATATAGGATGGTTTTAATAGGGATGATCCTGCCTCAGGCAGACAGGGAGTTGGACTAGATGACCTCTGGAGTTCCCTTCCCGTCCTATTTCCCTATGAGTTTATGATCTCTCCTGGCTCTAGAATCTAAAATGTGAATTTGGGCCTTTATTCTCAGTCAGATGCATATTCTGCTTTCTTCTGCCTGAGGGCCTGTGAAAGGCATGCTCTGATACAGGGGCATCAAACTCATCTGGTCCCAGGGCTGGACAAGTCTCTTGGAATTGGTCTGTGGGCCGGATTGGACCCTCAGGCTGGCCCTGTATTCTAGATCCAGCAGGTGCCCTGGAGCAGCTGGACTGGGCTCCACGTGGAGCGCAGTTCTGCTTTGACCACTCGGCTGTGCTGCATACAACAGCCACTTTACCTCTCCAGGACGCAAGCTGGAGTGGGTGCTGCATGGGGCCATCTAGTGTACCCTGAATGCTGTCTTTGGGTCACTCTGAAACCCATGGGCAGCTCCAAGGGCTGCATGATCTGGGTCCACAGACCAGATCTGGCCTATGTGCTGTATGTTTGACACCCTTGTTCTAATACCATCTGGGCATCCAGCATGCCTTCTGCAGTGGACACTGCAAAACATCTTGTCTTGCCATGTCTCCCACTCCTGTTTTTCTTTTTTTGGCAAGATGAAAACACTGCCTTGCACTCCTGAACTGGATTAACACCCAAACTAGATTGGACACCTCAAATAAATGCACTGTTTGTTCCCACTGGCTTGCTGGGCAGGCATCAGTGCATGCCAATGCCCAGGAAAGGAGCGACTGGAGCCTCATCACCATATACACCCTATAAATGGAATCCCTGAACTTTCCTCCAACTTCTTCTATCTGCCTCCTACCCTGGTGAAGATTTGTTTTAATCTTATTTAAGATTATTTAAGCATAAATGAATGTAACAGGAAATTTATTGATACTCAGTCCTGCTTAGCACCCCAGCCCATGCTGAGTTTAGTATGGACATGCTGCCAGTTTTAATATTTTCAGAATTTATACTGTTGATACAAAAGCAAGGTAACATGTAAGGGCTGGTTCCCCATGAATTATTGTTCTCGTTTAAAATTCTCTTGCCTTGGAAAATATTTCTGTTTTGTGGCAATTTTCCAGGAAAGCAGATCCATGCTCCAAAGTTTGTGCCGTCTCAAGTTGATACCGCACAGGTAATGGTGTGGGAAGAGTCAAACAACAGATGCACTGTGGGTTTGCAGGCCATTAATGCATGTAGAGCCAGTAGAAGTTTTACAGTCTGCCAGATCTCTTGGCCTGTACCTAATCTGTGCCCTGCCAGTGCACGATTACATACTCATGTATAACTAACCTGGGGTTTTCCATTATGGTTGAGGTGCTGTTCTTGGAATTTAAACCTGCCTGTTGCTTTGGAGTTTCAGTTCTTGTTAATTTCAGGCAGAGTCAGCTGTAGTGTGTGCTAGCGGCTGGGTAGTGGTGTCACCATGTCTTCAGCTGACAGCAATCATCCTAGCTTAAATGATGAGAGAATGCAAAGAAATTGCTTTTTTTTTTTTACAATGTCTTGGAAACATCAGCCATCTTTTTTCTGTGTTTTGAGGAAGGAAAGGCAGGAAACAGCTGACATTTGCAACATCTTTGGATAAAAACTTTGTGTCCCTCCTAAAAAAAACAAAAAAACAAAAAAAACAAAAACAAAAAAAACCAAACCAAACAAACAAACAAAACCCCCCCCCTGTAATATCCTCCTGCTTTTGCTGGTCCAGTGCAGTACGGTGCTTGAAGCCTGTTTGCATGCAGGTGCCCTTTCTAGGCATGCATTCCAGTCACCAATCAGAAGCTTCTAAAGGGTTTGCATTTAGGCCCTAGTACAGAAGACTGCATCTTGTAATAAGCTTCCAAGAAGACAAAAGATCAGTCCTGCAGGCAAGTACAATTTGAAGAATATCATCTTTGTATCCAGTTCAGTATGCCTCAGTGCACCTATTAAAAGGGGACAGTTGCCTGGAAATGCAGGGGCATGGTGAAATCTGCAAGTTTGCAGATTGCACCAAATTATTCTAAGTCAAGTCCCAATCTGATGGAGAGGAACTGCAGAAAGGTTCACCAAGATAAGTGAGCAGAAAAATGGCAGATGAACTTTAATGTCAGTAAGTACAAGGTAATGCATCTAGAGAAAAATAACCTCAACTATATGTATACAATGTTAGGTTTTGAACCAGCTGTTATTACTCAGGAAAGGGACCTTGGAGCATTGTGTCCTCTAAAAATGTCAGCTCATTGAACTGACTCAGAAAAGCCAGTAAAATGTTGGGCATCGTTAAGAAGAGAATTGAAAAAACAGAGAACATCATGCCACTGTACAAATTAATGGCGCACCCATGTCTTGAATATTGTGTGCAGTTCTGGTCCCCACATCTCAAAAAGGATGTAGTAGAATTGGAGAAAGTACAGAAAAGGGCAACCAAAATGATCAGGGGAATATAGAAACTACAAAGGGTAGAATTTGATTTTGGAAAGGAGAAGGTAGGGGATATGAGAGAGATCTATAAAATCACAAAGCATGTGGATCAAGTAAACAGGGAGCTGTTGTTCACTAACAAGTCCCACAATACTAGAACTAGGGGGAACCCTCTGAAATTAGCAGGAGACAGGTTTAAAACTTACAAGAGAGTACTTGCTTTATGCAACATGTTAACTTGTGGAATTCATGGCCACAGGAAGTAGTAGAAGCAGATACCATAGCCAGGTTCAAAAAATGGACTCGACAAACTCATGGATGATCGATCTATTAATGGATATTGAACAGAATGGAGATGTTTCCTCTGCCATTTCTAACGATGGTGGATTCCAGGGAAGGTAATGAATAGGGGATAGATCACTAGATCTATCCAGTTAATGCTCTGTCTGTATAGCATCCACTTCTGCTGCTGTTGGAGAAAGGGTACTGGGCTAGATGAACCATTGATCTGAATCAGTTTGGCACTTATGTTCTTACAGTTCAGTTTAACTCCCTTCTAGTCAAGTCAGTCCCAAGGCCACTGCAACCGTTTCATAGTTTCTAGGGTCAGAAGGGACCTGAACAGAT
>NW_017729025.1:157957242-157958512 GCF_001723915.1 Gavialis gangeticus | reverse complement strand
CTCCAGAGCACCACGAGTGCTTGTAAAGCTGTGCCAGGGCTCCCGCCATGACCTCAGCCAATTCCCTCAGTACTCGAGGATGGAGGTCATCTGGACCAGCTGACTTATTTCTTATGCTGTTGGGGCACCTCACATGCTATAACAACCCTCCTCCACTCCACATTGTTTGGATGCGGTCGTTTCAGACCCAGGCATCAATCAATTTAGTATGAGGTTAGTTGAGTTGTTTTGCATCATTGCTGTTTCTTCGGGCAAAGTGATCTGGTGGCTCCCATCTTCTCTCCAGGTGTGGATGGCTGTTGACTCTCAGGGAGCTCATCCACCCTATGAGAAGTCTTGTTTTTATTCCTGCTGCATGTCCACACACCCTCCTCACTCTGGCTAGCCCAGTTGGGGCACTAATTTAGTCACCAATAACCTGACCATGGAACAGGCTGTACTGGTTTACATGGTACCAGATAGCAGACCAAGAAAGACCTGGGCTGACAGGCTTGACTCCCACCCTAAATTTTCATGACTGTTTTCTTAGACTGATTTCTTAGCACATCAAGCAAGTAAGCCTGGGGTTAGAAAGAGTTTCTAAAGAATAGAAACAGGGAAGAGAGATTGGTGAAATGTTAGGCCCTTACCGTAGCCCTTTATCCTTACCCTTGCCATGTACTCTCATAGCTAGGATTCCTAGTAGATAACCTAAATCATAAGAAATAAGTGACCTCCTCCCTGTGGAGGTTGCCTAAGGCTGAACATGTACAAGGGAGAGCATGTCCTAAGATGCTGTTTAGGCTAGGGTTACCATACAACTGGGTTTTCCCAGACATGATCTCTTTTTTGGATCCTCCGATCTCTGTCCAGGCATTTTTTTTTAAATATGATCATATGTCTGGGATTTTGGTCAGCTCATCTTCCAAGTTTTTTCCAGCTTACCTGAGCAATTGGAAGCAGGGCACTGCATGCACGTGGCCAGTATGCAGCCAGGCAGGGTGCTGGGAGCAGCCCTGGCAGCTGGATGCATACAAGTCTGGGTGGGAGGCAGAGGGCCAGGGTTTGAGGACTGTCGGGGGTGGGGGGTGGATGGCTGTGAGAGGGGGCAAGTGCCTGCCAGTGCTGGGGGAAGCTGTCCAGATACCAGGACTGCAGGGGGTGCAGAACATGCCTGCCCCTCCAGTCGGGGAAGGGGGCCCTTCAGGGGCAGCAGGGAGCTGCATGGCTTGGCTGGCGGCACCGGGGTCAGTGTCCTTGCTCACAGGGGTGAGGCAGCTAGGAGATGCTG
>NW_017729025.1:157933193-157952242 GCF_001723915.1 Gavialis gangeticus | reverse complement strand
ACAATCATGTCCAAAGTATCTTTTTTTCCATTAAAAGCAGCTGCCTCTGTGCTGCCACATAGCGCAAAGGCAACACAACCCAAGGCTGTCCAGGACTGAGGTGGTTTGAAGAAAGGCCACTAGGTATTTGGAAGCAGGTCATTCCCCAAGCAACCACACACTAATTAAGTATATTCCATCCTTGTCTGGAAACTCAAGGGTCGTATCTCTTTAACTTTAGCAATATATGGGGGGGAGGGGGATAGTGAGGGGGGGCTGTGGGGTTGGGAGTGTGGGATGCTGTCCAGCACCAAGGGACTGTGGGTCAGGAGTGAGAGGCACTGGCAGGGTCTGCGGGTTGGGAGCAAGGGGGAGCAGCAGGGCTGGGGGGTTGTGGCTTGGGAGTGAGGGGCAACAGAATGGGCAGGGGCAGGGCACCGGCATATCGCTGCCACCCACAATCATATACCCCTTCCACCATCCTGCGCAAAAGGTATCTTCTTTCTTGGAACTGGAAATATGGTAACCCTAGCTTGGCCCTGCCATTCTTGTGGCTGTTCTGTTGCTGGGAATGGAAAGAATGGACTGGTAGGAAGTGATCATTAAATAACATCCTGGCTATCCCTCTGCAAAGAGTGCATTAGAGAATCCTCACCTGAGTGCACACTAGCAGGTGCAGGCAGAACTCTTGTAGGTTTACGAGCCCCTGCAGGCCTCCAACGTTGCTAGCAGACATCACACTTGGCCTGGGATGAACTATTTTATCCCAGGACAAAGTGCAACTGCACAGATATCCATGTCCATTGTCCTGGGATGAATCCCGGAAAAAAAAGCTTCCTGGATAAGAGGTGGTAACAATTTATGCTGTGATAGGGCATAGTATATCTGTACAGTTGTCACAGGACTGTATCATTAAATCAATGGCAGAAAAGCATCAGTGCATTCAGCCACTCAATAAACCCTGATTAGAAGGGCAATACATCTATATGCCAATCCCAAGATATTTTTGTTCTGGGACAACCAGGCACAACTTATCCAGGGAAAAATGCAACATCTGTTCCTAGCCCAAGGGCCATCAAGTCTGAGCTCACACCTGCTACCTATATGTGCTTCTGCTGTGATTCCTTCCTGTGCTAGGCTTTGCAGTGGCTCCTGGTCTCCTAACAGAACTCTTCTCTTGCCTTGGACCTGGACAGATCCTTCTTAAACTCTGTCTTATAGTAGCACTGTCAGGCATGCTGCAAGAGCCACAAGCTGATCTGGCACTGAATGGGCTTGCTTTTTCCGTGTGTTGTCCCAAGCATTTCCTTTGATTCAGTGAACTAAATAAGGTATTTAGGTGTACACAGGCAGTAATCAGACCCTGCACTGTACGCTTCTGAGCAAGATCGGTCTTTTGAGGCAAACTTTCAAGTGCTCAGCACCTTTCCCAGGCAGAAGAATCATTGTGGGATGTTCAGAAGTAATTGTCTTAATGTTATGAAGATTTGTGGTCTTGGTAGGGATTGTGTTTCTGGTTTGAAGGATAACTTAGAATATGGAGTATTGAACTGATGGCATGCATGCCACAAATGGCATGGGCACCCTCTGCGTCATGCAACATATCAGCCAGGGAGTAAAAGGTCAGGGCAGCAGGTCAGCCAGGGGGCAGGAAGCAGGAGAACTGGACTGGAGTGGCACTTGGGAACAGATGGGACTTGCCTTATGGCACACCTGCCACAAAAGTGGGCCTCCACTGACAGAGAATGTTTCCTACAGCAACCAAAGGGGGTGATTAAGGAAGATCTCTGAGGCAGAGACAATGAAGGTAATGAGGCCTTCAAAATTTCAACCTGCCCCCTCCCACCCCTGTCCCAGGAGAAAGCACAGGACAGTTTAATTTTGTTGCTAAGATACAAAAAGAGAGAGGTCCTGAGACTTAGATAATAGCAGCCCTGATCTGGAGAAGAGGAGAGATGTTTGATCCAAGAAGGGAGACATGAGACTGACGCACCTGCCTGGTCCCTATGTGGAATATGTGTGACCACCTGGAAGTTAAACGTGTAGCAACCATCTGTTTTTTAATGAGTTGATTCAGCTTTTGTTCTGTCCTAAAAAAAATTAGACCTGTTTTCTCTGAAACATTTTGCTTCTGAATAAGTAGCATTTGTTTTTATGAGACCTGGAGAGTTGTGTGACAAACCTGTCATAGCTGCTCTGAAACCAGGACTGCAGGTCTGGGTATTTAGCTCAGCCCAGACCTGAGATAACCACACTGATTCATCCAACAGGAGGAGTTTGTAACTTTTGACCTTGAAATTGACTCCCACTAAGAGTGGGGGGCATGTCCCTGGGGAAGAGAGGCCTGAGCCAGGGCTGGGGTGTGTGCGCTCAAAGAGGTCATGAAGGAGCCAGAGGTAGGTCCAGCTCACCTAGAAAAAGAGAGCGCCTGCACCGGTGTCAAACACTCAAGAGCTTGAGAACTCAGCAGCTCCCATGGGACATCGAGACTGATCCAAAGACCTCTATAACATGGAGCACTCCTTTTATTTACAGTTCCTCTGCAATTTAGGTGCTGTGAGAAGGTACTGGGGAGACTAGCAGCTACAGCACAGACACCAGGGGGTGCAGACAAAAGTTACATTTTTGTGCAATCAGCCCCCTGAAGGTACTGTACAGCTGTGCTATGACACGTACACAGCTGCAGAGCACTTTTTAAAGTGGCTGATTGTGCACCAAATTAACCCACATCAATTGAGGTGACAGATGAAAATGCTCCCCTATAGAGGACTTCAGGGAACTTGTGTAAAGCTCCATGAAGTAGAGCAGGGGCCTGCATGTCTTTCAGCATCCCATCAGCACAGAGTTTCCTTTTTACCGGGGTCTGTCCCTGTCTGCTAAGCTAACTTGATGCACCTTTCTGGCATGGCTTCTCCGAGCTTGGGTGCTAGTTGCAGTACTGCTCATTGTGCAGGTATTTGTCTGCTGAGAACTAGACTGAGCCTGAACTGATGTATTTCATTAGCTGAGATCCCCTGGCTGACCTAGAAATGCAGCAGTTCCATTACCAATTGGCTCGGGCATCCTCTGCTTTGTAATCGCATTACAGGCTGAAGAATAGCAGCCTTGATGGCTCCTTCAAGCAGGGCCTGCAGTTAGACGACAAGAAGTTTGAAAGCCAGCTCTCTCGCTAAGCTGCCTGCGACATAATTATAATCAAAGGAGCCCTGCCTGCTGCTTGGATGTGCCCGAGCTGGATTTTTGTTTTTGTTTTCTTTTAAATAGTTGTACCTAGCAAGGTGGGGGCTAAGCTTGCTGCCTGTGGCTACCTCCAAGCATTTTAGAATCAGTTCTAATGAGATCCATGGCCTTAATCTGTATGAGATCTCTGGGTGGAAAGCGCAGTATAGGAGTTGGTGTTTTATTATAAGTCAGACCTCTTTTCCAGATGTTGAGTTGTTCCATTGAATATTTTGCTGTAACCAGAATCCTCCTGGGTGTCCAAGGCCCTATCCAAATACGGGTATAATGCAAAGCTGCTTTGGTTAAAGAACCTTGCATCCGGTTAGCTTAGCCTGTAGACTGAGGTGGCAGAGCAATTCCTGTGACTTGCTGTGGATTCAGAGGCATGAGTTGGAGCTTTGCTCTGGACTTGATGAAAGGTTGCCTCTTCCCCCAGTGACCCCAGCTGGAAACAAACTAGGCCTTTGGGTTTGGGGAGTCAAATGCAGTCAGCCACAGCTCCCTTCTACAGTGTTGGCTACAGACCTTTCCACGACATTACCATACTATCCAAATGGGCCAAGCAGGCTTGGGAGGGCTTTTGCCCTACTTGATAACTTTAGCCTGCACCTACAGGTGTACTGATCCAAAACCAACCTCTGTCAGCCAGGTCCAGAACTGTCTGTCTGATGTGCTGGTTTAACTCGATTCATTCTGAATGCTGCTGCCTGATTTAAAGTAGTTCAACTCTCATTTAGACCAGGCCAAACCAAAGGCTTCCTCTTCCCTGTGCCTATGGATTCAGCCAATATTGCTTTAAAAGCAGGCTTTGCTGTTATCATTTGTCACATGGTTTGTTCCAAGCCTCTGACCCCTGCCTGGGGCTCCCACAAATGACTACAATACAAATACTGGAATTCTAAGAGAATAGTAGCGGTTTTCAGAAACACTTATTTTTAAAAGTAATTGTTTTCCTAGAGGTTATTGAAATATTTTGCTTGGAAAGGAAGGATAAAACCATCTTAAAGATGAGCCTTAGTAAGCCCAGTGTATTCAGACCTACTTGTAACTGTGCTCCCTGTAGCCACACGAGGGTGCTAGTAGAACAGGCTTGCCAGTGCTGTTTCACACTCTACTTTGTCAAGTATAAATTAAAAGGTGCTGATATAAGATCTGTCCATTACAAATTAGGTTTAGAATTAATTGTACCTGCTGAAGTTACATCCAGAGGCTGCACAGCCTGGCATAAGAACCATCCTGTAACTTTTAGGTGGCTTCATGTACTTGGAGAACGGCCCTGGTAGTTTGTTGAGATCTAGAATCTAAACTATGCCCCAAAGCCAGGATCCATTAGGAGAGTGAAGAGGATAATTTGCTATAAATTTATTAAATGCATTTTGCCTCCTTTCCTACCCAGGCACACTGTCCCTGAATGAACTGTGATTGCCTTCTGTTAATTAGATGCATTTCCCTGAGTCTTCCCCACTGCGGATTGCTGTGACTATGTGATGCTCTGCTGTAGTTCTTAGTCTGATCTGCGTGGGTGGGTTGTGGTTGGCTACATCACATTGTTTCTGTGCCTGGACTGGAACTGCAAACTGCTATAATGGTGAGCTGGGCTCTTGCTTTCTGAGAAGAGACCAGGAGAAGGAGCAGAAACAGTGGTAGGGATCTATAGACACTTGCTTCCTGGCTGTACAAGCCTTAACCTGCAGCATGATGCCCAGGGATAGATTCGAATGGACTTAGGCACTCTATGGAACAGGCCTCCCTGCAATCTATCCCCATCCCCCACATGGCTTGGAGGTGACAGGGAGGCTCTTCTCCATCCCCGAGGGATGTCATAGGAGAAAGCGACCCTTCTTTCTTCCCCTTCCCCTCCCTCCCCTGCAACTCAGACTAAGCGTGAGGGCCTTCTCGTCCTTAAACTCCAGCTGCTGGAGATTCAAGTAGGATACTCATCCTTCTAAGCACTTCTGCTCCCTGCGTGCGCACACACCTCAGATACTGTTGGCAGGGCTTGCTCAGCATCCTGCATTCAATAGCTCCATCACACCTACCTGCATCTGTCGCATCCTTGCACTTCTTGTCCAGGCCAGATTGCAGTTGCAGCCTGTGGCCTCTACAGGCCACTGTGATTCCAGCTGATGGCACACTGGGGGGATCTGGGGAGGAGAGTGGATGGGGTGGGGTTTTTTGACTAGGCATGTCCGACGTTCGGAGGCCAGTCCACAGCATCTTCTGTAGTTGCTACAGGGCTGCACTTAGGCATTTGCACATAGGGAAGGCAGCAGCTGGGTGAGCGGGCAAGAGAGGAAGTCTCTCCAAGTCATTCTGTCCGAATGTGTTCCTTGCTAAGGAGAGTGCCCAGCATCTCTGGGTTAGGTGACCCTATAACACCTGGCAGTTTAAAATGCCCAGTCAAAATAATTCCCAGGGAAGGATCCCCTACCTCAGTTGCATGACTGCTTGGGGGGAGAGGTAATTATTGTGGATTGTCTTTTCCAAGCCAGGCTGGTGTGCCTGAATGCATAGTACCCCAGCTATCTGGAGGCCTAGGTACAGGGTTATGGGATGCTAAGATCAGGAAACAGCTCATGCTGATAATTCTGGAGTTGCAGGAGGCCACAAGCCCTGGCGTACTTGGACAGAGCAAACTTCTACCGTGATGCCTGTTACTGTCTGAGCTTGCCTTGTGCTAACCTCTGAAAACCTTGTGGGGGGCATAATAACTTCAATCCCCTGGGAAATGTCATGTTTCCCAGGTACTCTCCCCTCCGCCCCAGCTCTTCTTTACTGATTATTGTAAGAGTGCTAGCTGAGGTGTACATAGACTTTTTCATCCTGGGCTGCTGTATATAGGAAACATTAATCAACTTTTTTTTGTTCACTCCCCTTCTAGACTCGCGCAAGTTTTGGATTCTCTCTCCCTTCTCTGAGCAGCTCAATGTAGGATGCCCCGATAAATCAGCCTAGCAGTGGGAGTAAGAAGAAGGCTGAACAGGATGTCTCTTTGCTCTGAGCCAGTTGGAGAGGCCCAATGGGGTTGAACTGGGCTTGCTAATAAGCCTTGCAGACTCCCTAGCAAGTTAATGAGACCTTTTGGTCAGGCCCCTGCATATCATATGCACTGTGCGAGGCAGAAGGAAGGTTTGACCAACACTCATTTCAGGTGACTGCCACCCCACCCCCCCAACCTGCCTCTGGCTTTTGGGATTTTTTTTGTTTTTTAAATAAAAAGAGAATATTCAGTTCTGTTCCCTTGAATAGGATCAAAACAAAAGTCTGTTTAAAATGAAAGTTTTTGTTTCCTTTCATTTAATTGAAAAATGAGGATAAATTCAAACAAAGTGAAAACATTTCCTTTCATTCAGGGTTGGTTTTAGTTTTTTGGGTTTTTTTGTTTTTTTGCATTGGAAACCCTTTCCATGAGGTACTCTCATCTCAGTTTGGAGAGCAGCCTATTTCAGTTTAGTTTAAACCTGCTTCTAATCACTTTAAGCTAACTCAGTAATGGCTAGGTTTGTATGGTCATGGGTTGAGTTAATTTTCAAAGGTGCTGAGTTAGTTATTGCCCTTTATTAAAGATAGTCACAAGAAGCCTCCACCTCAAATCTAGGCAAATGTTGCACCCAAAGCAAGCAGAAGCATCTTTGCTGACTGTTGACCTGTGCAAGAAACAAATAGATCCAGCCTGACCAAGCTCTGGGCACTCGGCCTTGAAAAAGGTCTAGAGAGCATGTTGGATTGGGTGCTAGCTGAATGGGACTTGCAAAGGCACTTCTGCTATTTGATTCCTGCTGTGTTCAGGGACACGGGCCTTTCCCCAGTCTTCATGAACAATCAAGGGTTCATCACAGTCGCCTCCTGCTCTTCCTCTGAATAGAAACAATCCTCAGGATCCCAAGTTTTGGCTAAGTGCTCAGTGTTGATAGGACAGGGCCCCCACACCTTTTTTTGCACTGATTCAACCAATGTCATGATAAATGGGCAAGTCTGTATGTGTGGACAAGCCACAAACTGTCTGAGCAGAGGAGGAAATTTTCTGAGCTGCTGGCAACAACTGGGAAAGGCCTGAAGCTCAGGTAAGTAACTGGATTGTGGGAAGGAGGTCACCCTCTTCCACTCAGCAAGGAGGGAGCACCATGGAAGGCTGCAAGAGAAGGCTGAGGGCAGTATACAAACTCACCAGGTGGGAGTAGCAAGAAATAGGAGATGCTCTTTACCAGGGTACCCCTTGGAATAATCAGGAGCAATGGCCACAAAGTGTTAGGGAGAAGAGTTAGGTTGGACATCAGAAAGAACTTCTTCACGGTTAGGGTTGCCCAAGTCTGGAGCAGGCTTCCAAGGGAGGCGGTGCTCTCCCCTACCTTGGGGGTCTTCAAGAAGAGCCTGGACAAGCACCTGGCTGGGTCATCTAACCCCAGCACTTTTTCCTGCCATGGGCAGGGGTTGGACTCAATGATCCATTGAGGTCACTTCTGACCCTAGCATCTATGAAAGAGTGAATGAAGGAATACAGGCAACCCTTGCCATTTGCAGGGGATACATTCTTGTATCCCCCATGAATGGCAAAACCTGCAAATAAGGCACTGCGTTCATGAACGCCGTCTGTGTTCATGAACTCAGTGCCCCCGCAGCTGGAGGGGTGGAGGGCATGTCTGCTTTGGCAACAGTGGGAGCATGGCTGCAGCAAGTGCAGCACTCCTGAGGAGCTTCTTTAAGTGTATTTTAAGAAGCGGGTTCAGCATTCGCGAATATTTGAAACCGCGAACAGTGAGGATTTCCTGTGTTAATAAAGCCCAGTTCTACAGTGGTGTCTAAATAGTCCACAAACTGGTCAGTAGTATTATCTCCATACTACTCCATATTATCTCCATCCATTTTGTGGATGGGGGAAAATAAGGCATGGAGCCCATGTGACTTGCCCAAGGGCAGTGACAAAGCTGGGAAGAGAGTGCAGGTCTGGTAGTCCTGGTGCAGTACTGAGTCTGCTAGCCCGTCCCAACTCTTCTAAGGAGGGAACCAGAAGGTCTACCAGGAGGAGAGAAAGGGAGCTGAAAAGAGTGAAAGCATTGAAACCATGGGCCAGAGGGAAATGGGTGATAATGTGGAGAGACAGGAAGAGGGTGAGGTACTCAGGGAGACTGACTGAGACTAGAGGCAGGTAGGAGCTGGATGGGCAAAAGGATCCATGGGGTAGCAGCAAGAGCAGGGCTATGCCAGCTGGGTGTGGGTGAGCGTGTTGTGGGGCCTGCTGGCACTGGAAGGGACTGTGAGGCAACAGGTGTAGAGATGAGAGGGAGCCAGCCAGAGCAGGGGGGAGCTGCTTCACAGCTCCTTCAGGAAACTTTGCATCCCTGAGGTGTGCCAGGGAAGTGACTGCTGCCCAACCCAGAGCAGGTGAGTTCTTCAGCTTCTAGATGATAGTCCTGACTGCCTTTTGCCTGTGTGAGTGTCTGCAGTGTCCAGTGGGTTTGGCCCCATTTCAGGAGGCAGAAGGAGACCTGCCTTGCTGAGAAGTGGATTTTAAAGTAGTGCCACAGCAAGAGCCAGCTTGGTAGTTCCACAGAGACATTGCTCCCGGAGGAAACCTGCTAAGATGTAAGGATTTCTTCATGACGCAGTAACTTCCATCTCCCCAAGGGGAGAGCCAGTGCCAGGAGCACTAGCGTGAAGTTGCTGGCTGGGAACAGCACCTCTGCAGTGAGATGATGGCATGATTTGGGCTCCTTGGGCTGTTTAACTGCAAGCCTCTAGTCCAGGGCTGTTTGATCATAAGGGAAATGAGAAGCAAATGGCAAAGAAGCCAGTCATGGAAGGATTAGTCATAAATCCAGTGTCATTGCATCACTCACTGTCTATTAGCAATGGTTCTTTCTCTTGTTGCATGTAGTCAGGTCAGAAGATACAGGCAGGGTAGACTTCTCTGCAGTTTGGTCCCTGCTCTCTAGTATGATTCGCAGCTGCTGCATGTGCCTATGTGATGCCATAGGCTTATTTCTGTGGTTTCACAGGCTCAGTGATGACCACAGGTCATTCTTACTATGGTTAAGTGGGCATCCTTTGCTTGTCATTTCTCAGCATCCTGCAGTACTCCTGTCAAGAACGGGTTTTTGTTAGTGAGATTTCCCAGGGTGCTTTTACATAAAGTATGGATCCTGCAGTCTTTCACTTGCATGGCTGGACCCCTTGAAAAGACCTGTGCCAAGCACCATGGACTCAGACCTCTGAAATGTCTGCTCCTCCTTCAGCTGAGATGAAAACCTTCTTCTGATTTTGGGTTAGGCCCCCTGGCCCAAAGCACTGTCTATGTCTGAACCATGACTTTCAAATCCTAATGACTCCAGAGAGCCTATGTTGCTCTCTTCCTGTTTTCCTGTTCACCCTGTGGCCTTGGGCACCTCATTCAACTTATTCTGTGCTTCAGTTTTTCTCTCTTGCTAAATATGGAAGCTAGTGCTGAAATTCTTCCCGAGCCTTTGATAGAACCCAACATGGTCTGCCATGGCCTGTTGTTAAGGAACTGTCAAATTTTACCCACAGGAGTGCTGCTCATCTAAGAAACATCCCCCTTCAGTCAGGGGAGGCCACGATCTATTTGGGCCCAAACCCAATGGTGCCCAAAGCCTGACAGAAAACACCCCAAGTTCATTGGCTCAACAGTATTGGGGAGTGGGCTGCTGTCCTTTCTTTCTAGAGGTGCTGAGTCTGGGAGGTGTTCACTATAGCCCAGTGGTGCCAGAATTGTTATCTATGTTCCTCTATCCAGGCGTGGGGGTGACAGAGATGGGGAGAAGGATTTGAGGTGAAGCTGAAAAATGCTGAATCAACCCCAGTGTGCCATTCTAGCAAATCATACCTGACACCCCATTCTGCTAGACTGCAGAAGGATCTACTCCAGCATCTCCATCTGAGTTAGTGGCTTCAGTGAGTTTAGCATCAGACTGTGAAAATTCCCAGATTGCAAAACTCTTTGGCATTAAGAAGGTGAGTCAATAGTTAAAGGAGTATTCCCAGGAGGGGTCCCCAAGGCCAGCCCAGAACACTTCTGTTGTGTCTGTAGGCAAATTTTTAAATGACAAATAAAGGTGTCAGATAAAGAAGGGTGTCCCTTTGGGTTTGATAGCCAGCCAGTCAGGGATCTGGAACAATACCATGTGAGGCAAATGCCTGAACACGTGACACACAGCAAATACTACAGACCTGTGTTGCCCAACAAAAACCTCCCCTGCAATGTTTCCCCAATCATTTTCCCTAATGAGCAAACTAACAAAACAGCAATAAACACAGTCCAACAAGTATTCTAGCACAGGAATGGGGACATAAAGACCCGTCGCAGAGGATTCATTGCAATAAACTCAACTGGCTTCAACCTAGGGGGTGGGAGAGGAACAAAAGAGCCAAATAGTAGCTGCTGGAGAAATTTACTACTGAGCAGCTAACTGAGGATTGAGAAGATCCAGGCTGAGTCTGGATCTTCCATACATTGAAGTTTAAGAGCTTTTTTCTTACTAACACAGTGTTTTCCCCATGTACTTTTATCCCTGTGAGAAATCATTTCCTTGCGAGTGTAAGACCCCCTATAAGCAACATTTCAGAGGCCTGGTTTATCAGGGAGGGAAGGGTTAAGTGGATAGAATCACAGGCAGGGGGAGGCAGGCTTTTCAGGAACATACTTGCGATTCAGGGTAGATGTGGAGCAGTGCTGCCATTTGTGCCCTGATCGGGGAGAGTGACACCAAGGATAGTCTCTTCTCTTGGGTGCTGGCTTAAGACTTAGGAAACTTGGCTTCAAGTCACAATTCTACCATGGACCGTGTGTATATTAGCTTGGGCAAGTTTCTCAGGCTGTCTGCCTCGATTTACCCACCTCTAACGTGGGGATAATAGCACTTCAGATCCACAAGGTCTCTTCAAGATGATGGTGGAGCATTTAGATAACTGTGGTTCTCATAAATACCTTGGATTCATGTGAAACTGGGGGTGTAGTGGTGTTGAGATGAGGATCATCTCTGCTCAGGAGCAGAATGTGTTCTGACTTCACATTTCAGAGATGATGGCCGGCTAGAAAACTGTGGAAGAGATGCCTCTGACCATGAGAGACAGGCTTGAGGACTGCCTGGGAATGGATTATGGAGCTTTCTGCATTCGGGACAGTTCAAGTTCAGTACAGATCAGTAATGACTGAACGAGTCTCTGCTGCCTGATATGGGTGCTGGCCAGCACAACAGAGCCATGTCACCCTGTTGGAGGTTGCAGCCCTGACCCTAGGGACTGTGTCTCTTTGTCGTGAAGAAAGCATTGGAACAATTTGGTGCTTCAGTTGAAAGGCTGAGTGCAGCATGAGTCATGGAGGCTAAACTGTCCTGTCAGTCCAGAAGGCATCACCTGCAGGGCAAGGGTGAGTGATGTTGAGATGGAGCAGCACAGGAAGGGAACAACTGTGCTGGGCTAAATGGGAAGCCTTCCACCCCCAAGAACTTCAATCCAGCCCTCGGCCCACACATGGGTTCATATGTCTAGGGTGGGGGGTGCCGTTTGAAGTCAGACTGTGCACCTAAAGGAGAGGCATCCCCATTTCAAATCCAGGTACCCAGAGCCCAGCAGGAGAGGAGTTGGAGGGGAACAGGGTAGGGACTGGCTTTAATAGCCTACGGAGACCTGTGTGATGAGGTGAGGGGAAGCACAGGTACACAGCCTGAGGACAAGGTCTTGCTGTGTCCCCCACAGCTAAAGGCAATTCCTCCCCCACCCCCACCTTTTGGGAAACCTAAAATCCAGGTCTTAACTGCAAGAAAGGAGCATGCCACCTGCACAGCCCTGCTTTGCTTTTGTTTTGATTAGCAACCTCCTTTTGATCCCGGGAGGGGAGGGGGAATCCCTTCCTTAGGGGCCGGGGAGAGGGGCCGGAGGAGGAGGATGGGGGAAGGGGGGAAACTGATCTCTCCGGACTCACTTCTTGAAGACACAAGCATTGCAGGGGTGGGACTCCTGCAGTCAGGGGGTGGGCTTGAATGAATGCAGTGTTGGGCACTGCCAGGCATCTCAGAGCAGCACCGAGTGAGGCTCAGCCGCACAGCACGCGTGTGGATGGGAGCAGGGGAGCTCCACTTCTTCAGCCCGGAAACAATCTCTTGGAAAAATCCATTCCTGCAGCCAGCTCATTCTTCTCCTCTTGGAAGGAGCAGCGGAGGAGAAGGAGGGGGGCTGGGGAGGGGACCAACCAAAGATGCTGATTTACAGGAGCCACTGAAGGCTTCCTTTGCTTCTGAGGGCTGCAGGGGGAATATGCCACAGGGGATGGATTTGTGAGAAGCCTGGCCTGAACTGCAGAGTTTGCGGGTTATTAGTGCTGCACCAAACTCTGGGCTTGGGTAAGTGCCATGGGAGCGCTCGCTGTCAGTCTCAGCCTCTCCATTCACCTTAGCAGGCAGGAGCTGTCAGGATTGCTAAGGCAGGCACTTCCCCGGGGCTGCTCCTCGTGGGGTGCATGTGTTCTGCTGCATGCTGGCTTCTCTCTCTCTCCCTTTCCTCCCACCACCCCCCGACTGTCCAGGGCTAGGAGCAGCCAGAGCTTCAGAAGCTTCCCTTTGCTGTGGAGGGGTCTGGTAGCTAAAACAATGGAAACTTTCCTGGTATTACTGCTGTTCTGTGGGGCTTGGAAGTGGGGGACCCCCATCAGACTGCATGTCCTTGGGGCTCACTGTGCCTCCCAAGCTGAAGGTAGCCCCCTCCTGAAAATTTCATTCGGACATCGGAGCGTCATGTGTGGGACTGGTACTAGAGCAGAGGAAGCCCCATGGCAGGAAATGGGGTGAGGAGCCGACTCCTGGGGCATTCATGGCTTTGGGTAGAGGAATCTGTGCTCGGAGGTGCATCAGAGGCATGGAAAGCCTGAGCGTGTTAGGCTATCCAGCCCAAGAGCCGATGAAGGCTTCTCCTTGACGGTCCAGTTTCAGTGCTTTGGCTTCCAGCGTACGCTGTGTGTACCACTGAGGCACAGAGACACCCTGCTCTCTGATGCTATGACTGCTCTGAGAGGCTTGTGGGGCAGTGGGGAGAGGGTTTTCCTTTTGTGGCAGGCATAAGTAGTAGTGTCTGCTTGTTCCTTGCCTTTAAGCCTTTTGTGTAGTTTTCACTCTACTTTGGGGCAATGTAGAGCCCACTGCTGCAGGTACTGGGGTCATGGAGACCCACCACCATGGGGCACAAAACAACTCTGATCTCTGTCAAACCATCTTCATGAGGTCCAGGCAGTGGAGGTAAGGTGGTGAAGGGGGTTGTTGATAGAGTTGCATGGGAGGGGAGGTAAAAATGAATACCAGATGCCAGACCTCTCCTGTGGAGCATTGCCTACAGTCGACTCCTACAACAGCATGCTCCCAGGTTACACAGGATTGGATAGTTCAGTATTGCCTGGCTAGTTTGCACAGATCAGGCTGGTAATATCATGCAGCTACTGGTCCCAAGGGAGACTGGGAGAGAGCTTTGGCTCTGCTTTTGTTTTTTATTCACCCGAGCAGTCAGGATCTGAGCATGGGATGGGATGTTGTTATCTCTCTAATGAATTCCCTTTGGCGGTTATTGTAGCTTTCCTGAAGGAATCCAGTCCCATGGCAGTGAATGCTGTAGGAATGCGGAGAGGAGAGCTTAAGGTTGACTCCATATGGAAATGCATTGGGTTCATTCCTGTATGGGGTAGAGATGGAGGCAAAATGGCTTGACTCGGTTTTCTCCCTACCCTCTAGGGCTGGCTGAGGGGCGGGTTCAGTCCCTGACCATTTGGACTGGTCCTGAGGCTGCAGTAAATTGCCTCTGGGTCACTGGCCCCCACAGGAGCCATCCCAACCGCTGGGGACGGTCAGAGTCCAACCCTGCTCTCGGCATGCTTTCTTAGCCTGGGCACGCCCCCTTCCCTGGTAATCACAGGGGATGGTGGGATTCCCCGGTGCTTGGAAATCCACAGAAAAAAGCCAAGAGAAGCAATTTTATGGTCTTTTTTTTATTTGAGCTGCTCACATGAAATGAAGGGGATGAGACTGGGCTCTGTGGATGTGCTGTGTTTCAGCACACACTGAATACGGTTTGTGTGCATGTGTAATACACGTATACTGGAGCTCTGCAGGCTGGCTGTCACTCGCACGGATGCATGCAAGGAGGACCGTTTCAGCTGGACTGGAGGAAATGCAGATCCATTTTGCTGAGACTTGCTAATGAAAGGGGCCAGCCTCTGGGATGGGAAGGGGCATGGTGGACTCAGAGCCTGAGGGTTGAGGAACTCTCTTGAGCATTTGTAGGGCAGAGCTGGCTGCTGCTTTCAAGTCTGGGTGCCTTGTGCACCTGCTGAAATCTTTCCAGCCAGATCAGTGTTCCTCTGACAGGTCCCACCTTTACAAGGAGAGAACGCTGTTCAGACAAGGGAGCAAGGGGGGCCTCCTCTCTGCACAGAATAGCTGCTTATTCCAGTCGCATGTGGGTCTTCAGATCAGGGCTGGACAAACTGAGAACGTGCTCTTCTTTAAGATTCCCTCCAATGCTTCCAGCTGGTCTGGAGCCCCTATGAAGCAGCTTTGGCTGTAATATGGCAGCACTTCATTTTATTCCTGAAACCCACCAATGTGTCATGCATTTTCTGAGGTACGATGGCCATCAGGTGAGATTCCCTTCTACCTCTCTGTCCCTCAACCAGCCAACCCTTTGCATAGCTCTGCCTTCACTCCAGAGGTGAGTCGCTTGCTGCTGTGTGTCAAGGAAAGAGGACACATGGTGTTTCCAGAAGGTTAGTATTTTCTGAACTACGTGACTGAGCTTTTTGTCTTGGGGACAGTCCCATGCTCTGGGTTCGTACAGCACCTGACATAATGGGGACTTAATTTTAGTGGAGACCTCTAGTCATTGCCATAATAGAAATAATAATAATCATGCCATTAAGCAGGCACTGAGTGCTAGATTCTCAGCTGTCCTTCTGGCCTGACTGCAAAGCACCTTCCAGGCGGGGAAAAAACCTCTAAAAACATCTTGCATTGGAACTTACCGCAGCTCAGCACCAGCAGTGTTTAGCTGTTGCTGAACCCAGCAATTCACATCATGGGCCGACCTGCTAAATCTCAGCAGCTCGCTGTGATAAGAGTGTGATAAGAGTTAATCTTTGACCATGCCTTGTTTGCTTGAAATCTGTCTCTGGGACATAATGTGAGCTCCCTGATGTTTATGAGAAGTGCAGGGATCGTGGGTCATGTAGGGCCTGAACTACACTGGTAATGTTGTCAAGCAGCCATGTTTTCCTCTGAAATGCTAACAGGAATTTAGCACACACGGATGAAAAGCAGTGGTGAGACCAAGGCCTGGGATAATACCCACCACCCAGCTGTGTCCATGTCTTCTTCTCTGGCAATCCCTCACAGTCAAGGATGATTGTCTTCCATGAATGTCTTATCTGTGTCCAAAGATGGCTGATAAGGCTTATCTGGGATCAACAGACTCTATTGCAACTCAGACATGTGTTTCTATGTGTGGAGGGTGGCTCCAGATTCTTGACTTGGTCCACGATGTGCTATTTCTGCTGCTCCCACTTTTCCATCTCCTGTTGTCTTTATAAGGTTTCAAAGTACTCCAATCCTTGCAGCAAACTTTTCCTCCATTTGGGGGAGTCGTGGGTGATAGTCTCCCACAAGTTAATGTTGATGTTGCATGTTTTTCAGGTTGAGGTGTTTTTTCTGCCCTGCTTTGAGGTGCTTTCTCTGTCCTCCTCTTGAGCACATGCCTTAACTGAGCTAGGAGAATAAAATTCTCTGGATCATGTGGCTGGCCCAGTGAAGTTGATGCTAGATGGTCATCTCCTTGATGCTCATGGTGTTTGCTTGTGAGAGGATGCTAATGTTGGTGCGTCTGTCTTCCCACTGGCTTCAAAGGATCTTTTGCAGGCAGCATTGATGGTACTTCTCCAATGACTTGAGGTGTCTTCTGTATGTTGTGCACATCTCAGTTCTATATAGTAAGGTGGGGATCACAACAGCTCCATATAGTAAGGTGGGGGATCACAACTGCCTGATAAACCATGAGCTCGGTTTTGGAGCTGATGCCACAATCTTTGAACACCTGTTTCCTCAGTTGTCTGCAAGCTGCACTTGCACATTTGAGGTGATGTTGAATTTCTTCATTGATAAAAGCTTTCTGCAAGAGGTGGCTTCTGAGGTAAGGGAAATACTCAACGTTCTTGAAGAGCATTGTGACAGTGTACCTCCATCTGCTCCTGCTAAAAAGACTTTCCAAGACCCTGGTGCATCTCTATGATGACCTACAGACTCCGTGTTGTGTTAGGATTAAGAAATACCATAGTGGGTCAGGTAGCGGGTCCACCTTACCTAGTATTTCGCCTCTCAGCAGCAGTGTGTGGAGAGCAAAGGAAAGAGTATTGAAAGAGGACCTGTCCAGATAGAGGTGTCCCATGTCCTTCTCCCCTTACAGCCCTCAGCATTCAGAGGCCAAGGAAGTCCTCATTTGGAGGTTGTACATCTGTCATGTTTAATGTCTGCTGATGGGCCTATCCTGCATGAATTTGTCCAATCTCCTTTTGGACCTGGTTAACCCAGTGTTGTGCTGCCCATCCCCTCACTACACCTGCCCTGTGAGTCCCTTCCTCCAGTTCCCTTCCTAGGCTTCATTGACAACTCCATGTCCTCGCACACCTTGTTGGCATCAGCTGGGGCAGAATGTGGACCCACCTTCTTCAAAATCTCAGGCCTCTACCACCTCAGCTAAAGGAGACACCTCATTAACAACAGTAGTCTGCAGGTGTATAGGTCCCCTTGCATAACAGCTTCCCAAGTAGAACGGGCTCTCCAAAGCTGGATGGAGATGGATTGCTTTGGTTCACTGAGGTTTGTGTTGAGAGAGGTTAAATCAGGCTGGCATGGGTCCTGCCCTGGGTTTTACTTTGGATTTATGGTTTTTCCTGGTTTTCTTTACAAGGGTTTGGGCAGCTCAAACATTCTCCCCTGCAGAGTGCCCATTGCTCTACGCCAGGTGTTGGCAATACGTGTCCTACAGCCAGATCAAGCCCACAGAACCATTTCATCTGGCTCACAGATACGGGGCTTCAGAAACATTTGGCAATGGGGCTCTGGTAGCAGTTGCTTTCCCCTGCTGCCATGGGGAGAAGTGCTGGCTTGGGTGTCTTCTCTATGCCACAGCAACTGGGCCCTAGCACCCACCTTCTTGTGTCTGACCAGAACTGGGTTTTTCTAGTCCACAGCCTAAGAAAGCTGCTGCCTGCTGCTCCAGAGCACAGTGGCTCTCATAAGAAGACCAGACTCGATTCACCTGTGAAGTAGATTATACAACATGTGACCCCTGACAGTGGGAAGGGAGGGGGCATGGGAGAAGGGGCTCCTCTCATCGGAGGAGAAGGACTTGAGCCATCTCATTTCAGTTTCTAAATTAGCTTCATGTCCAATGCTGCCTCTCAGCTGCCCCTTTGCACTGTGTGTCTCATGTTATTTTAATCTAGGAGCCATCCCCATTAAACCTAAAATCAATAGCACACTCCAGTCAATTCAGAGCTAACTGGCCAAAGCATTGAATTGCACAGAGCTTCCTCTTGCCTCCCATCTCATCCTGTCTGCCTGCTTCTGTCTCTGTGATCTTGGAAATAGCTGCTCTGGGCCTGTCTTACCCTAACAATCATTAAAGGGACAAGCACACCACTAGCAAGTGACTGATAAATGCACATCAAAGGAAGGTAGCAGCCTTGCTGTCTTGCTGTATTGCATGGAGCTTCAAAAGCTTCCCTTTGTCAGTCTGATTATATACTCTCAGTTCAACCTCAGCTTTCAGATCCTGCAGCTTGGGAATCAATCAGCTCCTCTCCATTGGCTTTATTTACAGTCACTAAGAATCTGGCCCTGTGTTTCCTGTGCTGACGCCCTCTTCAGGGTCTTTATTAGAAGGTATTTTGGTTGCACTATGTATGTGGAGTAGTGAGAAATCCCAGTGCAGCCATGGACAAGATGCTGGTGGTGTTTTGCAAAGCTGTAACCAAAGGGAGGATTCAGATGGCTTCTAGCTGAAATCTGCTTTCTGTCCTAGGCAGGAGGGAGTGGGAACATGCCAGAGAGCCAGCCCTAGGCCACCCTTCTGACCGACTGTGGCAAAGAACATGGCCATTCCTCCTTGCCCCTAACCTTCCTTTATTCTCCTGCCATTTCCATTGCCCTCGCTGCTGTGTCCTCAAATATCTGTGTGTAAAGGACAGCATGCATAGCCCTGGCTCCTTTAGCTATGCGGTATGAATTTTATTGCCACCAGAGTCACCTGGAGGTGGCAAACACAAGGAAAATGTGTAGCTGGGTGAGCCAGTGGTGTGTAAGGTTTTTTTCATGTTGCAGGTGGGGAAAAATGAGGAGCAGTAACCGAGTGGGTCCTTCCTAGGGTACAGAGAGACCCTATGGTGGTGGTGGGTGTGGGGTGATAGGGTCTGGGAAAAGGGACAGAAAATTGGGAGGTGGCTCTAGAGTGGTGTCTCCTGTTCTCTTCCTGCGGCGCACTACTTTTTGATGTTTTAGGTCTCTTATACTTAAGGTCAGAAGTGTGTAATGGGATTACATGGCTTGTAGTATAGGCTGGGTGTGTGTGGCCTGTAAACTCTTCTGAATTTCATATCTATTATATGCATAGTCAGTGGAAGGCCTGAGCTAGCAGGGCTTAGTCCCTCAAACTAATTTCACGGTGACCAGCAACAGCAGCAGCACCATGGTACCACCGTCATGAAGCGACCAGCACCGCTCAGCATGCAGCCAAGCCAATGCCCTATGTGCGCTCAGCTCTGCATAGCTCTGCTGCTCCAGCGCCACCACCGCAGCGCCGTG
>NW_017729025.1:157924527-157928193 GCF_001723915.1 Gavialis gangeticus | reverse complement strand
ATGGCCACGTCAATTCCCTACCCCTTTCCGATTGGTTGCTTTGTTTTCTGCTCCATGCCCCGTGTTCCTCTGCTGCTGCCTACAGCACCAGTGCATGCCGACCCTTCATGTCCCTGCAGGAGGGAGGGGCAGGGGTCAGACGGGCTTGCCCCACACCACCCTGCACCACCCCCTGCACTCAAAAGCAGCACAGTAGAAGTATCTTCTAAGTTTTACTCCCCCCCCAATAATATTTTCTCCCACCACCTATGATTATAGGTGAATGCAGGGGGCTGGACTTAGTGACACTTCTGTGTTGGAAGGGTCTAGGGAGCATGCTGGCATCTGGGAGGTAGGGGCTGGAAGGAATGGATGTGTGGGTTGCCAGATGGAGCGAATGTTCAATGATGGCCCCTCAGGCATGTGAGTGTATCTGTGTCTCTGAGATGGTCAGCGCTGAGGCATACCGATCTCTCTGTTCTGTGTTTGTACAGCACCTAGCACACCAAGGTCCTTGGGCACAAGTGGGCTTTCTAGGCACTGCAGCAATATAAATACTCCTTCACGGTGTGCTTGGGGCTAGACCCTCATGCCAAGGGCACAGGAGCCGGATAAATAAGAAGCTGAGCTGGTTGCTCTATAGCATCCCAGGCCTCTGTTCCTCCCCTGCAAGCAGACTGTAATTTCCCTGGCTCCACACTGTACAGCAGCTCATAAAGAAAACTAGCGACGATGCGGCTCCAACTGCCTCGTCTCCATTAGATTTTCATTTGCCTCCGCTGGCTCAGATGTCACTTTATTGAAACTGCTGGTGACACAAATTCTTGGGATTAAATGATGGGCCTGGTGAGGCGGCACTGGGAGCTATAACAATACCTCCTTCCCCACCAGCAGAGCCCCAGAGGAGACCTTCTTCCTGCAGCATCCAGGCCCAAAGACAACCAGAACCAATGTCCTGCGAGGAATAGGCCCAAAGTGCATCTTACTTGAAATAGAATCACCGCTATTAAAATCTGGAGCAGGCTGGGTCTTCAGCTGCTATAAATCAGCAAAGCTGCTTGTGCCGGGGGAGCTTTGGCCCTTCAGTCTTCAGGCTGCCTATTCAGTAAGGACAATCCTGCCTACGCTGCAGGAAAGGGAGCGGTAGGTGGCCCTGCAGGCTCCTTTCTGCTGTAATCTCAGACTCTGTTTCAAGAGGAGGGATTTGAAAAGGAGATCTGGGAGGTGGAAAGGCAACTGGGTAAAGTGGGTGTGAGGAAAAAGATTTGATTAATTTAAAAGGCTCAGATCTCCCACAAGTACACATGCACATGCATTTCCTCTCTTTTCCCCTCTCTTTTTCTCTTCCTCCCCTCATAATTAGCCTGCTTACTTAAGTCCAATATTATTTTTATGATCATTATTTATTTTATTTTACTTTTATTAATGTATGATCTTGCTTTACAGTTGTTGTTATTTTTATTGTTTTAAAATTGTTTTCCTGTGTCCTTCCAGAGGTGCACTGGAAATTTGTGTGACTTGCTAGCCTCTCAGTTTCAGCTGTTTGGATGAATGTTTTCAGTGCAATGACTTGACTTGAAAAAATGGAAAATGTAATTACTTAAAAAAAGGTCATGGAGGGGAGGGAGGGGCAGGTCAGGAATAGGGTTTGTTTGTTTTTTGGGGTGGGGGGGGGTGTTGCCAGAAATATCGTTTTTCTGGGCAAACTTTTCTTTGGGAGGGAAAAAAAAAAAGACAATTTTTGAAGGAAAGGCGAATATCATTTCAAAAGAAAATCATTTTTCAGCCAAAAAAAAGGTTCAATGGAAAATCCACCCCCACCCCTCCCCCCCTTGTCAGCCAGACTTGTGGCATTCAGATCTTAACTTTGAATGACAGCTAAATGCCAACTAACATATTGGAGGCAAGAATTTTTGTGGAGAATATCTTTTATTATCCCAACCATGCCAGTTGGTTCAGGCTTACATAAGCTTTTGCATATAGAGGACATAGGTGAAATCAGTTTTGCACAGAGTTGGTGAAATCTCTGGCATATATTTGTCCTCCATACACAGACCTCCTACTTTGCTCGGCAGAGGAGTGCAGCTGATGACATAAGTCTTTTGGCAAAGAGGGCAGGGCCTCACATTCCCTGCAGTGACACCCCCAGACTTACCTGGCCACATTTTCTTTGGGCATTAGTGATGCCATTGCAACCTAAACTGCCTACTGGCCACGGGCAGTTATCAGGCACCCTGCTTTGCTTCACGTTTTAGAGAAGGGCATCTCTTCCATTGCCTGCTTTGCAGATGACTTGACTTGATTGCTTTGTATTTTGGAAGTTGCTCCCCAAGCTGAAAGTACAGATGAGAAAACTAAAGCCCAGTAGCTGTACTACGACCATGCCTTTAGCTGTCAGCATTTTATTCCAAAGGGCTGTCTCTGAGACATGGGTACACTGCAAGCTGGGGCTGAGGAGGTCAGGACAGCCCAGCCAGCAGGAGAAATGCACTTTCCTCCCTTTGTCATGGGGCAGCACAGAGTGGACGAAGGCTGTTATCTTCCCCCATAAATGAATTCTTGTTGCTACTGATGTTCACTGACAATGCTGCAGAGGGGGCCTGATAAGGAGATTTGCAGGGCGGGTGAAGAAGCAGCAGGATCCTAGATGTGGACCCAGAAATCAGCCCTCTAGTCCCTGTGTTCTCAGGTACTTGGAGTATGGTTGGGAGAGAAACTGGGCACATCTACACCAGACGTTTACTGTGGAGTTGCCTAATTAACTCGGCAGTAAACATCTCAGTGTCTACATATGCAGTGCTGTGAGAACAGAGTAAACTAATTAACTCTGCCACAGGTTAGTACTTGTAAACACAAGTACTGTCCTACAGTGGAGTTTTTTTTATTCTGCAGCAATTCATGTGTAGACACTGACGGGGATGGCTGGGGCATGAGGGCGCTTCAGTGCGGGGGCTACCTGCCGGCTAGCCTCCAAGCTGGAGTACTCTTGTGCCCCAGCCAGCCCCTCTGTGGCATGCTGAGCTGGGCAGAGCAGCCCCGGGCTGGCAGGCTACCCCCCCACTCCCCAGGTCCACTACCAGCTGGGGCTGCTCTGACTCAGCTCAACATGCTGCGGTGCTGGGTGCACATCCAAACATGGCACCCAGGAGCAACTTCCAAAATACAATGCTCTGGCCAGGTGCCAGATGGCTGAAAGAAAGCCAATGTGGTTCCCCATCTTTAAAAAAGGGAAGAGGGAGGACCCGGGCAACTATAGGCCTTTTAGTCTAACTTCAATACTGGGAAAACTCTTTGAGAAGATTATCAAGGAGCACATCTGTGATGGGCCAGCATCAGAGATGATGCTCAAGGGCAACCAGTACGGTTTCATTAAGGGCAGGTCCTGTCAGCCCAACCTGATTGCCTTCTATGATCAGGTCACAAAAGCATTGGACGCAGGTGTTGCGGTGGATGTAGTCTTTCTGGGCTTCAGCAAGGCCTTTGACACCGTCTCCCACTCCATCCTCATTAAAAAACTAGGTGACTGGCACTGATGCCTACACAGTCAGGTGGATTGCAAATTGGCTGAAGGGTCATACTCAGAGGGTAGTGGTGGATGGGTCACTTTTGACCTGGAGGGAAGTGGGCAGTGGAGTCCCTCAGGGCTCGGACCTTCGGCCCGCGCTGTTCAATTTCTTTATTAGTGAC
>NW_017729025.1:157900169-157919527 GCF_001723915.1 Gavialis gangeticus | reverse complement strand
AAGGAATAACGGCCATAAGTTGCTAGAGAGTAGGTTTAGACTAGATATCAGGAGGCACTACTTCACAGTCAGGGCGACTAGGATCTGGAACCAACTTCCAAGGGAAGTGGTGCTGGCTCCTACCCTGGGGGTCTTTAAGAGGAGGCTTGAGGTCTACCTGGCTGGGGTCATTTGAGCCAGGTTTTCTCTCCTGCCCAGGGCAGGGGGTCGGACTAGAAGATCTACAAGGTGCTTTCCGACCCTACTTCTATGAATCTATGAATACCCGATATGCGCCAGAGTTTATTCCTGCACATTAACTGCATGTGTAGATGTGCCCACTGAGTACTTCAACTTGCCCAGTTTGTGACTATTACTTCAGGGGCCTGCAGACTGATTTCTGGAGGGTCATGGAGTTAGCCTTCTTAAGGAGAGGGTTGAAGGAAACATTCATGAACTGAAAGAGGTTTGAGGTTTAGGGCCAGATCCTACTCCACCTATTAAGTGCCCAAGTCTGATTCCATTCCTTCTTGTCCAAGTCATGAATTTGGTAACCCATCTTCATCTCAGCCTTAAAACTAAGTCACAAAAAACTACAAGCCGGGGGTGTGTGGGGGGGTGACCCACCCACCCACCTCTTGCATAAGCATTTTTTCAGGCACTTTAGCAGGCTGGGATAGGATTCAATCCTTTTGTCTGTTGGCATCTTCCAGTGAGCTGCACCAGCCTTTTTTACTAACTCAGGTGTTCTGGGAAGGACTTTTCACCTGTATTGAATACAGCCTCTTAAAAATATTGTATTGTTCTGATTATATGCCTACTTTTGTTTCCTCCTAAAAAAAAATCATAAAAATCTCTCCACTCTAAGTGGGGTCAACCTACCACTGGGCCCAGCAGCCTTGACTTGCAGTACTCTTGTGCATGCAGTAAAAAACACTGAGTTGAAATCTTTTTCAGTGCAGCTTTTATTTTAGTATGCTTAGTGTTCTTGGCTATTTGACTCCCTGGTGGGGTTCTGTAAGAACAGCGGCAATGCATCTGTTTAATTATCACTTATCAACTTATACTCTGGGGAGGGGGGAGGAATCTACTGTTCCTATAGCTGAGCCTGAAAATGTGGAGTCAAATTGTATGAAGGGTTGACTTGTAACTGGAATAATATGGTAAGTGTAGAGTTGTGATTATGTATCATTGTGCAAGTTCTCCCTAGATGCAGCAGTCTCCTTGTCCAGCAAGCTACCCATGGCAGGGCAAGTTCTCCCCGTGGTAAATAGCTCTTGCTGCAAGAATCTGTTTACTAGAGATGGCATAATCTATATTTTGTAATGACCTGGAAATATGGATGATCCCCTACTGACTAGCAAGTTATATATTGTCCAGAATAAAACCATCTAGACAGCCAAAATGAGAGTGAAATAGGAGATGCAGGAAGAGAGAGCTGAACAGTGCAGGAGCTATGTATGCTTAAAATAGATTGGAAAGGGGGGTAAAGGGAGTAAAAAGTAGGGGAAAATAGGAAAGCTATCTTCACAGAGACCTGAGGCACAGAGAAGGTAACTGCCTAGCCCAAGTCTGCAGTAGATCAGGGAGTTGAACCCAAGTGTCCCTGGCACCCAAACTCACAGATCTCATCCCTCTTCAGCCTCATGCAACCACCCTATGAAATATTCAGCCTCCAAGCTCTTATTGCCTCACTTGCCTCTCAAGCTTCTAGTGTGGCTCTAATACATTACCAGTTAGTGTGATGATTTCAGTCCTGCTTTGTATCACCAAATTGTGCTAACCCTTTGGGAGAAAAATGAGGGCTTCTATCACTCTTTGTCCACAGGGAGGAACCCAGTCTTATGGCTATGTAGTAATGGAATTACAGCACTTCTCAGAGGCATCAAAAAAAACCCAGAGCCTGTACTGTGGCAGGTGCTGTACCCTTGTATAATAAAAGGTAGTTCCTTGCCTTGGATATCTTATAGTCTATTTTGAACTTGGCATGACATGTAATGGGAAACATGCAGCTTGAGAAGGAACAGGGCAACATATTGGTCACACAGCTACTTGCTATAGGTATGTGCACCTAGGGAGATTAGGTCCAATACTTTCTTTTTTCAAGGAGAACAGAGCACAGGAGTGTTGTTGGCTCACTGGGTGTAGGCTCCACAAAAGGAGTCAATGGAGATCTTGCATGTAATTATACTGCCTCTGAATTACAGTAGGGAGTGCCACAGAGAAATATGGCATATGCATGCTCCATCATATCATGACATGGATGGTGTGGTGTGGGTATGTGCTATAAGCATGCATGAGAGACTGAGAGAGCTCTTGGTGCACTCTCACTACTGGACTAGGTTACATCGATTTTCAGATGTGATGAGCCAGGACTTTCTGTGGTGATCCCCAGAGCCATATTAAGATTCACTGGAGCCCTGTGCCTGGGCTATCCCCCTGGCTCTGACCCATATCCTGCTCCACAGCCGCGGGCTCTGTCCCCAGCTGACACAGCGGAAGCAGCGGCCAGAGCAGGATGTGCTGCCTCCCAGGCCCAGGGCAGGAGACATGATCACCCCCACCCGCAGCTCCGCACTGGAGCTAGAGCCTGGAGCCAGTTGTGCAGGACCCTGCACAACATCACCCCATGGCTGGGCAGTGCTGGGCATGTGGAGCCACTGCCCGCCAGGTGTATGTGATGTACACTGAGCTCCAGGGGCAACCCCTTGCCCTGCTGTGGCTCAGTCTGGCTCCAGCAGTACCCAGCAAATGTGCAGGATTGCAGCCGGGTCAAGCTGTGACCTGGCTGTGCTGGGGCTGCGCTGCTGCCGACAGGTCCCAGCCACGCATTGCACCCTACTCTGCTCCCTGCTGCCAGTGGCTCTGGCCACTCCCAGGGCTCCAGTGCGATCGCACCCAGTGCCCCATCCAGTACCCAGTGGCCACGGCCTGCCACGTTGCACATACCTGGCCCAGCCACCTGTTTCGTCCTCACCGAGTTTCCCCTCCACCCCTTCCCCCCCATACCTGCCCCCAGGCATCCAGGAGCCCCTTGGCCCAGGCCTAGCTGACCCATGCATTAACGCACCTATGGCCTGATCCATAGGATCACCTTATCCTACCTCCCACATAGTAGAGTCAATGGAATAAAGGTGAACAAGAGGGTGTTGGCTTGGTGGGATAGCTTGGGGATGGTGGAGAAAGGACATGCCAATGTTTGTGAAAGGAACAAACAAGTGAGGCATCAGGCTGGCATTGCTGGCAGAGCTGAGGATGTGTAGGCAGTGCCACAAAAGACAAGGTTGGAAAAGGGAGGTTACAACAGAGGTACCAGGGGGCCTGAGGGATAGATAAACTTCCAAGCTACTCTGTGTGGCTCTTCTCACTTCCAGTCTTCCACCCTCAAACTCTAACCTTCAACAATCAGCTGTGGGGGGACCCCGGGGGCCCCCCAAATCCAGGAGGCACCAGTTGCTGAGCTGGGGTGGCACGGGGGGAGAGGGGGGCGGGCAATGCACTCCACAGCGGATCCGGAAATGGACCAGAAGTGCTTTTGGTCCACTTCCGGGTCTGCTGCTGAGAACACTGGGGAGCCTCCCACACTTCTGTGGGACACTCCGTGCACCCCAGCATCACAGCATTCACAAGCCACCTGCTACCTAGAGGTATGTAGAAAAAACATTTAAAGCTGTGTCTATGTCCAAATCGCTGAATCTTTCCAAATCGATTCTGAGGGTTCTGATTCGATTCGGAGAGATTAAAGGGTCCTCTGATTCAATTCGGATTTGGAGGTTTGGCCATCAAAACAGGCCGAATCTCTGCCAAATTGAATCAGGGGCTGAAGCTTTGCACAGCCCTAGCGCCTAGCCCTTGTGAAGCTGAGGAAAGTAGTAAGAGAGCAGATGAGGATTTGGGCCAAATCTCAGCTGTGCATGTGTGGGCCAGTGCATGGCATCACAAAGAGGGGATCCCAGAGGAGATGGGACCTAGGCAGAGTCTCTGTTCCACACTGAGGGCAGACCCTGTCCGGGGCAGCTGTTGGTTGGGAAGAAGAGCCTGGTATTCTGATCTGGTACGTTTGTTAGTCCAGGAGTCCTTGGGATGACTGGAAGTGGGAGGAGTCCCTTACAGAGATAATAGGGGCAATAGAAGAACTACATGGAGTTCTGGATACTGGAGGCCCTCTATAAATATTCAGAGCTGCTCAAAAAAAAAAATGAACATGTTTCATGAAATATGAGGGAAAGAGGCAATGTTTTTAAGCCAGCCAAAAGAATTTTTAAAAATGTGTTCTATTGGAAAGCATAACCTGCTCTCAGGTGAAAGAAAAGTGAGAGGGGGGTGGTTGCCACCAAAGCAAGAGCACTGAGAATTTGTCACTTTGGGATTTTCCTGTTTAAAACACAAAAATCTTAAGCCAAAATTAATTTTCTTTGTATTAAAGTTGAAAAACCTTTTTTTTTTCCCCCTGAGAGGTTGAAAAAAAAATTCTTGATGACAACCCCCCCCAGCCCCCCTGCCCCCCCAAAAAAAACTTTGACTAATTCTACAGTCAATCACCTTTGTGCTCCCCTGGATTTACAGTTGCCTGGAGAAGAGTTGTGGAGTGTGTGCAAATGAGAAGAATTTGAACCAAAGCCCATATGGTAGAGTAATAGCAGCTGCTAGGACTGAGAGACTCGAGAGTGGGAGTTAGCGTGTTAATCTGAAGTCAGAAGGCAGGGTAAATACTAGGGCTGTGTGAAATGGCACCATTCGGTTTTGACTTGCGTTTTGACAGAACCACATTCCATTTTGAATTTCATTTTGATTCGAAACCGCTGTTCCGTTTAGTTTCATTGAAATAGTTTCACTGTTTTGATGCTGTTTTGACATTTCGCCTGTAGGCTATAATGGGGAAGTTCAAACAGCCTATAACTTTGTCATTTCTAGCCTGATTTGGATTAAACTTGCAGGGATGGTAGCCCCTTCTGAGGGCATGAAGCCTGCCAAGTTTCAAGGAGATACTTGAAAGGGTATCAGGGGGTTCAGAGAACCTGCACCTCAAAGTCTTGAAAGCAAAAAAACTCATGTCACTTGTATGTGTTAAGCCATAGTGGGGTCAAAACTGCAGGCATCCTAGCCCCTGCGGAGGCCATGAAATTTTTGAAACATTTCAACTTGCCTCATTTCGTTTTGAGGCTGTTTCGAAGCTCTCTGTTTCATTTCGATTTCACTGTTTCAAGCTCAAAACAAGTTGAAACAGCATTGAAACTAAACTGCTGGCAAAATTTTGCACAGCCCTAGTAAATACCTTATAGACTAACTGAGAGAGAGAGAGCACAAGATGTTGTTTACTCGAATTCACTTCATCAGATGCTGTGTCGGAGAGGATCGCCAACCTAATTACAGTTTACAGAGCTGGCACCTTCAGTTGGCTCATACCCTATACCTCCCCTACCACCCCGGTGTGTATTTAAGAGGAATCCAGTTTTAGGTCCAGAGCATCCTAGACTGTAGGACTCCTTTATAAAGCCTTGGTTTAGCCCAGCATGCAGATCTCAGTGTAGGCTTGCCTTCCCACCCCCTGGAAATTTTGGTGGTGCCTGACTCCAGCATTGGATTATAGGAGGCTCATTCAAGGTGCTACATGTCCCTAAAATCAGGCCACACTAGTGTCTCTGTTGGCAGGGCCTGGTGCTGTGCTTCAGAGCTCTGTTCTGTTTTTGGTATAGCCTTTTACCCTGGGCACCTAAAGAAGGTGTCAGTCAGCTGAGCTGGTAAAATTGGAAAAACTCTTGTTGTGCTAGTCAGCCTGGGCTGGCCTGGCCTGTCCTCTCGCATCTTCCCCCCTCCACAGAGTCCTTCCCCCAGTCCCTTACAGACATGGCAGCGGGATAGTGCTGCCTGGCTCAGGGAAGGGTATAGCAAATGACATTTCCCCTCTAAGTGCACCACCCTAATGGCCACCAAGGCTCTTCCATATGCATTCACAACCCTCCCTGGCAGATCCCTGCCTCTGGATTTGCACTGCTCTCACCTGGTCATGCTAATCACATATGCAACATGAGAGGGAACCTAAATTCAGTGACTGGTGGGAGACAGCTGCCCCATCCCCTGCCCCAGATTCAGTCCCCTACCCTCACCTTGGGATCCTGAGTCCTGGCGCTGCCAAGGCCCATATGTGACAACTAACGTACAGCAATCTTTAGCTCCTCAAATAAGGTCAATAAGACACGTCTTCCTATCTGCCAGACTGGAGTTGCTTTCTCTGCTTAGCCGTACTTGTCACAAGATAATCTTCCTCATCCTCTGTGTGTGTTCAGTAAACAAAAAGGTTTCCCATGTGCCTGCTTTCCTGACTACTTCTGTTTTGTGTTTCAGGCAGCCCTCTAGCTGAGGCTATTGGCCATGGACAGTAACACAGTTGAGTATCATACCAGCGGTAAGTATCTCTAAATAGACTCCAGTCTATCAGAGACATCTTTTGCAAATGATATGAGTTGCAATTCTCCCTGCTGGATGGAAGATGAAGTGCTTCCATCTCCACCAGTTTCAAACAGCATATGGGAAAGATGCAGCAACTGTTCACGTTCTTAAAAGAACTATGTATCCAAAGTATTAATATACACATGCTCTGGGAGCGGTGGAGGAGGGCATGTTTTAATTAGAACGGCTCCAAGAGAGCAAGCTTTAGTTAAAGTGTCCCTGCCACCATATTGAGCATGGGGACACTGATGCACAAGATGTGGAGGCTGGCTGGAGCGCAGTAATTATCATGATTAATTGAGTCTGGTCCAATGCATTGTAATTACAGTGTGTTGGAGCAGCCTCCTGGCTCATGTATAAGCACCCAGTGATTCTCAGCCAATATGACATGCCATCCTAGGGTGTCATGAGATCCTTTAAGGGTACCACACAATATTAGCACTGTTGGGTGCACAAATGCCTGCACACAATTCACAAGATAAACCCAGAGATTTCAAAGAGGAATCCATAGTGTCAAAAACATTGTGCCTTGTTTTGGTCCTTCTGAGTTCTTTGCAACAAAAAGAATTGCTGTATTTTTCCATAGTCAAAAAATGATTGAAAGCAAAGAGTTGGGTTTTTTGAGGGATGCCTTGAGCCTAATGAGGGATGCCTTGAGTTTAAAAAGGTTAAGAACCATTAGTGTAAACTTTTGGAAATCATTTCTGGAGGCCATTATTGAGGCAACTGGCTTAGTTAACTGTATCAAACAGGGTTTTATAATGGAAAAAATGTAGTGGAAGTGAAGTGAAGTCTACAGGAATGTATCAGTGATTTGGAATGCGCCTTGTTTTCTTCTGTGAATTTGAAACTCAGCAGTTAATCTGGAATGATTCAATGTAATGAGGGTGCCTTATTCTTATTCCACTTCATACACTAATAAAAGGGAAGAGTGTTCACACATGGAGTTTTCTAGGAGTAGCAA
Source organism: Gavialis gangeticus (assembly GCF_001723915.1). Lineage (NCBI taxonomy): Eukaryota > Metazoa > Chordata > Crocodylia > Gavialidae > Gavialis > Gavialis gangeticus. Next base: position 157,912,134 of record NW_017729025.1, on the reverse strand, counting down.
GTTATGCCCAAATAGCTGTGTGAGAGCAAGCCCCGGATGGCCAGAATTGAAGAATTTGATGGAGCCATGCAGAAAAAAAGATGGGTTTACCTCCATCATATTCTTATCACCCAGGAGTGTTACGAGTGGGTTGTTGATGTTTTAAGGGATGCTACTGTGGCAGGGATCAATACAGTAGAGCACTTGCAGTGCTATTTAGGTTGCAGCAGTGATTGGACATACAAGGTACATCTGCCCCAAGTCCCCAACACTCTCTTTCTAGTGGCTTGAGAGCAACAGCAGGCCTCTCTCAAAGTGGCTTCACTGTCTCATTTCAGGGCTGGTACATATGAACAGAGCAGATGGATGGGGTGTGCTTGAGAGCAGTGCAGGGGACATAGTATGACATGCCCATAAAGGTCCTGGTCTCTGTGGGACCCCTATATGCTACCTAAATAACAGATGATGGTGGTGCACCAATAGGATGGAACTCACCAGGGCTCTTACTCCCTTATTTATTTATACTTTGGTAGCACCTAGGAACCCAATTATAATTCAGCCCCCCCTGGTTTGTGCCAGGTGCTGTACAAACACTACACCAAAGAGCTTACAAGCCAAGGCAAGAGAACAAACTAACGCAGATAATTAGAAAGGAAGGGGAACACAGGATTTTAGGCCAGTGTGAAAACCAGAGACCATAGCAAATGTCATACTTTCTGGCCTAAGCGGATCAGCAACCACTATCAAGAAAAAACTCCTTTCCCTGTTGTATCAAAAGGTTAGTTCCATCATATTATAGATGTGATAGCTTCTTCTGGCCCCGCTTTCATTGACTGCAGTCAGAGAGGGGCTGTGGAGGTAGATGGACCATGGTTGTGCTCTAACCTAACACATGCATTCACAGAGACTGCTTTGGCTGTGTCTCTCTCAGGTCTCTGTTCAAGGGCTGATGTCAGTGGACTGGAATATGATCACAGGATAAATGTCTCTTGCTAGATAAAGGCTAGCATTCTGTTTTCACAGCTGGAGGCACTGATCTCCCAGCAGTGTTCTGCAACAAAGATTTTTTTTCTTGTTGCACTGAATGATTGACATGGATTTAATCATTTTATGTGATGGATGCTGGTGCAATGCAGCAACAATTGTTCAACATACCATATTGAGGCTGCTGCATACTCTTCCAGTTACAGCCATGAACCCAGAGTTTCCTCTGTATAGCCAGGTAAATAGGAAGCTTCCCCCAGATTCACTTAGCATCTCTGGACTTTGGGAACTGACTGTTGGGGAAAGAACAATGTACTGTATTTTATCTCATATAACACACCCTTGAATATACAAGGCGCCTTGTTTGTTTGAAAGGCAAAACAAAGGAAAAAATCTTTCCTTGTAGTAACTAAGTAACAGCAGTGGGGAGCAGAGCTTGCCCATCTTTCTGCTCCTTGTGAGTTGTGTGCAGAGTTTACTTTCTCTTATGCCCATAACTGGCAGAAACTGTTCTTACCGTATTTCTCACATATAAAGTGCATTGATATTTCTAGCAATTGTTTTTCGTGTGTGTTTTCCCTCCTCACCCTTGATGATGATCAGTATATGCAATGAAGCAGAAAGGTTGAGAGCCTTCAGTTAATGTCATGTCAGGTACGCTCCTGATTCACATAATGGTGGGACCTCGTTTTCCAGGCAAGCTTCCTTAGCTGCCTTCCTCACTTGAAGCCTGGTGCTGATGCTCCAGTGCAAGGATTGTTAGACAAGAACAGAATCCAAGGCCCATGTAGGTCAGTATCCAACACTGGCCACTATCTGATGCTGCCAAGGAAGGGGTGTAAGAACCCGGCATCTGGTATGGCATATCTAATGCCCTGTTAGTCCTCATCACCAACATGTGGTGATTAGCTTAAGGCATGAGGCTGAAGGTATCCTAACAATAACTTATTTCTATTTTAGTCACAAAGAACCCACCTGGATGGGAAACTGGGATTTATGTGACCGGTGCACTTGCTCTGCTGGGAATAGCTGCAGTGAACTTATGGAAGCTCTGGAAATCTGGGAGCTATCCCATGCCATCTCCATTCCCCAACTACGACTACAGATACCTGGAGCAAAAGTATGGAACAACATATTCCGAGATCAAACACAAGGTAAAGTCAATGGGACAGTGTCACCAGCCAAATGCCTATCAGCCTTGTTGTAGTACAGGGGTGGTCAAAATGCAGCCCATGGGGCCCCTAAAAAATTTAGATAATATTTATCTGCCCCTGGGCTGCCTGTCAGACAGCCCTGGATAGCTTGCCAAAACTCAGTAAGTGGCCCTCTGCCCAAAATAATTACCCACCCCTGTTGTAGTACTAAGGGCTGTAGCTTTCTTATTAAGGACTTAAACAGACAAAGAGGCACTGAGGCATTTGGGGGAGAATTTCGTTTCAGGAGTACTTGATTGATCCCAACCCCAAGCCAGTATAAATCCATGAGCCTCCATTGACATACTTCATATGCATTTCTGGCCCATTGAATCCAAAATCCAGCATCCTACCTTTGCCAATAGGCAGGGGTGGATTTTGATCCTAGCTTCTCATCAATAGAGTACCAGGCTTTGGGGGAACATACTAACCCGGATGCATTGTCCTGTTGTTGTCGCCAGAATTCTGTGGTATTGTTTCTACAGGCGAAGAGGCAGCCTATGCCTTTAGTTTGCCAACTGTTGGGAATCCCATGGGACTTGACTTAGCTCTTGTCACAACTATTGTCTTGAAGATAGGGAGCACCAAAAGGTAATTGAAATAGGAGCTCAGTGGCTAGACAAGCTGCTGTCAGGGGTAGGGTTGGGCTACTGGGGAGATGAAATTCCAACATCTCTAGCACAGAGACTAATACTAGCAAATCAAGTTAGATCAGACCTGCACAACTGGAATGATTGATGCCAAGTCAAAGAAAATACCAGTATATTCCAGGGTAGCAGTATGGCAGTGGCAGTGGTATCATGTGGGCTTTGGTGATTTGAAGCTATACTTTTGGTCTCCTTATTACAAAGAGGATATCATAGACATGAATGCATGAGCAGGAGAGCACATAGAAAATACAGAGGATTCTAGTCCACTGAAGACAAGGGGTATCTGTCCATTTATTTTAAGAGGCTTCAGTTTAGGTCCTTAGTGAGTGAATAAACCAAGGCAAGTAGATGTGTGTTTATAAGCCGAGAATGAAGACATCCACAGATGTAAACCAGGGGTTTCCCTCACCCCAAGCTGTGGTCCAGATCTGAGCTGTGGGCCAGAATGGGCTCCTCCCCAGCTGGATCCATGGGGCCAGCAGCTGCAGCAGGTCCAGTGGCAGCTGTGGCAGGGGCCTGGGGGAACTGAGCCAGCCAGTCACAGGGTGAGCAGGGCTGTGGCAGCACAGTTCTTGCTTACACTCCTGCCATCAACTTCCATGTTCAGTAGGACACAGGGGCCCCCAAAATCTGCAGCAGGCCCTCTCCCTTCCTGTCCACACCCCCAACTTTCAGTAGCCCTCCAGCAGCTCAGCAGCCAAGTAGAACAGCTCTGCAGGCCCTATCTTTGACACTCCTGCCGTAAGCAAGCAAGAGAGGAGAAAGGCAAAGCTGTCATGGACCAGCCTCTTACAGGGGAAGTTCTGCTTTGGGACTCTCCAAAGAAAACCTTATTCTGTTTCCCTCTTCCAAAGGACACCCTGAAGCCATCCCTGACATGGCTTCTTGAGGGGCAAGCCTCTGGCTTCGAGGCCCCAGCTCTTCTCAGCCCCTGACCAATAAACTGAACCCCGACCTCTGAGAGCTCCATCTTTGCTCAGCTCCTGGAAATGGGTGTTGGGAGGGGAGGGGAAGAGTCAGGGTGCCATTGTCCCAAACACCACTACAGACAGCTCAGCTCCAGAGTCTTTATGGACTGCCACTGCAGTTCCCTCAGCCCTCTGTGGGAGTCCTGCTTTCCCTTTCCTTTTGCCTCAGGCAAGACAGGCATGCCTCAGGCATAGACAGCTGCCCTTGCCACAAAACCATTACAAAATGCTAGTTTTAACCCAGGCACTAACAGTCACCCAGTCAAATGAGCAAAATTTTATGGGGAACCCATCAGGGAGCAATCTCTGCAGCCTAGTGCCAGTCCCAGACTGCCATCTCCCCCTGAAGTAGAAAGTGCACCTAGATGCACTAACTATGAAACTATTTACAGCAAAACATGCTCACACTGAGTCCTCCAGAGTGTTCCCCACCAAAACTCAGCCTACTTCGCCTCTTGGGTTAAACAAGGAAACACCTAAACAGTTAAATGGCACAATGCAAGGGCCAGGGGCTGAAGATTGGTCCAGTTCCATTCAAGTAAGTCTAAAGGTACACGTTGATGGCAGTGGGAGTTAGATCTGGGCCCCTTTGAGATGAAAAAGTTTCCTTCTGAACTTGGAAATCCAAGGGAAGCCAATAGAAAGATGCAAGCCACACATACATGACCTAAAGAAGAATGGCTTATGTTCAAAAGCGTTTCTAACTCTATCCAAGTACGCAGTTGGTCCAATAAAAGACAAAGGCAGGGTAGAGGTGCACTTTATAGACTAACCAAGATAGGTAAATGTAGACGTAGAAGTATAGTGCAAGCTTTCATGAATATCTGATGAAGTGAGCTTCAGCTCATGAAAGCTTATGCTTGCTATCTACTGGACAGACAGACAGGTTTTGGTTAGTATACAAGGTGTAAATATTTCTATTTGACTTTAGATTAACATAGCTGTTTGACTGCTTTCTATTGGACTTTAGATTAACATAGCTAACTAAGTCCCAGTAAAAGATATCACTCAAGGAAATTCTTGCTTTACATGTACCTGGACTTTTCTTAAACATAATAGCAGCAGGCAAGCTGTAAAAGAACTGGTGGGGCAGCTGGATTAGTAGTGGGTAAAGGGGCCATTTACATTTCAGAGGGCAAACGCTTCCTTTTGCATCAGATTTTACTAGGAAGGAAGCTGAGGAGATGGTTACCCCAAGCCTGCTGCTTTCAGCTAATAAAAGAAAAGGGTTAGCAGATTAAAGGGTCAAAAGAGTTTGAGATGGTGAAGTATCAGTGGTTAATTTAAGAGCAAAAGGTCACCAGGGCGGTATGGTTATGCTCAAGAAGCTGAAAGGAGGGTGTGAATCAAGTGGCTTAGCAGCTCACAAAATTATGCAGTCTCTCATTGAAAATAGCTACTTATACCAATGATTGGAGGGTAGCAAATCTTGAACTCGCCTTTTAAAATGTGCAAGGCATGATCTTGGAAATTACAGAGCAGTGGTGCCTTATTTCTGTAACGTGCAGTCTGGCTGGAATCCAAGCCAATCAAAGATGGACACACGTCATTGCTAAAACTGTTCATTTTCAAGACAGAATTTTCACTTTCACAAGCTTTTTATCTGATATCATTCAGAGGTGGGAAAAAATATTTTAAAATGTATAAGACTGAATCAGTCTGTCAAAACTGACACTGTAAAATGCTAAACCACATATCAAAGAACAAATGGAAGGTGAAGGTTTCCATTCGTAGTCTCCATCTAAAACACTGTACAAAAATGAAATATTTCCCTCAGAATTGACAGATTTGGGGGAATTGTGTGTGGCAGTAGTTTTTGATTAATGAGAATTTTTTTCATTCAAATGTTCATGATGGTGGTTGTTTTTAATGGAGTGCCTAGATGCTCCAAGATGACTGTTAGTCATTATAAGCACACTTAATAAGAGAGTCCCTGCTCTAGAGAGTCCAGAGTCTAAATGAGAGAGAGGGAATGAACGCAAAAAACTAAAAGATCTAGTTTAGGTGACAGCATACACATGCCCTGACGTTTGGATCAGCTTTATCTATCATTCCTGACTTTTTGTGAGGGCAACCGTGTAAAACAGGCCTGGCTCAGCCCCTTGGCTCTCATGTTCAAACCCAACCTAGCCAGGAGTGATATAAAAAGGACTCTGTGTAGAAAACTGCATCGCAGCAGCCGCAGGGAGCTATTTTTAACCATCTGGTGGTTCATGCTTCTTGCCAGCTCTGTCCTGCTATGCTGGCCTATTACAGTTGCACACTGCTCCTCTCATTTTTCCTTTCTTAAGAATGTAAGAACTGCCATTTATACAGGGTCATACGGGGGGCAGACCATCTGCCCATCTTGTCCAGTAGCTTGCATTACACAGTGTCAGACAGTGGATGCTGAAAGGGAAAGTGAACAGGGTATGACCTGGGTTTTTTTTCTGTTGTTCCTCTCTCACTTGCAGCCTCCTGCATTTAAGGGAGTTTTGATTCAGAGGCTGTATCTCTAATTTTCATGTTCAATAGCAATGCATGCACCTATCCTTCAAAAATTTGTCCAACTGCTTTGTGAAACTGGCTCAATTGTCGGCTCCACATCTGATGGCAACGAGTTCCACGCTTTACTTACACACTATGAGAAAAAGAGCTTCCTTTTGTTAGTTTTAAACTCACTACCTACTAGTTGCATTTTTGATCCCTAGTTCTTGTTAGTGTATTGTTAGAGATAATAAATAATAAATCCCTATTTACTTTCTCTTCACCATTTAGTATTTGGCAAACCCTTATCATGCGCGAGTGTCTCTTTTCTAATATGACTAGGCCTCGCCTCTTTAGTCTGTCCTCACACAGAAGCCTCTCTGTACCACTGATTATCTTTGTTCTTCCCAAATACCTTTTCCCTCTTGGTTCTCAAACTACTTGTCCTCTGAAAGCGTCTTAAAAGTCTCACTCTGCCACAGAGAACTTGAGCCTTTTTCAGGACAGGACATGTGCAAATTAGCTGTTTCCTAGGAAAAGAACAAGAAGGAAGGACAGGGGGGTGGGGGCAAGACGACTGGTGGATAAGCAAGGGATCAAAACATAGAAGGTAAGGATGGAAAGGACCTGTACTGAAGTAGCAAGGGACACATGGGATGCAACTCCGCAGCACTAGTTGGAAGGGAATTGCACAGTCTTTTGGGGAAGCTAAGCAAAATATCTGACCATTTCTCTTAAAAAGTCCCAATATTTTTAGAAAACAGGAATGCAAAAACATCCCTTGGGCCCTCTAGTCTTTGTTGCCTCAGTTTCCTGGTAGGGTTTTGCCTTACAAGGATCCATTAGCAATATGTGGTGAAGCTGGCAGCAGGCAGGGAAGAAAACATGCTTATTAAACATCTGGAATGGCCAGTGTTACACGTTTGGCTTCACTGTTTGTACTGAGCACAGCCCTTTGGTCCCTTATCAATTTAGCCTCCCCTCCCAAAATATGACCTTCTTTCAAGTTTCATGCATATGGTATACATTTCACTGTTTCATCTGGTCTCTCCTAAGTGATATACGCAAAGGGCCTTCTTCCTCTGTTTGCTCTGGGAAGGTTATCTCACTGTCTGATGTTATAGATATTATTACTGGGCAGCTATCTTTATTTCTGATAGCAGTTATGTATTTGGGTCTCTTGTGTCATGTGCTTCACATGCACTGTAATAGCAAATCATTCAGAAATGTACAGGCTAATCAAACCTGAGTGGCTCTTTTATCCTATCCTCTGTCTGCAGAGAGGTGTAACCTCGAACATTCGAAAGGCAGCGGAAAGGACATCCCCGGTCCGCAAACCCAGCCTGAAGATGGATGACACCTTTGAGAATATCAATGAGCTGGGGACCTTGGAACTGATGAACAAAGATCTGGAGCTGGCTCCATATGGAACCCTGAAGAAGTCAGTGTCCACTGACTCGCTTAGCTCCATCTCCTCCATAGGGAATAATTTTGGCCAAGATTTCACTGTGGGCCAGGTGGAAGTCAACATGGAGTACGACGTGCACTCCAACACCCTGCATGTCACACTGCTGCAAGGCAAAGACCTCATGGAGAAGGAGGATGTTAACTTTGAGTCTTGCTTTGTGCGTATCAGCTTGGTTCCAGATGAGCAAATCGTTGGCATCTCCAGGGTAAGCCTCTACCATCTCTTGCAATGTGTATGCATGTCTTGAGCAGTGTGCATCATGTACAAGAGCTGTTATGGTTGATGTTGAACAGACCTCTGAAGCACTAGGTGCACAGTTTGGTCATGGCTTGTCTGGGCATTCAGGAGAAAAATCTATGTGTGAGTCTCTAAGGGCTCCTCTTCCCTGCTTGGAAGAGGCTAGTTCAGCTTGGCAAGAATAGGCTTAGCATGTGTTCTGAGGAGTGGTCACAGAAGCCAGGTATCTGGGGGTATGTCTACACCATCTCAGCAAGGATATTCTCACCCACCTGCTCCCACTTGCATGCGACAAACCTGGAAATGTGCCAGTGAAACCTCTTCAAGAGTAACCCCCTGTGGCCGCTTTTGAGACTCTTGAGAGTGGGTCCACCAGCACATTCCTGGGTTTGGCGGGTGTGAGCAAGAGTAGTTGAGCAGACATACCCAGGGACCTTGCCAGAAGCACAATGTTTGGAGGCAGTTAGTAGAGGGATTATAGGAAACAACTAGCTGGTTTACAGCCTTGGGCTATTGTGCTTGGAACACTTGCAATTGCTTTCCTCCATATTTGTGGAGCACAAGCACGGTGCTGGACATCTGTCGGGGAGGGATATACCACAGCCCTCGAGCAACCCCACAGAACAGGGAAAAGGGAGGACAGGGTGGGTAACCATGACATAATTCAGTGTTATTTCTTGTTGAATGGGGATAGGTTCTAAGTCCAGGGTGAAGCCCTCCGCAAAACTTGATGGCAATGGGGTTCACCAAACACAGAATCATATTGTCCCCATCTTAATTCCCAGTCGCTTAACCCGAATGGATCTATCTCAAATGGAATTTATGAAGAAATGTACATTTTGGAGTCATGCAAGCAACAATTTTACCCAGCTGGGAGTGAGGTTGTGGTTCTGCATTGGTGCTTGTCACTGACTCTCATTGCAAAAAGGCTCTTCATTTCAAAACTGCTGGTTTAGTAGAAATGTGCATCCTGTGGGTCATTCTGTGACTGTATATGTCTGCTGGAGCAGAAATGGATTTGCACTCAGTACCATGCTATAAAGCATAAAAGATACCAGTTTCATGCTGTTTTATTCAGGGGCACAGCTAGCATCTTGTGAATGTTTCTATGTCTTCTTGGACATGGGTGCCTTGTCCCCATGAAACAAGTGAGTCAGTGTCTCCAGGCGTTTTGCTCATGGGGTTAATAGTCTTTATCTTTACTCTGAGCTGACCTTCATGGCCATGTCATTATGGGAGATGGTTCTTCCAGAAAAGATGGCAGAAAACTTGGCAGAAGTTATCACTAAATGAGGTAAGAGGCCATAAGTGGCCTCCTTAGTGATAGCAGCCAAAGGCCCCTGCCCCAGCAGGGTTCTAGCTGTATCCGTGACGTAACCATCTAGCCGACAGCTGAATCAGCAAGAGATTCATTCCTCTCTAGTTCTCATTGTGCTCAGACCTTTGCACTGCACTGAAGGTCTCTGGAACTGTCATTCCTGACTCACATGCAGGACCATAACTAGGGATGAGCAAGTGAGGCACCAGCCCTGGGTGCTGACTCAGTCTATATCACAGTGCCCCATCTCATTGCCTCAGCACCAGCAGCCCCATACCAAGCAGTAGCAGCTGGGGATGGGCAAATAACAATGTGGCAGCAGCAGCTGGGTCTTTGAGTCCCCAGGGCAGGTAAGACTGACTGGCTTCATCCTTTCACCCTCCTCCCCCATCACTTTCTGTCACTTGAGGAACCCTCTCCACTCAGGGTACAAGGGTTTTGCCCAGGGTGCAAAACTTGTTATTTATGGCTCTGCTTATAAGAAAAGCCTCATAGTCTCCTCTGCTGCCCCAACCACCTTTTGGTGGATTGAAGTTTCCCTGTCCAAGCAGGCAGAAATGCCCAGGCCCTTCCCCATCAGAAACTGAGACTGGAATTGACACCCGCACAATATCCAGATTTGGTTCCTTCTTGCGAGAAATAAACATTTGTTTCTGTGACAGCTTCCAGTACTGGATGCATGCCTTTTAAGTGGCAGCTATCCAAAACCAGATGGTGATCTGTTTATGTTGGGGGCTCACGTTTATAGAGCAGATACTGGGCACACTCTGCTCGACTCCTCTAGCAGCACTTTCCTTCCTATTTAGACAATGCACAAGGATTAAAATATCTGGAGAGTACTCTTCATCGATCAAAGCTGGGACACTTGCATTAGTATCTATCCATCCAGAAAGTCAGCTACGCTGTCTCTGCTTCCAAGAGCAGTGTGCAGGTCAGATTGCTCCAGGGCTATCATGGGCTATGGGAGGGGTAAAAAATAATTGATGTCACTCTTGTTTAAGAGGCATCCAGCAGTGTTTAATCTGACTGAAGTTGGACACCAGCTTGAGCCAAAGGGGATCTGAGTTCCTTTCCTGACTGCATGTGATTGAGAGCAAGTTGCTCTGTGCCCATTAGCATGGAAATGGGATTTCTTTGCTCTTGTCTCTGTGTTGTAAGCTCTTCAGGGCCTGGAGCATGCGCACGCATGTACTTGTGTGTGTGTGTGTGTGTGTGTGTGTGTCTGTCTGCATGCACACTCGTACTGCACCCAACGCAAAGAGGCCTTGATCTTCTTTGAGATTCCTGGGTGCTGCCATAGTACTAACAGTAGTCACCACCCGCAGGAGACAATTGTAAGCTGCAATGGCCAAGCTACTGTAATCAGAAGGGGGGATGGAAATTACCTACTATTAGATTTCAACTGACAGTGTTAAAATGGCCACTTGACAGAGAAGGGTGGAGGAAATCTGCCAGGGGCTGTAACCCAGAAGACAGCCCAGTGTGAGGACTATGTCAAGGGCTGCTGTAGAGATTGGGCCAGGTCTTGGTATTTCCCAAGTGCATGTGAACACAGTGCAGAGCTGGCCTTAGGGAAAATGGTGCCCTAGGTGAATTTGTATTTTGGCACCACCCCAAGACAGTTCCCTTCCCCCAAGTCAGTGGTGCTGCTGCAGGCAGAGGCGGGTGTGCAGGAGTGCGGGGCGTAGTGCGGCAGGAAGGCGGTACCACCTGCACTGCCTGGCCTGGCTCCTCCTGAGCAGTGGCTGGAAACAGAGGGCTGGGCTGTGCTGGGCAGTGCTCCTCCTGTCTCTGGCTGAGGCAAGGTGGGGTGAGGGGAGAGTACTGCTGTGGTGCCCCCTGACCGTGAAGCCCATGTCACCCACTCCTGAGGCTGGCTCTGACACTATGCCTTTGCCTTCCAGCTCCAGTTCTGAAATGCAGGGCAGCTGAAGGCAACTGAGCTGCTACTGGTGATGACTCTGCTGGGCCACCTGGTATTTGCTGCAGCCAGGCCTTTGAGCACATGGAGTGCTCCAGCAGCATAGATTGGAAAGCAGGCTGCCTGTCACTCCCCTACATTCAGCCTCTGGCCTATGTGAGCAAATGCCATGTAAGGCAATGATGTCTCACATGCTTCCATGAACAGGGAATGTCTTCAGACGCACTTACTCTTGGGGACAAATTCATGCTATCTAAGTGGGTAGCCCGTGTAGGGAAGTCTCAGGAGGAGGGAGGGAGAGATGAGGAGTGGGAGCTTCATTCCAGAGCTCCCCAGCTTAGGCAGTGCCAGAGGTGCGTGCTCTACTTTCATAGATTCATAGATTGTAGAGTCGGAAGGGACCACAAAGGATCGTCGTGTCCGACCCCCTGCCACAGCCAGGGAAGAGCGCTGAGGTCATAGTTTCATAGTTGGTAGGGTCAGAAGGGACCTGGGCAGATCATCAAGTCCAACCCCCTGCCATGGCAGGAAAAAGTACTGGGGTCAAACGACCCCAGCAAGGTGTTCATCTCGCCTCCTCTTAAAGACCCCCAGGGGAGGAGCCAGCACCACTTCTCTTGGGAGCTGGTTCCAGATCCTAGCCGCCCTGACCGTGAAGTAGCGCCTCCTGATGTCTAGTCTGAATCTACCCTCTTCTGGCTTGTGACCGTTATTCCTGGTCACTCCTGGTAGTGCTCTGGAGAACAGGGACTCCCCCAGTGCCTGCTGGTCTCCTCTGATA
>NW_017729025.1:157888083-157895169 GCF_001723915.1 Gavialis gangeticus | reverse complement strand
AGGGTGCTTTTTACCCCCTCGTCCAAGTCGGTGATGAAGATGTTGAACAGAGCGGGCCCAAGGACTGAGCCCTGGGGGACCCCACTGCCCACATCCCTCCAGGTCAAGAATGACCCATCCACCACCACTCTCTGGGTGTGGCCCTCCCATCAGTTGGTGACCCATTTGACTGTGTGGGTGTTGACACCACAGTACCCCGGTTTCTTAATGAGAACAGGGTAAGAGACAGTGTCGAAGGCCTTCTGAAAGTCCAGAAAAACTATGTCCACTGTTACCCCTGCATCTAAGGATTTGGTGACCTGGTTGTAGAAGGCCACCAGGTTGGTCTGACAGGACCTGCCTCTAATGAAACCATATTGGTTGCCCCTAAGCATGATCTCCCCTGCTGGCCCCTTGTGGATATGTGCCAGAATAATTCTCTCAAAAAGCTTACCCAGGATCGAGGTAAGACTAACTGGCCTATAGTTTCCTGGGTCCTCCTTTCTCCCTTTTTCGAAAATGGGAACCATGTTGGTCCTCTTCCAGTCCTCTGGCACCACACCAGAGCACCATGAGTGCTCGTAAAGCTGTACCAGGTCATATGACCCCAGCCAGGTACCCATCTAGTCTCCTCTTGAAGACGTCCAAGAGGCAAGGCAAGACCTACTTGGCTAGCCATTATAACATTACTGGCACTGACAGTTTGGTCCAAATGCCCACTCACTTGCATTCACCTCTTTGTTGACTGTAAACCTAAGGCGATACTCATTGCAATCAACGGAATAGACTCGTGCTGATTTTGATGAGCAGTTAGATGCAGCTCCTGCCATGCTGCAATGAGGTAGGACAGTGGTTTTCATCCTTTGGCCCACAGACCCCTGGAGGTCTGCAGAGTATGTCTAAGGGGTCCGCACCTCCATTCAAAATTTTTTATGGGCCCACAAATGAAAAAAGGTTGAAAACTACTGAGATAGGATATAGGTACAAGGCAGCTTGGTGCACCCTGTATATCGGCTCAGAGCAGCTGCCTGGGATCTGGGGGACTAATGACACTGGTGGCACTGCCTCTGCATAGCACTGCATCTTTCAAGCCTCCCCCACAATAAGTAACAGACATTGGGAGTGGATGAAAGGTTCCTGATTGACCCAGTTGTAAATCAGAAGCATCTTCCTTGGGAGTTGCCCATGACGTCACCTTTCAAAGTGTTAATGTTAATGCAAACCATTCAGTCTGACTCATAAAACATAAAAGATGCCAGAGAGAGTTAGTTTAAATCCCTTCTCTAGGGATGAGAAGTTGGTGTGCACTTCCAGGAGGCCTGCAAAGCATTCTGCTAAACTTCCAAGAGATGCTGTCTAACGCTTAGGGCAGCTGGGTTGGGGAGTCGGGATGTCTGGGTTTGTTTCCCAGCTTTGGTACTGATTTTTTGGCCTTAAAGAGAAGTCACTTTTCTCTTCTCTGCTACTCAGTTTTTTTCATCTTCAAAATGGGTGTGCTGCTCTCAACCTGCCTCCCAGGGATGATGCACTACTCAGTGCTAATGATGTGTGAGAGAATCTTCTCTTGACATCTCAAAATTAATGGGGTTTGCAGGATGTGTTGATTGCAAGTGAGAATGAGGAGAGAGTGAGCTTTCCTATTGTTTAGCCAAGGGGAGAGTGCAGGGAGCTGGGAACATGAGCTGGGATCTAATCCCTATTATTGATTTAGGCCTTCCATCCCACCTCTGTGGGGCAGTTTATGATCTCTAGATGGCTGGGAGTGCCATGGGGACATTTCACCCTCCGCCCAGTGGGAGACAAAGCTGCCCATAAGCTCATACAGCTGTTCGGATGGGCTGTCCTTACCAGGAGGTGGCCCCTGAATGGAAAAAGTCTATGTGCTTTCTCGGGGCAAAGCTGGGTGAAGAGGGCTGGGTCTGGGTGCAGCTTTGCTTCATGGCAGAGCGTCAAATGGAGGGGAGGGCAATCACAGTTAGGAAAGAAGGAAAGGAGCAGGAAGGGAAGTTGTTCTAATGAAAGTCAGTGGAACTGTTTTCCTGCTTAATCATGTGCATCAGCACTTTGCTAAAAGTAGAGCTTGCAGTAGGGGTAAAACTGGCCTGGAATCCTAGCCAAGATGAAAGATAATAGAACAACAAAGCGGATGGAACGCAGAGAGTGTGAAGGACTGAAAAAGAAGCATCAAAGATGAAAAATTGGAGAGAAAAAGTGGGAGACTAAGAAGGGAGACCTAGTAATAATATAAACACCTTTATGGGGAGAAACAAAGATTAAAGGGTGCTTTGATCTGGCAGAGAGAAGCTCAGCAAGAAGCAAGGGTTTGGAAGCTGAAGCCAAAAAATGCATATTGGAACTATGGCACAAATATGTAATAGTGAGATGGGTGACCACTTGAACAAACTTCCAGATGCAGTGAGGGATTCTCCTCCTCTAATCCAGGATGGATACCCTTCTGGAAGATGCTACACTTTAGACTGGTGTTCAACCTGTGGTCCATCGACTCCTGGGGGTCTGCAGACTATGTCTAAGGGGGTCTGCAAGAAATGACTGTAATTAATCAAAAGTATGTGAATATGCACACTTCCAATTCAAAGGGGTCCGCACCTCCATTTAAAATTTTGTAGGTGTCCACAAATGAAAAAAGGTTGAAAACTACTGCTTTTTGATCCCAGTGCAGGGGACAGTAGATGAGATGTAAAGGTCTGTGTTATCCCTACAGGTGGACTAAGTGATCTGATTCCAACCTGGCTTTAAATTCTATGAACATATACATGTCTTCTATCAACTGTATAGCGCGCAAAGTTTGAGATATTTGTATCTGATATGCTGTTGTTGCACTATTTAGATTGCAGTAGTGCCTCAAAACCCAGGACATCTACTGTGCTTGGTGCTATACAAACCCAGACTACAGAGATGGGCCATGTCCCAAAGATCAAATAATCCAAGTGTAAGAAGAGACCAAGGATGGGTACACAGAACTAGAAAGACACAGGAAACAGTGCAGCACAGCTCAGTCTGGTGATCAATGATCTCAGCACACTACTTGCTTCACAGTTGTTGAGGAGGCTTTTTTTAAGTGGGAACACAAGGGGAACTACTGGTGGTTTGATGATTTCTAGCAATGTCAAAAAGTATCTTAGCTCTGAACTCAGAGCAGTGCTTAGATCTATTGACCTTTGGTTCTGCGAAGATCATTCATGATGAGAAAGTGGGGGTAGCTGTCTATGTAGTCAGCTCACAAGGTAGAGGCACTCAGCGGTATCAAGCCCCAGCCATTCTCTTTCTCCCCCACTGTACATGGTTGCTTCTGCCTGTCCCATCCAGCAACCTCTTTGGGTTTAATGTGGCTGCCAGCTTTCAGCATAAGCAGGCTGGAAGATTCATATAATTTGTGTCTGCTGCGTTCCTGAATGAGCTGACTTGAGCTTGGACTTGAAACACAGCGAATATGATGACAAATATCTGAGGAAACTACATGAGAAGCTGTATGTCTTGTTGGAAATGAGGCACTCCTCCAGCCCCTGATCCCTCCTGGTATCATGCAGGTGGCAGTTCTCTCTCAGCAGCCCAAAGTACAATGCAAGCTTATTCCACATGTGCGCAGCAATGCCTATCTATTCCCATCTCTTTGCCTTGATGTGTATTCATCTGCACATGCATGAGCCAAAGCCAGAAGGTTCAGATATTTTCAAGGAGAGCCTGGATTGAGCTGTACACTTTTGCAAACTTTTCCCTTCCTAAACCTTGCCTCTGCAACAGAATTCCCTTCCTTTTAATTAGCCACAAGATAAAGACAGTGGAGTGCCAAGATTTCTAAATGATCAGTTGGGGGCAGAGCCAACTTCACAAGCTTTTTTGAAAATCTGGTGTAAATTATAAGTGCCAAGTGCTGGAAAATATGGCCTGTAAAGTCTTTGGGGTGGTGCAGATGCTAAGGTGCACCACAAGTTTGAGGCCATAGAAGACTTTTTCACAGTGCAGCCCTGTCAGATTCCAACAAGATCTATGAATTCTGTTAAATAGCTTGTCACAAGGCCATGGAAAAGGAGGGACTCCCTCCACAAGACGTGCTTTTCACCCCGAAGTCCTCATTCATCTTCATTAACTGCTTGGGTTTCTTTGGCTGGCATACGTTTTGTTTTGTTGTGGGTTTGTTTGCACGCTCATGAGGTTAATTGAGCAAGGCTCCTTGGAGATGGTGAAACTGGAGAGTTTTGTCTGTTTCTGGAAAAGGGATGCAAGGGTTTGGTTTCTCTGGTTGGAAGCTCCAGATTGGCTTGCTTTGGGCATCCCCAATGAGAAGCATGGGAGCACTTGAGGCGAAATATGTGGTTGGGCTCTGGAGTTATTCGCTATCACAGTTTGTAACCACAAATGTTCTAGGAAGTCTTGCTGTATGTTGATGGCTGACCCTGTTAGTGGAAACACCATGCCAAGCTTTCATTCATTCATTCATTCAAAAAAAAGTCATCTTACAGGTGCAACCAGATAGTAACTGTTATGCATTTTCAATCAGGGGAAGTTTGTCCAGTTCACACAAAACCTCCCAGAGTGTTGCCTCTGAGTCAGCTGGATTCTGCCCAAAGCCCACTGAAGTCAAGGGGAGTCTTAATATGCATATTGGTCAGCTGTAGATGAGGCTCACAAAACAAATCCCCTTACCATCTGAGCCTGGATACCACCTTATCCCGGCAGCACCTCACTCATCTGTCTTGCACACCGTTACTCTGTCCTCTCACCTAGGACTGGCTGCAGGCAGGGCCAGCCTTATGGATGGGCAAGGTGGGTGACTGCCCAGGGTGCTGTGGTCAGGGGGGCACCATACACACAGACACATATAAGCAGCCTATGCTTACAGCAGCAGTCTCCCCCCACCCCTCCCTGCCCTGGCCAATCCTTGCCCCAGGCAGGAGTGGTGCCCAGCCCAGCCCACCACCTGCCTGCTCCAGGTGGCACCTACTCCAGTCCACCTGCCTTGCTCCCATACAGCACCAGTGGTGCTTGCCTTCCTGGTGCACCATGCTGTTCCACCTCCTCACTGGACTGTGCTCCATGCCCTTACCTGCCTGCCTCTGTCTCTGCCTGTGACTTAGGGGGTGCCAACATATAAGGTAGCCCAAGGTACCATTTTCCCTAGGGCTGCAGGTGCTAGTTCCATAGTCACTAGAGTGCTACTGTGGCTTCTTTCTGGAGCCATAAGTGATGCACCAAATAGGCAACATTATGGCTAGGGACAGACATTACTCAGAAACTGGTTTAAGAGATCAGAAACTGGTTTAAACCTGTAACAGAACAGATGTTCGGTACACATAAACTGGTTTGAAAATGTCTGAAACATGTTTGAGATAAACCTGGTTAAATGTAGTATCAGACTTAACTGATTTGGGTCAAACCTGTTTATTCAATGTCTGTCCCAGACCCCTTCCTGGTTTAAGTTAAATCAGAGTTCCCTAGAACCTCAGATGCTTTGCAATGCTGGGTGGGATTCTGTCCTCTGCTCTAGCCTGGCAGGGCTGGCCCCTCCCCTGTGCTTCTTGGCTGCAGCTCCGGCAAAGACTGCAGGTACAGGGCATCTGCCTGGCTTCCTCCTGCTCCCCCCACTTCCCCTCACCAATCCCTGTTCAAGCAGAGATTCTCCCCTCCCTTCTGCCTTCCACAGACACCTCTCAGCATTAACTAGCGTACCACATGCTGGCTGTGGTCTGTGCTGTGGGAGACAGGATAAAGGCAGACAGGACAGTGCCAGCCTAGGGCTTTTTGGAGCTAATCAACAGGTAGCTGGTAATGTCCCTCCATTTCTTCCTTGGAAAAAGTTGTTTAAGAAGAGCTTGAACTAATGAGAGATCCTTTTCTTTTGCTGATGGGGTGATAAATATTGTGTGACTTCCTGCTGTGTAACTAAATGCTGTGTAAATCCCTGCTGGCTCCCTCAGTGTGGGGGAGGACCTGGCTACACCCCCCTCAGCTTAGCATTGCAGAAGGGAAGGGAGGGCTGCTTTAGTGTCCCCTGGCTTCTAGCCTGAGTCACTGAGGGCATGTGCCTGCATTTTTTCAGTCCAGAGGGGTTGTCTTTACAGTTACAAACTGATTCAGCCTAGGCAGGTTAGACTAACCTGCAAAGATTGAATCAATTCAGGCTCAAGCTTTTTGAATGTCTGTCCCTAGCCTACATGGCACAGGACCCTATTGAATATGCTGCCAGATCAGTGTCTCAAGTTGTCTCTGCTGTCTGTTCAGCTTTCCCCTACTCCCAGCTTGCCTTCCTGGGTCTCTGGTTGGGCACCACCTGGGGTTCCCTCCTGAAAATGGATCCTCTTTCTCTATTTACCCTTACCATACAATGCCTACCTATTCATTAGGAGTCAGTGAGGTGAAGTTTGTGCCCCACCTCTGACCAGAGGTGTTAAGAAATTGTGGAGCTGGAAAGAATGCCACCATTTAAAAAAACATTATTTCATTAATGTTAAAAAACATTATTTCATTAAGTATTTTACTTAATTTTATTTTCCTCAACTTTCTGACCAGCTTCACTGCAGATGTACTGGGTCAATTTTAGGCAGAGACACGGACACAGAGTCAGAGTTAAGGTGATTTTTACTTCCAAATTCCCTGTCTCTGCAACAGTTGATGGTTTGATTTTTCTCTTACAACCATAGAGTTATGTATGTAATGCTGCTTGGAACTAATTGCTGTATATCTTCAACCTTGACTCTGACCTGTTCAATTTGTTTGCCTGGAAACTCAGTAAACAAGAGCAGCAGAATAAGCAGGAAAAATGATCTTAATAAAGAAGCAGTTTGTAAGTGCAGATTGTAAGAAACATTCCAGCAAATATAAAATACTATCTCTAAAATATTTGACAGTGCCCTTTTGTGAATAATTTTTCAGGGCAAAACCAGACTCTCCTTATTTATGCTCTGTAGTTATTTATTATTTATCAACTCTATTTATAATTCACTAGCACAATTTATCCTTTTTTACTATCCTGAGACAAGTAATAAAGACACATTAGTTTCTTTCCTTTTAGTGCTCTGCAGTCTTTTTAAAAATAATAACTAACATTTATATAGTTCCATTTAACCAAAGAACCGTGCAGACCACACA
>NW_017729025.1:157873867-157883083 GCF_001723915.1 Gavialis gangeticus | reverse complement strand
GAAGAAAAACTTCAGATCATGATCCCTCCTCTACCCAATCCAGGACACTTTTTACATTCTCCCTAAAATCCACAAACAAGGAAACCCTGGCAGCCCTATCATTTTTACAGTGATCATCCTGCCATGGACACAATTCAATCACTTCCAAGAGCTTATTCTACTCTGCAGGGAATCAGTCACCTGGTAGTTTCATTGGGGTTTGCTTATGTTCTGTGGGGAAACACTATGCATTGGGATGTTAGGCAGCATTTACCTAAGACTAGAATTATTTAATTGATTTTTCCTAGTCTTGTCTAATCTGAAGCTCACAATGTCAAACTCCAGCTCCTGGATTCATGTGCTTACATGGGAACCTCAATTTTCTTGTTTTAAGAAGAAGTAAGATTCTGTGCCTCATGATAGAAGAGAAAAGGAGGAAAATACAGCCCACACATCCTAAAAATTCAGTTACCAAACAAAGAGCCTGAAAGTAATTCTTGTTAAACTGATTTTCAAACCAAACCCCATAATTTTTAAAATTCTTTTGGTACCTCCATCATTGGAGGTTTTTGACTGCTGGTTAGACAAACATGTACTTGGGTTGGTTTAGAAAAGGATGCTTCTGCCTTGATCCTGGAGGCTGGATTAGATGACCACCGGAGGTGCCTTTTGAGCTCTGTTTCTTCTCTGACCATACTACAGCACCTGTACAGAGCCCTGCTGAAATTGTTGTGATCTATTCACAGGTAGAGGATCAGGGCCTAACAATGGGTTGCAATCCCATGGGACAGAGTGAGGCATGCTCAGAGGCATGTATCTGAGTGAAGTCACAGGGAGGACATTAGGACAGCCACATGCCTAGGTGTGCGTAGCCTGACCTGCGGGATCTCAGCACCCCTGCTTGGTTCCAAGAAGCAGCAAGGTGCTGAGATAGAAGATGTGTCAGAACTACTTAGATACAGGGCCTCCAAGTGGTGGCATTTGGAGAACGCGGCACTGGTTATTACGTTTGGTCTCTTTGGGTTTCTTCCTTGCCCTGACTGCTAGAGATGGTGTAGTGCTTTGACCCTCCCCACCTTATGGACAAGCACCTAGCTGGGGTCATCTGACCCCAGCGTTCTTTCCTGCCCAGGCAAGGGGTCAAACTTGATGGCCTACTGAGGTCCCTTCCAACCCTAACATCCATGAATCTATGAATCCCTGACCCCATCCATCCCATGCCCGTACCATCAATATGTCAGCAAAAAGTCATCACATGAGGAAAGAAGAAGTGGGGGTAAGTCATGAGCACATACTTTGTTCTCTCTGTGAGGAGGGCTGTGTGATGGCTGACTGCTTCCCCACTCCTCCTTCCCACCACTTCCACAGAATGTCTGCCATGGCATTTCACTGGGATCCAGTACGCTGATGATGCCCTGCCACACTGGCTTTGCCAGCTTGCACACTCTGACAGATAGCCCAGGTCACCTGCTGCCATGCAGCCTGTCTGTTTGGCAGCCCTGAGCATACTGGGTGCCTTGGAAACCTCTCAAGAAGCCCAGAGAGGCCAAAATTGGTGTGATCTGCAATATGTTCACTTACTTCCACAACTGAGAGACAGCCTCATTTATTCGCAGTGGAGGTGTCATGCCCTTGCTCTATGTAAATGCGCTTTCAGAGGCTGTGGATGCTTGGTTAGCGGGGAGAGTTTCTCTACAGCAGAGTCAGGGCACTATGGTTGCTGTGGGAACCAGAAATTTCAATGTCCTAATTTTGTGTGTGTGTATAAAATTTACATTGTAAGGGGCTGCGTTTGGTGTAGCCATCCTCAGTGGGCAGCTTCTACCCTTGCCCCACCACAGGGCAAGATCAGCGTCTTCATTTGCTTGACTTGTGCTGCCTCTCCTCTTCCTAACCATCTCCTGTCCTTCCCAGTTACATTAGCACCACAGCCTCTCTAATTTAGCACAGAAGCCTGCAAAACATACCTTGTCCTCACGCTCTGTGGAAGTAGAGATTTGAAATTGCACAAGACTGGGTTTCTTGAACGGCTCCAGGGCTTCAGGATTAAGAGCTGTGTAACCTGGAAAACATTTGCATTGCAGAGCAGCAGCTTTAGAAAGATCTGAACAATTTTGCGTATTCTTGTGTGCCAGTGATGGGGTCCTGTATTATTTACTATCTCTGTGAAAGCTGGGCAGGGATTTTCCCCAGGGAAAGGTTCTTGTAAAGAACTAGCAATTTGTAGGAACAGAAATGTTTTATGGAAGAACGTCTGCATGAGCAAACTTTTAGCCAAACGCAGGCAGGACCCCATTGGAAACCTGCCTTGTTTCCTGTGAGCTTGCCTCAGGGGCAGCTGAGAAAGGTGGCCTTGCAGGACCTACGGCTCTGGGGCAGCCTCACCCTGTGTATCCACCAAAGGCAGGAGGGTTCGCAGCTCTGTGGCAGGCCCATCATGAAATCTCTTCCAGACTCACTGGTACAGAGTAGGAGCCTCCCATGGCAGGGACCTTGGAAGCCCCCCAGATCTTGCTGTGAGCCACAGCTCCCAAGGTTTCCTACTGTAGGATCAGGGACATGAGAGACGTGGTTCTCACTGGGGTTGTCAGGGTCACAGGCCCTAGTTCTGGGGCAAGGACTCTGGCAGCCCCCAGGTCCCCAGCCTGGGGGCAGTTTTCAGGGAATCTCTGAGTACCTTCAGGCTTCCTCCCATGATTTCAGAAGCCTGGAAATACTGGGAAATTTCAGGAAAAGTATGCATGGCCATAGTGTCCCGTACCTGGGAATTGTACACGTCCCCATCTCCCTTCCCAGTCTGTGCAGGCAAAATCCCAGAAGGGAGGCAATGTAGCCACCCTAAGCATACCTGAGGCAGAAGCCTAAGCAGTGCTGGGGCACACACTCAGTGTTGTTCTAAGGCAACAATGTTACCTTATTTCTGGGAAACTGCAGCTGGTGGGGCAGAAGCAACTCCTTGGTGGCACTCCCAGGTCAGCACAAAGATAGTGCTCTATGTGACCGGGCTCCTTGCAGCAAACCTGGGAGGCTGGAGCCCCAAGATCTCCGAGTTTGAACTTGACCTTTCAGCACTTCAAGGCTGCCTGAAGTGGAGCTGGCAGCCCCAGCTCCAAAGCCCCTGACCTCCCAGTTGGCTACGGCTCTGGGGACATCTAGATTCCTTCAGACAGACCATGGATAGGGAACCTAAACCTGTAGGAACCATGCTAAGTTAGGAGCTTTGAAGCTTGGGGTCCCAGGTTCAAAAGTGTCCCAGAATTCTTAAAAGATATGTTCCAATTATTTCAGGGTTTTCATTTCATGGGGACATTTCCACTTCTCGTTCCAAACTGGAAGGAATTTTATAATTATAATAATAGTAGCAATATCTGTTGTTGTTACTATTACTATTTCGGAATTTCCCCTGGAACAAGAATTCTGGCTTTCGCCTGCTCTGACCTACGACTGCCGCATGCATTCAGGTACACCGCTGGCTTTTTTGTCTCCTGCAAAATCTAGTCAGCATGATCTGCAAAGTGGCACATGTATGAAAGTCTTTTCTACTCCTAGGGAGAACAACGCTGAACAAAATATTCCCAGACCTGTTTTAGAAGCTTTTGTTCATGCTTATGCCGCAGACGTGATTGTCTTTAGGCTCTTTCACTCTCCCCAAATTACCGGCCTTGGTTCAGGAACTGGTGGGCAAAGTTATGTGAAGAGTGCCAGACAGGACGTCATACTACAGAGGATCATACTGATTGCTTCTGGACTTAATGTCCACGGCTGCTCGCAGATGTTAAGGCAGCCATGTGGTTGGGGTCTGAGGAATTTTATGTCCTATTCCCCAAATCGTGCAACCTGATACGACAAAGGTGCGTGGCAGGTCATGTGATTTTGAGAATGGGGCATAAAATTCCTCTGACCCCAATTGTGCGGCTGCCACCTGCCAGTCTGGGGGCACCTGCAGCTGGGGAGGGGGTCTGATGCTGGGAAAAGGCTCCCTGATATCAGTCTTGTACTACTCCCCACAGTGCAGCTGGTGATAAGGGGGCTCCCCCATCCCCTACTGCATGCACCAGTTTAAAGCAGTGACCAGGACTGCTTATCCGGTCATCGTCTGCCCCCACCTTTACTTATGCTATTGCATGGACAGGAGCATGTAGCCATGTTTCACATGATTTTAAAAACACTGACCCAGTTACTTCTCAGAAGCCTTGGCTGGGCAGTTCAAGGAGCCATGATGACTTCTACTAGTAGGCGATGAAAGGTGTACATAAGTGGTCTCTGCTAAAACAGCCCCCCCCCCTTTTTTTTTTTAACAGTAAGGGGCTTCCCCTCCCTACTCCTGCTCCCTTCTTTGTTTCTGCCTCTGACAGTTCAACCTTCTTATTGCTAATGCTTTGGGTTAGTATCTGCCCCCTGTTGTTTCTAGGCCAAAAAGTTATGTTTAAGGTTCTTTGCAACTATTCCTAAAACCAAGCTGAGCTCGCTGTTCTCCCACAGAGGTCAGTAAGTTTTTGCAGTAGCTCAGCCTTGTGCAACCCCATTGGGTTGTGGTCACCATATTGTCATGATGGATGGATTCACAGTCTTGTAAACAGAGAAAGTGTTTAGTTAAAAAATACCCACAAACATTAGTGCATTTAGCTCTGGGAATCTTATCCTGGGACTCATAACATTTGGGCAGAGCCTGACTCGATTTTTCAATGCTTGAGACAATAAATGTGGTCAAGCAAGCTTCTGTTCAGCTCATATTAGAGCTTGGTTACTCTTGCTTATCAGGAACCACTTCTTCTTTGGTATACTGGGCAGTGATGAGAGACATTTGGTGCCTGAGTTTGTCCAGATGAATTCCAGTATTTCCTGTATGGTCAGCTGGGTTCATTTGTTAGAAACAACATGGCCTGACCGGCCCCAATGGGGCCCAGGAGTGGCATATAAACTATCAGGGGAGCACTGGCTGCTTGTTATAACATGACCTCCTCATTGCTTCTGGTTGAGGCCAAGAAGATGTTGGGTCTGTAGAACAGATCATAAGAGCAGGCTCCCTCTCAAGATTCACAGAAGCAACCTCTGGGGTGTTACGAGGGAAGTTTCTCCCTTTCAGCATGTTTAGTGACCATCCAGGGCTTTGTGCTACTTGCAAACACCCTGCTTTACTGTGTCCTGGTCCAACTGGCTGAGCAGGACAAGCACTTCACAGACTGAGCCCTGCCCAGGCTCTGTGTCTAGGATGCCCAACCCTGAGAGGCCCCAGACTTCATACTCTACCTTCCACCTCCAACTCCTTCCTCTTCTGTGGCCATGTCCAGCACCACAGCTCACTTGAGTTCCCTTCCTCCTTCAGTCTTTGCACCTGCTTCCTGTCCTGTTACTTCCCTTCCCCTCTCTGGTTGAGCTGTCAGTGAAAGCAGCCTTCTCCACTGCTTCCACATTGTCCGTGACTAGGACACGTAGAATAGCAGGGGCAGAAGGGTGAGGGTAATTTGAATGCTTTATGCCCTTCCAGAAAGGTTCAACATCAGTGTGAACGGTAGGCTGGCATCTGTGTCGGTTCTGAATAGCTCTGAACCTCCTTTCCCTTCTCCACCGTGAGAGCGTAGCGCACACATCAGCATTAAGCAAGCAATCCTTAGTCTCTCTCTCTCTCTCTCTAAATGTGGCTTGCTGCTGAAATGGTGAATTTTTAATACCCACTTCATTTTAAATGCATATTCTCAGGGTTAACTCTGGCATATACAAGTGCCCCGCAAGGCTTATGTCGCTGTGCCAAAGGAGGCAGTGCAAGCGGAGATGTGAAGATGCTTTGAATGACAGCTTTGAGCATTCAAGCCCTCATTAGAGAGGAACTCCTTGGAAAAAAGTAGGGCAAGGAACTAAGGGAAGGAGATTTCGCTGTCTCTCTTGGGAGCGAGAACTGGCTTTGAACTCTTTGGAGATAGGAGTTGTTCCTGTACATGGTGGAATCGCTTTGTTTGTTCTTCTGGATTTGAGGCAGAGAAATAGGGCACGGATACATCAAAACTGAAAGGTGACTGGAAAAGATTGTACCTTCCCTAGTGTTACTGAATCAGTGGTATTTTTAACACTCAACCATCTCCTATTGTACCCTGGGGGTAAGCCCCAGTACCTTTTTCAAGTGCAGCATTGCTTCACAGCTGCAGATTGCCACTAAGGCTGCCCGATCCAGGTAGATCCTCCTCCCTGCTGCACCTGAGCAGCGAGCCAGTGTTCAGGGTTAATTCTGCTGGGAGGAGAAATGGCTGATGTGAGCTTGGTTCCTGCTGGTTTACATGCAAAGTCTTGTTTTCCTGAACAACAGCAAGAAGCAGTGATAGCAGGTAAGCTCCACACTTAGAAACGCCCTGGGTCTGCTCCAGAACCCCTTTCTTTCTGCTTCCCCAGGCTCTCATCTTCTAATACATAAGAGCAGCATTGCCAAAATCCTAGCCTTCAGGTTCATGATCAGGGGAATTCCTCTGCCTCCCAGCTCCTGCCTGCCAGGTGCCTAAGGCAGCCCTTCCAGTGCTTACAGTTATCTCCAATATATAAAAGAGCTTCATTGCACCTTCCAGTGAGTCTGAAGGAAGTTGGCACCTCCGCAGCTTTGGATCAATATTTCACCAGCCAGCAGCCAACATCTCCTTTCAACATGATACAGCTGTAACAAGTCCACAACCAATTTGGGCTGCACGCAGCTGTCAGTGTGCTACAGACTGCTCAGCACTTCCAGCCATTTCAATGACAGACCGTAAAGTCCTGACCCAAAAGGACCCTAACTAAAAAGCTTATAGGATAACTTTCATGTGCTACTGAGTGCGATGGCATATATTTAGACCAGCCTCAACCCCATCCAGTAGAGGACAGTCGAGGTACATTCTTCCCCCAACTGCTTTGAGGCAGCTCAGGAGTTGAAGCAATGTTTTTTTTTCCTGTGATTTTTACTGCAAATGTCACCAAATGAAGGATGCTAGCCTCAATGTTCCAGTGCCCAGTCCAGCTGAGTTCGCATTGAATTGACCAGGAGGTGCATAGCTTTGTATGTAAGACACTGGCTTAGGATCACGGGATATAGGAAAGTAGGGCTAGAAGGGACTCCACGCCCTCTCTAGGTAACCCGTTCCAATGCTTGACCACCTTCATAGTCAGAAAGTTCTTAGGAATCGAATGATGTGTTTTCAGTTACCAGCCCTGCCACAGAGTTCCCATATGGTATTGGCCAAGTCACTTAATCATCCTGTGCTTCAGTTCCACATCTGATAATGCTTATTTTCTCTCTTGCTAATTTAGATGGCATTATGGCCAACTCATAGAGCCTTGATCTCAGGTGGGGCGGCTCCATGGCGGAGTAACATAGTAAAATCATAGTGCATCTTGTCAGGTCAGCACACGGCTTGTTCAGAAAGGGAGATGATGACTGGGGCTTGTACATAGGAGTCACTGGGAAGGGAGTGTCGCACGGAAGAGCGAGAGTGGAAAGGAACATTGTTCCTTGGTGCACAACCCAAAAGGAAATGTTTTACTTTTCCCCAGGCTTCAGGAAGAGAAAAGGCCTGTCCCCTCCAAGGATTTATACCAGTTCTAACCAGTCTCTGGATAACTGCTGTTTGCAAAAAGTAAAGCTGTTCCCTGTCTTTGCAGGAGGTTTATGTTACATAGCTGGTGCACACAATAGCAATCACATTAACCGGTGTAATTGCTGAACTGGTGTAAGGATACATTGTCTTATTTAAATTCTATTATCCTTGATGCTCTGATAACTATGGCAATAATAATAATAATAATAATGAGTTTGGACCATAGCCACATATAGACACCCCTGTGGGCATGAGGACCTCATTGTGCAAGGCACTGGACAGGCAGGTAAGAACCCAGCTGTGCCAGCCCAGCTGTAGCCCACAGCTGGAATAGCAGAGGGTTCTGCCAGGCAGGAAGGCGGTGCATTGGAGGAGTTGAGCAGGGGAGTGGTTGGCAGCACAGGGCACTGCCAAGGAGGAAGGAGATGCCTAGACATGACTGTGCTGGGGTTCAGGACTTGAATAGCAGGGCATGCTGCAATGAGGCCAGAGTGACATGGACCACACTGTGTGAGGGGGGAAGTTTGCACAGTGCCTGCCTTTGCTTGTGCTCTTAACCTCTTGCACTCAGAAGCACCAAGCCCCCATTGCATTTTTAATTTAAGGTTGATAAATAAAGGCATGGAAGGGACAGATTACGGGCTCTGTTCTCCACCAGTGACAGAGCCATTTTGAGTTGTAATCAAGGATGCTGCACTTTCTGGAACGGGTGGTGGAAAAGACTCTGACTCCATTTAAGCAGCTAGATTCAGGCCTCTAATTGTCTTTTTTCAGAGAGAGATTTCCCAGTTGGTCCACACCCATATAAATCCCTCACGTTTCTGCAGCACCAGCCAACCCTGAACACTTTCCTCAGCCCTAATTAGACCTTACCCCACACCCAGATACATGCTTGGCCTTGTCTGAATGCATCAGCCTTCCACAATGGAAGTGGGAGGAAGTGGGAGGATTAATGCAACTGAAACTGCAGGGGGGATGGAAATATTTGGGTTGGCTCAATATCTTCAGCACAGGGAAATGCCCATTAGTTTCAGATGCAGCCTCTTTTCTAGTGTAAGCTGCCACCCTGCTTAGGGCATTATGGCCTTTCTCTCCTTTAGATCCTACCCAGGCCTCTCTGAACTGACACAATCCCAGCCCCAGTGTATGCAGCTTCTCCTGCTTTTCTAATTGAGGCCGAGGAAATTAGGAGTCAGCTGGAGGGAGGCTAATGAAAGGACCGCTGATGACAGTGCAAAGGCATAGCAGGGAGCATTTTCCTGTGCTGCTGCAGTTGTTTGTTATGATATTAACATTTGCAGGTGTTCGGGCTCCGAATGGGGTAGGAAAACAATAGGAAGGAGCTGCTTTTTCACTGTCCTGCTGACAGACATAATGGACAACAATGCCATGCTGTTGAAACAAAATTGTTTCTGGGATTTGCCTGGACATATCCTGTGAGCCCCACCTGAAGATACATTGACTTCATTGGAGGATGACTGAAGTCTGCCTTTCACCTTGCAGATGGGGGACGAGGTCAGATAGACTGAGGAACCCCTTGAGCTTGAGCTGAAACCTATGTTGAACCTTTTAAAGGGTTCAGAAAAGTGTAGAGATGCTATTATAAAATTAATGTATCTATCTTGTACATGCCAATGCTTCTAGGATAGGAAACTTAGCAGTGTTTTTAAGGATGAGTGTA
>NW_017729025.1:157871755-157873856 GCF_001723915.1 Gavialis gangeticus | reverse complement strand
AGGATAGGAAACTTAGCAGTGTTTTTAAGGATGAGTGTAGGGGTACAGTATGGACAGGTAGGGACAAAGTCAGGAAGGCCAAGGCATAAACTAAGTTACAGCCAAAAAGGGGCAGGAAGGGCAACAAAAAGTATGTTGGAAGCAAAAGGGAGACTGAGGAAATTGTAGGTCTCTTTCTGGAGTGGAAGCCAACTTTTTTGTCAGGTGTGCCACAAATAAGCCCTGTACCTTCCCCAGGTACCACTTCAATCCCCTTCCCCTACATTAGCTGCTGCTTTGCTCTCTGCTTCCAGGCCTAGATGCCCTGCCTGATCTGCTGCTCTGCTTTCTGTTTCTTCTCTGTGGTCCCTGCCTGATTTTTTGCTTTGCTTTTTGCTTCCTGCTCTGTCTGCCGCTGTGTTGCCTATCCTTTCCCCAGTGTATTGCATGCTACATACAAGGGCTACCTGCACTATTTGTGGCACCCATGTTACAGGTTGGCTACCCCATCGCCACTGAAAGGGGAGGGAAAGCTAATAATGGATGATATCAAGAGGGATGATGTGTTTAATGTCATTTTTACTTCAGTCTTCACAAAAGCAGTCAGCTGTCAGCGGATAGGCATAATTAGCAGCACCAATAGGGGAAGAGGTAATCCTTCCAAAGTCTGGAAAGAACTGGTTAATGTTTACATAGATAATGGATGTTTTCAAAGCAGCAGGGCTGGGTGAAATCCATCCTACAATACTCAAGGAACTGGCTCCAGTAATTGCAGAGCTGTTGTCTATTGTCTTTGAGAATTCATGGAGGTCAGGAGAGGCTCCAGAAGCTTGAAAAAGCATGAATATAATGCTCAATATCGGTCACCACGGAACAATTTCTAAGCACCTAAAGGAGAACAAGATGATAAGGCACAGCCAATATGGATTTGTCAAGAGCACATTGTGGCTTACAAATCGTATTTCCTTCTACGACAAGGTGATGGGGTTAAGACGATGGATGTGATGTACCTTGGCTTTGGCAAGGCAATTGACACTCTCTCCCACAACTTTCTCACAAGGAATCTACAGAAATATGGTCTAGATAAATTACAGGAAGGTAGGCACAAAACTGAAAAGATAAGCATGCTTAAAAATAGTCATCAATGGGTCAATGTCTAATTGGGAAGAGATATCAAGTAGGTTCCCCAGAGCTCTGTTCCCACTCTGGTACTGGTCAATATCTTCATTAGTAACTTAGAGGACGGAAGTGAGTGCACGCTTAGTACATTTTTAGGTGGCACCAAACTGAGTGGTGTACCAGACACTTCAGAGCAAGGGTGCTCAGCGCCTGGCCCACGGAGTCATGTAATCTAGCCCATGGATCCCCCCATGGGTTGGGAAATTTGGCAATGGGAGGGGGTGACAACTAGCATTGCCACCATTTATCACCATTGCCCCGCTGATAAATTTCAAGCCCCACATGGCTGGATTGCCCCCAACCAGGCCAGCCCCATGCAGAGGAATCAGACACATTAACCACCTGGAGATGGCTGGGGCCTAATGCAACTATATGGCAACAGCCCAGCTGAGGCCGAATCCAGATGCCTGGGGCTGGAGCCCAAGGCAGCCAAGTGGGATCAGGTCATGACTGGGTTGTTTCCACATAGCTGCATCAGGTCCTGGTTGGGCCAGCGCTGTGTGCTGGATTGGGCCCATGAACTGGATCCAGTTTGTGGACAGGCATGGCATAGCTCATCTGGCCCGTAGGTTGGAAAGGTTGGGCACTACTGCTTTGGAGGATATGATTAGGAGTCAAAATGACTTTGATACACTGGAAAAATTACCTGAAATTAACTGAATGAAATTCAATAAAAATAAGTGCAAAGTCCTGCACTTACGATAGAACGATTCGATCTACAAATGCAAACTGGCTAGGCTGCAGTACTTCAGAAAAGGTTCTAGAGGTTATCACAAAATCATAGGAAATGAGGGTTGAAATGGACCTCAGGAGGTCATTTAGTCCAACCCCCTGCTCAAAACAGGATCTTCCCCAAGTATATCATCCCAGCTGAGACTTTGTCTAGCCCAGTCTTAATAATTTCCAAGGATGAAGCTTCCACCACCTCTCTGGGTAACCTGTT
>NW_017729025.1:157850727-157871744 GCF_001723915.1 Gavialis gangeticus | reverse complement strand
GGTAACCTGTTCCAGTGTTTTTCTACCCTCCTAGTGAGACAATTTTCCCTGATACCTAACCTAAACTTCCCTTGCTGCAACTTGAGACCTTTGTTCATTGTTCTGTCACCTGCCACCACTGAGAACAGTCTGGCTCCATCCTCTTTGCAACCACCTTCAGGTAGCTGAAGACTGCTATTAAATCCCCCCTCAGTCTTTTCTTCTCTAGATATATAATAACTCTATAGACTAAATATATATTTATAGTGGACTGCAAGCTAAATATGAGCCAACAGTGTGACAGTGTTGGGGGAAAAAAGACAAATAGCATACTGGCAAGT
Organism: Gavialis gangeticus; assembly: GCF_001723915.1. Classification (NCBI taxonomy): domain Eukaryota; kingdom Metazoa; phylum Chordata; order Crocodylia; family Gavialidae; genus Gavialis; species Gavialis gangeticus. Next base: position 157,871,424 of record NW_017729025.1, on the reverse strand, counting down.
GTTAATATGAGCAAAAATTGCAGATGACCTTCCATGTTGACAAATGCAAGGTAATGCGCCAGGGGAAAAATAACCTCAACTATATGTATATGAAGCTAGGTTCTGAACTAGATGTTATGATTCAGGAAAGGGACCTTAGAGTCATTGTAGGCAGTAGTTCAAAAAACAGCTGAGTGTGGAGTGATGATCAAAAGTCAATGAAGTGTTCGGCATCATTGGGTACATCTACGCAAGATGCTTTACTGCCCAGTAGACCAATTTACTGTGCAGTAAGCATCACTGTCTACATGTGCAGATGCTTACTGCACCGTAAATTGGTCTACTCCACTGTTCATTTGCTACCTGCAAATCCAGGTAGCAAATGAACTGTGGAGTAGTTACTGCACAGTAATGCATGTGTGGATGGCCAGTTGGGAGCAAATTTGCTCCCAGTCAGCAGGGCAGCAGGGGGCAGGAGATTGCTGTCTGCGCCTGGAGCTGGCTGCTGCCGGGGTGGGCTCTGTTGGCAGAGTCTGGGCTGGGACAATGTCCCCTTGCCCCAGCAGCAGGCAGCTTCCAGCCCCTGCTCTGATTGTGGAGCTGGAGCCAGGAGCTCCCTGCATGGGGAGGGTTCCCTACCCAGCCTCTCCCCCATAGCTCTTTCCCAGCCCCATGCCCCAATTGCCTGACTGGGGCACAAGGCTGGGAAACAGCTGTGGAGGAGGAGTGCAGCCTGGAGCTGGCTGGGACCTGCCCCAGGCAGAGACAGGTCCTGGCCAACCACAGGGAAGCCCCGTTGGGCACAGAGCTTGTCCCCATGTGCATGGGTAGGTAGAGCTCTGCAACTGTAGTTCTCCTGCTCCATCCACATCAGGACCCCTCCCGAGGTGTACAGGGCCAGGAGATGGTTGTCTCCTGGCCCGGTGTTCCCTGCCAGACCCTGGGCTAGCACACAGAGGAGGCCTGGAGCTTTCCCTGAATGCTGCAGGGGGGCAGAACAGGGTGGGAGCAATCCTTTCCAGGCTGCTCCCATTGGAAGCAAATCTGCTCCCAAGAGGGAGCATATGTAGAAGTGCTCCCCAGAAGGTTTACTGCACAGTATTTTCACTGTGCAGTAAGCCTACTTCAAATTAATTGCATGTGTAGACATACCCACTAAAGAAGGGAACTGAAAACAAAATGGGAGAATATTATACCATTATACAAACCCATGGTGTGTCCGCATCTTAAATGCTGTGTGCAGGTCTGGCCTCCACATCTCAAAAAGGATGTAATATAATTTAAAAAGGTACAGAGAAGGGCAACCAAAATGATTGGGGCATGGAGCAGTTGCAATACTAGGAGAGACTAAAAAGGCTTTGACTCTTCAGTTTGGAAAGGAGAAGGCTGAGAGGGATTATGATAGAGGTCTATAAAATCATGAAGGGTGTGGATCAAGTGAACAGGAAGCTGTTGTTCATGAACAAGTCCCAGAATACTAGAACTAGGGGGAATCCACTGAAATTAGCAGGAGACAGGTTTAAAACTTACAAGAGAGTACTTTTTTTATGTAGCACATTAACTTGTGGAATTCATTGCTATAGGAAGTGCTAAAGACAGAGAGCATAGCCAGGTTCAAAAAAGAGACTAGACAAATTAATGGATGATCAATCTATTAATGGCTCTTGAATAGAATAGTTTGTGATGTTTCTGTTGGCATGTCTAAAATAATAATGGTGGATGCCAGGAAGGGCATTGAATAGGGGAGAGATCACTCTAGTATCTACCCCTTCCACTGCTGGAGACAGGATGCTTGGTGAGAGGGGCCATTGGTCTGACCCATTTATGTTCTTACATTTTTAACATTACTTGCAAGTTTCTAGGGGTGATTCTTTTGCACTGTTTGACACGGGTGAGGCCTTCTGCGGTGTATCTCATCCGGCTTTGGGCTCTGCACTTTAAGACGTGGACAAATTGGAATGAGTTCAAAGGAGAGCAGCAAAAATTATTAGACGTCTGGAGAACATGACATGAGAGTAATGACAGAAAAAACTGGGGCTATTTAGTCTACAGAACACTGATGGGGGAATTTGATAATAGTTTTTCAGTAGAAATAGGGTTTTTATAAAGAGGATGGCAGATAATTGTTCTCTGTAGCTGGAGGGGACAAGGCAAGAAGTAATGAGCTGAAATTGCACCAGGGGAGATTTAGGTTACATATTAAGAAGAACTTACTAACTTTGAGATTGGTAAAGTGCAGGAAAAGATTACCTAGAGAGTGTGTGGAATCTCTATCCCTGGGAATTTTTAAGAGCAGGATGTGATTCTCAACTATGGTGCTGGGGCACCCTGGGGTGCCCCCTGATCATTTGAAGAGTGCTCGTGATGTGAGGATAAGTGAGGTGTTAGGAGATAAGCAGATAAGCTCAGGCTTAGACTTGTCCCTGCCTGGATGATCCCCCATCTCTATTCCCAGGCCCCTCTTCAAGGAAGCAAGCACTGTAATCCATAAATTAGTTTTGAAACTGAGTTCCACTCAATGCACAATAGTTGTGGAAGCGTGCCTGGAGTCCAAAATGATTGAGAACCACTGGGTTAGACAAAACACTTGGCTGGGATGATTTTGTCAGGGATGCTCCGGCATTGAGCAGGTGGTTGAATGAGATCTGAGGGCCCTCCCACAATGTTTCTATGAAGCTGGAGTGGGAAGGACCAGTTCTGTAATACTGACAAGCCAGTACAAAAGTCCTTTCATTGTTTCTAAAAAACTTTCCTCATTGGTTTTCCAGCTTTGTTTTTCACCCTCAAGGTTTTCAGATGAATTCCCTTTTATCCACTCACTTATATCCAACCCACCCTGGTTGATTAGGGGGTCACACCTCTGTTTTCTCTTGGTTCAGTGGAGTTAGTAGGCTGGTGAGCCAGGAGGCCTGCTGCAACTCGGGTGTCTTGCTCATGCTAGGAATAACTCAGCTCTACTAGCTGTGTGCCTATGCTGAGTCTTTGCATCAGCATTCAGGCCACTGAAAACATCAGCAGTAGAGCTCAAATAGTTCCCATTTCTTAAGAGCTCTGCCTTCACCTCTCTCATTTCCTATCCCCTTTCTGAGTGGGAATGATGTGAGAATATGAGGCAGGAAGAGTGATGGCCCATAAGTCCTGACCTGTTTTTGTACCAGGTCTCTGCCAGGCTAGAAGTTCATCAAGCAATGACTCTTGTTGTGAACCATTTCACCTAGCTATTTAGCCCCAGTCATGTCTCTCAGCATATACCACAAAGCATCTAAGCCCTCAGCTGTAGGGGAAAACAGTCATATTTGCTGCTTTAACCTCTGCCTGTTGCTACATATAATTGAAATCACTGGAAGAAAGTGACTCTATTTCCAGAAATGGATGAAATGCAGTTCCTTGGCATGGCAGGGGAAGAGGGAGGGGGTGCTAGGCCAATGTACCTGGGACTTTTGATTTTAAATACATGAGCATATACAGCTTGAAATACTTGGGCTGTATCACTCAGAGGCTCATAAACCTCTCTGTGTAGATTAGCTTGTTGAGAGTGACAAAAACTGGTGTGGGGGCCCCGAAATTCTCAGCACGAGCAGGATAAAAAGTTGGGGGGCTGGCTGGGATGGCAGAGGCTGAGGCTGAGCCTGGCCAGCTCTGATAAGCGGCTAGGGGGGCAAAGTGGCAGCAGGGAAAAGGCCAGCTAGAAGCAAAGTGCATGTGAAAACAGGGAACCTTTTTTTTCGTTGTATTTTTCATTAATCTGAAATAACCAGGAAAAATTTGCAAGATTAGCACTGGGTTCTTGTTGAATCATTGCAAGAGGAATTCCATGGATTTCAGAGTGAACCCAAACGGCACCTGCTGGTGAAATTGTTGCAAAGAAGGGAAAATTCCATTTTCAGGCAAAAGTCAGATACCTGTTGAAAAATTAATACAATGAAAAAAAAATTCTCACGGAAGTAATTCAGGAGCTAACAATAAAACATGTCGGAGGCATTTTAAATGACCATGATAAAAAAACAAAAAACAAAAAACCTAAAGCAATAAAATCAGCTGACAACATGGATCTGCAGATGTGATTTAGCTAGCTTAATGGTGATTTTTGTCATGTGGACCCAGGAAAAGTGCAAGATGGACAGGAGCCCTTGTGTTATACTGAGTTCTGCTAAGCATTGATTTTTTTTTTTTTTTTTTTGTCAGTTCCTGTGCTGTCTTCTGGGCTGCAGCCCCTCTTCCACCTTCTCAGGAACCTCTTCTTAAGGACCTTCTAGTTTATGCACACCCCATTTGTAGCCCCACCAACTCCCAGGACCTTCTGGCCAGTCTCCTCCTGGCCCTAGCCAGACCGCCTATTTACCATACCAGGAAGGAGTTGCTGGCTGGCTGGGACCCAGGCAGCTGTGAGGCTGTCCTCCTTTCCCTTGCTTGTGCACATCTACCAACAGAGTTTCCCTGGGTGGCATCCAACAGCTCCTTAGATGCCTTTGAGGAGTGTGAGTGCTGGCCAGAGCTCTCTGCTCAATGCCCTCCCTTGGCCCCCTGGTTATTAACCTGAAACCTTCACTCCCATCCCTGCTTTGTTGTTTGCTCTCTCAAGGATTGTGTTGTTGTGCCCCAAGTGGCCTCCTCCTAGCTGCTGCAAGGAGCTTGTAGTTGCTGGTGGCCACATGCTCACGGTCACGGCACAACAAATAGGCCTGTGCTGTCTTCTACCCTGGAATATATAGATGTGTTTGGCTGCCAGTTCTCTGCAATAGCAGCATTTTGAGGAGTGGAAGCAATCAGCCAGCCACCCACCTTTTCTAGGTAAGGATCAGTGCCCATTGGTATAGTGGGCACAGCTTGGTATTCCCCACTCTGCATCCATTAGGAGCCAGTGGTCCTGAGCTGCACCTCCCTACCCATCCTGAGCTGCAGTTCCTGAATTCTGCCAGCCCAGCTCCTGCACAGTTCTGCCCACATGTCTCACGGCAGGCAGCTCACACTGCTAGTCCAGTCATTGGCCACAAGGTAGAAAATAGTCACCTGTGGGTTTACTCCCCAGTGCAGACTGAGGGTAAGCTCACCGGACTTAACTCTACTGGGCCACTAAGCCCCATTGGGCTGCTCCATTATTTCTGGGGAGGGAACTGCCAGGTGCCAAGTGTCACCTGATCTGTGTTGTACCTGTGCTGGGGCTTCTCAAGGTATGAGCAATCTCTGTGATCGCTTGTATGAGGCTAGATGAATGTGTCTGATCCTGTAAAAGTAGTGGTGGAGATCCAAGCTTTTAAAAACACAAATCAGCATTAACAAGATAACCCACTGTTTCTGGGCTGTTCCCACCGTGATAGAGGAAACTCTCTCTGCTTGTGTTTATTAGAGGATAACCAATATTAGTATATCTTGCTTAAAAATACCAACGGGAAATACTACTTCTAAAATGTTTCAGCCTCTCCAGTGGGCTGTTTAATGGAAATTACACTGCACATGAGCAGCCTGAAATACAGGGTTCTGAATCTAGTGCTATGGCATCAAGCTAGCTGCAATAAAAAGGGCCTGTGATGGGAGACCATAGCAGTTCCTTGGCCTATTGAGCTTGCAAGGGTTTCCCCCTAAACCTGCACACTCTCTCAGTGTTAGAAGAAGAAATGAGGCAAACCAGGGAAAAGACAAAGAGGGAGTAAGTAGCAGTCCATCTCTCTACCACCAGATGGCCAGTGGGTGACTGCAATGTGCAACAAGGGATCCAAACCTGGAGCACACGCACTGGGCCACATCCTGATCTCTGTGCAAGGGACACGATTTGATGTCCTAGATGGTCTCTTTGCTTTTGTGTCTCCATGTTCCTGTGGTACTAGTCCACAGTGATTTTGCTGAAGTCCTTGGCATTTTACTCCCACACCCCAGCATAAATGAAAACAGAATCCAGTCTAATTTGCTTGCTCCTTTTGATCTTTGGCTATGGACAGACTTAACTTTTAACAATTTCAAGGGAGAAAGAATTTGTTACTGGTCCTTTCCTTCCTCCTCACCCCATCACCTACCACATATCAGGAATTATGATGTAGCTGTGATGTTTGGATGATCCTGTAGCTATGCAAGGGAGCTAAATTGCTATACCTTTACCTCTGAATGGAGCAGGATCAAAGTCAAAATGCTATTGCTACTTTTATTAGTGTCTGCCTGCTCCAGTGGTAACACAGTTCCCTCATAACAGCTGATGCCAGGATTATTCAATGCCAGATATAATTGCTACCCTTTTGATGCCCAGGAAGTAATTACAAGCCCAGACTGATTCCCTGCTCCTGTTTGGTACTAATGATAATGAGAGGTGACCCTCGATGAGTACACGAGTGCTTCGCTTCTCTCTGGGGATCAGGCCATGTTCAAATGATGTACGGATATTATTCACATTGCTAGCACTTGAGTTAGAGAAGCAAATGTTTTGTCTGTGTGAATCAGCCGCTACAGAGAGACTTAACACTTGGTTGGCCAGTAGTTATCAGCTATTGGCTTGTCAAAGCAGCATGGCAGGGCCCCGGAAGTCAAGGGGTGTTTTGCAGGGTCTCAAAAGAGGAGTGCGGACTAGAGGGGAAAGCAGAGGTTGGAGATAGGACCTCATAAATTTGGCATTTTCATGCTGAGATGCAGTGTGACTGGATTAGTCAGGTGTGCTGTACTGAAGACCTGCATCCTATTCCCACCCTTGCCTAATATGGCCTTGTAAAGCTTTGTCAAACTGGGTTGTAAAATGGAGAGCTGGCCCTTGACTGCCTTTCTCAGTTATGACTGTAAGGTCTTGCTCTGTTTACAGCCATGTAAACAGTGCTCATTAGTAATGAAACCAGGGCTCTCTGAACACCTCTCACTGCATGCTAGAGACCAAGAACTTGAGATGGACACTGGGGGGGTTCCTCAAAGCCGCTTCACAATCTTGTTTCCAAGATAGGCTCATCCATAGCAGGCAGGGAAAGGTGGGAGGCATGCTTGAGGGCAGCACTCCCATGAGCACTGAATGGTATCAATGTGCCCAAGAGGCACCGAGCTCCTTGCCCAGTGTCCTGTCCCTGAGGTGACACAGCATTTGCAGAACAATCCATCTGATTTCTGGCACCAGCAGCCCCATTTAGCTGAAATGCAGAACATCTTTCTGAAGCTGTAGTCAGTGTGCTAGAGGCAATATCTTTTATTAGACCAACTAGACAGTTGCACACAAAAAAAAAAAATCTCTCTTTGCAAGCTTTTGGGTGCACACCCTTCCTCAAGCATAGGAGAATGCAGAAATTGCAACATTTCTCGCTGAAAATTCATATTGTACAGGAGAACTGGAGGGTGGTGTCATTTCTCCTGGTTGGAAAAGTTCATTTTATTCAAATTGGGCTCAGATCAAAGTTGAAGCTGTCTGTTTACCTCAAAAGTGTCTGATGGCAAGCAGGATGTTGAATTATGCTCTTTTCTTGTTAAGATGTTTCATATTTCACAAGGTATGACCTTGGTGATGGAAAGGTTCTCCTGGGCAAGGAATTTCTGAAGCTGCTGCGCTTTGAGAGCTTTTCTGTTCACTGGTGCACTGTCGGCTCTGCTGCTGGTTACCTAGCCTTACAGAGGCACACACTCCTGCACCGTTCAGCTGTTTTTTGCAGTCCTTGCCTCTCTTAAGTGAAAGCTGATAGAACTGACATCTGGGCTCAGATAAATACATCCCCAGCTGCAGAGGAAGAGGGAGGTGGGGGTGGGGATCTCCTCTAGTGGACATAGTTACAGCACTCTCCCTGAGGAATGGCATGCCAGCCTTCCCCTGGCTTTGAACTGCAAGCTTTCTCATTTATTTTGCAAGCCTCCCACGCACGCTGGGAGTAGGGGAAAGCATGGGGGGGGAGGGGCTGGTTTATAGCTTCATGTTCTCAAAGGCATCACTTTCTCGATCCAGTCTGGACACTTCCTCAGCGCAGCCACTGCAGTGCATATCTTGTCCCAGACATTAGAACCAGGTTAGAATTGGAGCGGAATGTTGGAACTGGGTCGGAATGTCGGACACAAAATCCTGCTTTCCCATTGGTTACAGGACTGGCCTTTAATTTCTCTGAAGCGTCGGCAATTTTGGTGATGCAGAGTGCTTGAGATTCCACAGCCCCAAAAAGTGGAGGAGTTTTCTCTTGGCCTTAGTTGCAGTCCACTTGTGATGAGGATCCATGTCTGAGCCCTGCTTTCTCCAGTTGGAAGATGGCCAGCACAAGGCCCTAATTCTGGCCCCACTTACAGCACTGTGAAATAAGAAGTCACCTTCTCAGCTCAGTAGAGGGAAAATTCAGTGTGAGACTCAGCACTGGGCCTTTTATCATCATCATTAGGCCTGTTACACAGAGAGAAAAGAGCCTCAAAGCTCTCTATAATGTCTCTATAATGGTTTCTGAGCCAGGCATCTTTTGGAGGGCAGCGATCACTTCGCCTCAGGCTGTCAGCTCCCCAAGCTGGCCATTTGCTGGCAAAAGCTGCCTGACTTGGAGGCTGTTTTTGCTTAAGTAGCTGAATAGTAAAGCCAGTTTAGAGCCTTTTGGAGCAAGCAGGCAGAGAACGCTCTAATCGGGAAACTGTGCCCAGAGCACTGCTCAGAGGGAGGAGCTGTTCCAATTGAATGCACTTGACCCTGAGTGCAAGCACGCCTAGAACCTGCCTGGTGCGGGTCAGGGATTCCCTCCCCAGGCCTAAATAGCAGAAGGCTGGTAAGAAGAGGGAAGTGGTTTCCTGCAGGCACACAGGAACCTGTCCTTTACATTATCAGTAGATCCATGTCTGGGCAATTATAAAATAAGCTTCATAGGGAGATCCAGCACAAAGGGGACTCCCCAGAGACTGGGACAGCTTGGAGGTGGGGGGGCAGATCCACAGCTGGTATACACCAGCATAGCCCCCACCCCCCCATGCTGTATGCAGGGGAGCTGGGCTGGTGTGCCCCAGGCATGAATTGTGCTGCCCACTTGTTCCTCTTGCTTTGCTTCTTTTTGATTCTTTTGCTTCTGAATGAATGGCGGGCCATTGCAGTCCACATGGGCTTAGGGACAGACATTACACAGAAACCAGTTTAAATGATTAGAAACTGGTTTAAATCTGTAACAGACCAGATGTTCAGTGCACATAAACCATTTTGAAAATGGCAGAAATAGGTTTGAGATAAACCTGGCTGAATGCAGTGTCAGACTTAACTGATTTGGGTCAAACAGGTTTATGCAATGTCTGTCCCAGACCCCTTCCTGCTTTAAGTTAAATCAGAGTCCCCCAGCATCATGGCATGCTCTCCAGGCTGGGCAGGGCTCTCTGCTTCAAAAAACTGGGCTGGCCCCACCCCTCTGCTGCCTGGCTGCAGCTCCGGCAAGAGACTGCAGGTGCCTGGCTTCCTCCTGCTCCCCAACTCCCTCTCACCACTCCCTGCTGAAGCAGGGATTCCCCGCTCCACTCTGCCTTACACGAACACCTCACAACATTAGCTAGCAGACAGGACAGTGTCAGCATAGGGCTTTTTGGAGCTAATCAACAGGTAGCTGGTAATGTCCCTCCATTCCTTCCTTGGAAAAAAAGTTGTTTAAGAGCTTGAACTAATGAGAGAAGTTTTGTTTTCTTAATGGGCTGATAAACAGCGAGTCAGGGGTGATAAACACTGTGTTATCAACTCCCTGCTGGGCTGCTAGGTGGGAGGAAACCCTTCCCTAATCAGAAGTCCTGCCCAGGCCTGGCCATACCCCCCCACCCCATTCAGCACAATCAAAAGGAAGGGAGGACTGCTCTAGCGCCCCCCCACCCCCAGCTTCTAGCCTGAGCCACTGCAGGCATGGTCCTGCATTTCTGGAATGAAAAGGGAATGTCTCTCCACCTCCAAATCGATTCAAGCTTTGCAGGTTAGACTAACCTCCAAAGATTGAATCAATTCAGGCTCAGGTTTTTTGAATATCTGTCCCTAGCCATAGACACCAATGCTGCAATGCACAGGCTGGTTATGGCCCATCTTCTGAGGAGCTAAGAAGCTTTGCCCTTGGTCACAAAGCTGCTATTTCCACATCTGGTTCCCTGACTGCCACACAAAAAGTATGCAACCAGAATTCACCTGCCTATCTCTGAAAGGCAGCCACCTCTAGGGTAGACAGTGGCAGGTGACTCTGAGCCAATAGTAATACTCACCACCAAGCAAAGGCTGGTTGGGAACTACCTGGGATGTATTAGGAACAGCAAATCCTGCATTTGTGCAGGGGATTGGCACCCCAATATGATATGACCTAGGTTTCTTATATTTCCCTGTGCACATGTACACATATGCATGCACCATAAGCTTCCCTTCTTTCCCTTCTGCCCATTCCATGGGCTCTGGGACATATGCACAGAGTCTGGTTATGATCACGTGCTGACTTCAGTGGGAATGGAAAGAGCTCATTGCCTTTCAAGGTGAGGCCCTAATAGCTCAGCCCACCCTTCCCCTCCACCTTGGCTGTGCTGTCACATGCAAAGGGAACTCAAGCTTTGTGACTTTGCAGGACTAAACACTTGCATCTCACTACACTGGCTCTTTAAATCCCATTATGCTCCTCCCATCCCTGCTACCTGAACAGCACTCCTTCATACCACACCTAGCTGCTTTCTCTTAATGTGCTTCAGAGGGTTCATCTATAACATGCATACACACACACACCCACCCCGCTGGTATAAACACCTGCAATCTATGCTGTACATTACCCTCCACTCCCCATTGTGGTGGGCATGAGTAGAGATTGCTCAGCATCCCCAGACTTCTCTGCATCATCAATTCTTTGCTGCAATGTTTCCTTTAGCCCAAAGTTGATAAACCTGTACAGCTACACAGATACAAATCAAGTGTGGTTTTGGTCCTGAGTCCAGTACTGTTCAAAAGCTTCATTGATGATTTGGAGGATGGAACTGACTACACACTTACTAAATTTGCAGATAACCCAGCTAGGTGGGGTCACAGACAAGTTAAAGGGCAGAAATTGATACAAAATGAGCTGGATTAATTGAGGAAAAAATGGTCCGATATCACTTGGGTGTGCCATCCATATATGAGGCACAAGAAGTAAGTCTTCCTCTCTATTCAGCACACTTGAGGCCTCACCTGGAGTTCTGTGTCCAGTTTTAGGCACTGCACTTTAAGATGTGGACAAATTGGCAAGAGTCCAGAGGAAAACAGCAAAATTGATTAGAGGTCTGGAAAATGTGACACATGAAGAATGATTGGAAGAACTAAGACTGTTTAGGCTAGAGATGACAAAACTAAGAGCAGATGTGAAAGCAGTCTTCAGTACAAAAAGGGTGACTGTAAAGAGGATGGTGATCAATTGTTCCCAGTGTCCTCAGGAGACAAGACAAGAAATAACACTCATAAATTGCAACAAAAGAGATTCAGGTTGGATATTAGAAAGAATTTTCCAGGCATGTGCATGGGTAAGCATTAAAAAAACTACCTACAGAGGATTTGGAGTCTCCATCACTGGGAGTTTTTAAGACCAGGTTAAACAGATGCTTGTCTGGGATGGGTTAGTCAGGGATGCTCCTGCCTTGAGTATAGGGCAGGACTAGATGATCTGTCAAGGTCCCTTCCAGCTCTGTTTTTCTGTGATATACTAACCAGAAAGTTCCCTCTCATTGCAATAGCAGTGGCATTGGTAATGCCCTCATTGTCTTTGTTTCTAGCTGTGGCATTTTGTAGGTTGTTTTGTGTATCAGTTTTTATTTCTTGTTGGCAATGATGGTCTGAGGTGGCAATTTTGGGGAGTCCTTTGTTTTTAAAAAAGGGCATGTATCTGATGCTTGTCCTGATAGTGCTGGTGGGCGCAGCTATCACTAAACAGCCTGTTTGGAAACTTGGCCCTGATTCTTTATCTTGAGCAGGGTAGCCTTGCTCAGTGTTGTGCATCAAAACCTTCCTGATCCAGAAAATGGCATGAAGGTTTGCCTGCCTGTACCCAAGAAGAATAAAAAGTTAGGTCTCCCTTAGTGGATTTGAACCTATGGCTCTGGCAAATCTACCCTGACACTTAGCCCTACAATGCTGCTGGCCTCTTACATCTGAAGGGAGAATCTTTGAGCCCTTCTCCCATCCCCCAATAATTCGTCTCCATGGCATGTTCTTGTTCTTGGAGCCATAACCTTGAACTTGGCCTTTCTCTTGGCAGATTCAGAGGAGTGCCTATTCTGTCTTCTTTGATGAGAAGTTCTCGATTCCCTTGGACCCATCTGCACTGGAGGAAAACAGCTTGAGGTTTTCTGTCTTTGGCATTGATGAGGATGAGAGGAACATCAGCACTGGGGTAGCAGAGCTAAAGCTGTCGGACCTGGACCTGGCCATCCGGCCATTCAATGCCTGGTTGTACCTGCAGGACATGAACAAGGTGAGGTCTCATTCTGGGGTTAATGGGATTCACTGAAAATGAGAGAAGATGGGTCACCACTGGTTCAGTACTCACTGCATCAGATTTGTGCAGAGCTGGGTTAAGTGTGTCATCCCCAGACCCCCTTCACAACCAGGATATGATGTACCATGAAGGTTTTCATCTGTGCCATTTGGTTTGAACACTGGAGCTGAGACTGCAGCAAAAGAGCTTGGCATTCAGCTGAGAACCCAAGTATTGTCACCCCAGACCAGGCTATCAGGCCATTATGCCATGCTGTGAAGGAAGGTCCTTGCCAGCCCATCTGGGTGGGCAGGGGAGTCCTCCCTCTGCTCTCCAGACAATCAGCTGGCTCTCTGAAGCAGGATCTCTGCTTCCCCCATTGTTATCTCAGCTTTCCCAAAATGTTCCTACTGTAGACAGACCTGAGTACCACACAGTTGATGTCCAGACCCAAGAGTTCAAGGTGTTTGGATTTGGGACTTTGGATCAGGGTTTGCTCAGGTTTTTGGATGAATTCTTGCCCCTTTAAATGCAGTGGTGGTGTTTACCTCCAAGACTTCTCCAGTCTGAGGGTGAAGTAGCATGTCCCCATCAGGGACAGGCAGATCTGTGGCTGGTATAAGACTGAGCAGCAATGTCAATGCTTCCTAGTGAGAATCCAGCTCTCGCTGCCATTTGGCTTCCTCTCATGACCCTCAGGCAGAGCTGGGGGCAGGTGGTCAAGGCTTCTGTCTGGTTCTGTTGCCATTCACAATAGCTGGACATCACGCACAGGGACTTTACATGATGAACATGGATGTCTCTCTGTGTAGCACCCATCAGCCTCACAGGGAATTTATCCTGTGAGGTATGAAGTGCCATTGTCTCCATCTGTAAGAACCTAGCATGCAGAGGCCAAGAGACTTGCCTAAGGCCATACAAAGAGTCTATAGTAGAGCAGAGATGTGAACATTAGTCTCCAGCGTCCCTGGGCTAGTGTACTTAGCTGCAGACCATCCTTCCTTTTGACAGCAAAACCACCAGAGGCCTCTGCCCTCATACTGGTGAAGCCTTTCCTGCTTCTTACTCTTTCCCATGATTGAAACTTGGGGGGCAGTATTGCTCTCACATGATGAATGATGTATTGTGTCCTGCAGACAGTGGACTCGGTGGGAGAAATCCTGCTTTCTCTGAGTTACCTGCCCACAGCAGAGCGGCTGACTGTGGTTGTGGTCAAAGCCAAAAATCTCGTGTGGACTAATGGCAAAGTGACTGCAGGTGAGTGCAACAAAGAGCCACTTCTGACTGAGACTCAGGGTTGTTTGCTCTTCCCCCTAGAAGCATGGTCAGGGGAAGGCTGCAGGCTGGTTGGGCTGCTTACCTGGGCCATGTCTCAGGAGCATTAGAGCATAGGGCAGGGGTAGGCAATTATTTCGGGCAGTGGGCCGCTTACAGAGTTTTAACAAGCCATCGAGGGCTGCATGACAGGCAGCCAGGGGCCAGATCAATATTAATTTTCTAAGTTTTTTAGGGGCCCCATGGGCCGGATAGAATGGCCTGGCGGGCCACATCCAGCCTGTGGGCCACATTTTGCCCACCCCTGGCATAGGGCATTGTCATGAGTCTGGACAGTACAACCAACCCAAAGTTAAACCACACTGAGATCTTCCTCACATCCTCTTCCTGGGATGTCCTGCCACTGCCAGCAGTAGTAGTGGTTATCTCCTATTTACAGTAGCATCAGGAATACTGAGAGATTGTCAGTGAAAGTCAATGTATTGGTCACCCAGTGGGCAGTATCACTCACAACCACAGTTTCTTTGCAGCCTTATTAGCATCGTGGTGGGGAGGAGGGATCCTGTGGTTCCATGAGGATGGCTTGTTCTGCATTCATGTGTAAGGAGTTTATTTGGGTACTTCTCATGTCTGCTAATAGATTATATAGTCACACATATTATGGTGGCACGTACTAGGCTCAGTTATATGGCCCATCATCCCAAATGTGCTAGGTGCTTTGCAAACACAGAACAGCATGATTCTCCCTGCTCTAAAGACTTAACATGCACATTTCCATTCTCTTCACCTTGACTGGGAGACTTCAACGAGAGACTGCTTTTTGCATTGGTCTCTGCTTACCAGTGGAGGGCAGTTGGCTAACAGTGGTTCTTTGCTCCTCTTTGTCCAAACAGATCCTTTTGTCAAAGTGTACTTGCTTCAGGATGGGAGGAAGATCAGCAAGAAGAAGACGGCAGCGAAGAGAGATGACACAAACCCGGTGTTCAATGAGGCCATGATTTTCTCAGTGCCAGCCATTGTCCTGCAGGTGAGCCTCCCTAGGACTTGGCAGGCAAAGGCTTAATAGAAGCCCTTACACCAGAAATGTTTACACAGCTGATGAGACCAGCCTAACACCCAGCTTTGGGTCTACCAGGTAGAATGCAGTAAAGGATCATTGCCAAGGACTACACAAGGAGACTCCATCAAAGGCACCCAAAGTCCAGACTAGAGACAGAGCTGTGAATCTTCAGTCTATCTCAGCCCTGCTAACAGTTACAGCTCCTCTGAAATCTCCCTGAGTTTACAAGCATTCTTGATGGGGAAGAGACCTTGGCTGGAGTTCCCTCAAGCTTATCAGAAACATTCAAATTAAGTCCTGTAGCTGGGGCAGGGTATATCTAACTAGAATCATTTTGTGGCCTGGAAGGAGAATGTAATTTTCTTTGCTCCTCAGTAATCCAGAGGCTCCTGTGGTCGCAGCTAATAAACCTGCCTTGAAGGAAACCCCTTCTAAGGACAGATAACAAAGGGGGAAGCAAGGAAGAGCTTACTGACAAGCAGCAGTGCCCTGTTTCTGCCATCTTGAGCAGGAATGACTGGGGACAGGAACAGGTGGATAAGGAGCAGAGAGATAAATGTATCTCAACAATGCCAGGAAAGGCAGCAAGCAGTGGGTAAATGGAGATGGGGAAGCTAGGTCTATCACCTAAGAACGTGATAGAATGGAGGAAGCATTGCCAAGACTTTCAGGGCATGGCCAGATGAGTGCCCACATGCAGGGTGTGTATTTGTTACAGCAAAAATATTTGGGCCACTGGTTTTTGCTGAGGCACAGGCCCCTGCATGTGGGGTCTGGTGTGGGGCAAAATGCCCCGCTTTGGGAAAATGACTGCCTCCTCCCAGCTTCTGATGTGCTGGAGGAGCTGAAGGACAGCTAAAGGAGGGGAAAACACTCTGGCCAGCAGCCAGTGTCTCCCTGGCCTTTGTGGGGAAAAAAAAACTAATTTCAGAAAAAATGGTTTAAGGTTTCTTCCCCCCACCCCTACCCCCTTCCCTTTTGGTTAAAGGCAAAACTGCAAAGCTTTATTCTGATTGCAGGGAAGGGCAACCCCCCTCATTTGCTCACTTTTCCTCTTCCTTTTCCTCTGAGTGAATGGTTCAAGTAGTATTGGTTTTTTGCTACCAACATTATTTGTTTAAAAAGCACAAAAACAGCAAAGGAGCACCCCAAATGTAACAGGGAATTTCAAACAGAATGAAAAATGTGTTTTCTTTTCTTTGAAATACAATAGTGTAATAATCATATAGTTTCATTAAACAGCCAAAACACATTTCCCACTGGCTTCTGAGCTGCTAAACAGAAAGTAACCTGGCCTGGGATCAGAGCCATAAGCTTCAGTTCCAGGCTTAACCTGCCCCAGATCTCACAACCCAGGCCTCTTCATTCAGACACAGCCCTAATAATGAGACCTCCAAAGAGGAGTACTGCATGGATTATTGTGAGAGCACCTCACTAGTGTCAGCAGGAGGTGGAATCACTCACTGGATCAAGCCCCAGGTGCTGATAGGTCCTGAGACCCTATTGCCCTCAGTAACATCTATTGGGACTTTGGACCACTCAGCTGCTCTCAGAAACCTGGCCTAGCGGTGAGCAGTCCTAGCTCTGAAGGAATCATTCTAGGAAAAATAATCTAAGAAGCTTCCTGAGTAGGGGTTTTAGACTCACCTGGGGCCCTGGGCTGGATAATGACCATGAGGCTCCTCGTGGGCCAGATCCAGCCCAGAGCATATGGGTGGCTGCCATGGCAGATCCAGAGGCAGTGAGGGGTCAGGGAGCAGATGTCTGGTGGCAGGAGGGATCTGGCAGTGGCAGGTCTGGAGGCAGCAAGGGATCCAGGGTAAGAGTGCTCATAGTAGTGGGGGTCCAGCAGTGGCATTAGTGATTCAGGGATAGGGGACTTCTTGCCCCTGCTAAACCAGCAGCTGTGGGAGTCAGGGGGCATAGTGGGGGACTTGGGGTGGCCAAGGTGGTGGGCCAAGTTCCTTGCTGATGGCCCTGGCCATTGGGGCCAAAGGGCCCCACATTCTGTGGCAGACCACACCTCCCAACTTCCAGTATCCCAGCAGCTGGAAAGAGAGGCTTCACATGCCATGTGTTTGACTCCCCTGCCCCAGAGTATCGTTGCCCTGCAGTAAACTGCTCACCATGGTGCTAGCAGTGTTGCCATCCATTGTACTGGTGTGTGTCCTGCTGGAACTCCCTTCCCAGACATCCAGATGAACAGAAGCATGCTGGTTGCTTGCCAGTGCTCTCTAAGTAGGAAGAAGAACTTGGACTGCTCCTCTTTTGCCGTAAAGGGAGTGTGCTTTCTCTCCAACCCTCCTCACCCAGGGTTTCATCTGAAGTGCAGTGGAGTCATAGTGGAGGTTCCTAATGATTTCAACAGACTCTGGTCAAGGCATCTCGTGAGTAGGTCCCCAGCCATTCCCCACAGCTGCCTGGGATGTGAGGGGATGCTCTGTGGTCTCCTCTCCACAATGTAATTATTACTTTAAAATTGCACAGGGCCCTAATGAAAAGCAGGGCTAGGCTGCCACCTTAACTAAGGACTTCCCCTGCTTTGTGTGTGGTCACACAAGGTGTTGGTAGCATGATCAGCTCAGACTTGAGATTCAATATCAGTGTGTCTTGGGCTGATGCTTGCATTATGCTCTCTAGTACTGATTACTCATAATATCTTGTACGCAGTAAGCAAGAAATCCTTCTTTCCCTTAGTATTAAAGAGTGATTGTTCTGTAATGAGTGATTCTATTGCCTTCAGCAGTTCTGCTCCCTGTGTGTGTCCAGGATGGTATTTCCTGATGTGAGCAGGTAGAATAAGTCTTTACTTCTTTTTATACTGAGTGGACCTGCTCGTGGGAGATTCTGATCTTTCCTCTGCAATGCTGGCACAATGGTTAACTGTACTTCCTCCTCAGCCACACCTGGGCAAATGGCACTGGGGCCAGTGTCACTAAAAGCTGAGCTGGGGAGCTCTTTGGCACATGGGTTGTCTTTTTCTTCCATGTCTGCTCATCTCCTGACACAATGGAGTCCTGACCCCTGCCTGGAAATCTCCAGGCACCAATATACTACAGACAGCAGCAAATAACTCACATGCTGGGAGCTGTCAAATGGTGGCAGAAGGTGTGATAAAGCAAATGTTCATGCTGACTATCTCTTATGCCTTCATGTCAGCTTCTTTCTAGCAGCATGCCTACCTCCTGTCCTGCCTCTGCACGGGGTTACACTAATACAAACCATACCCTGCAAGTTCAGTCACCAACAGTTCTGTTCTCTAGCATAAATATAGATTGATATTTCGCAGGTGTGTCTACGCCACTTCCCTGGGACTCTTGAAGTTGCTACCTAAGACGATGGCCCCATGTGTCAGCTCCTGTTCCACATGTACCACTTTCATGATCTCTGCCCTTAGCATGCTTCAGAGTGATAGCACATGGTGGTGGGGTCACCACCACCCCATCAAAAACAAGATGGAGTGGGTGGGTGCATCTGTGGTTGTTGGTGGCATTCTCAAGAGTGCTGTGAAAGCAGGGTAGATGTATCTGGATGGACTTTATGTACAGGATTATGTATATTAAACAGAAGGGAGAGAAGAGTGGCACGTTCAAGACTAACTGGTTCAGAGAGACATAAGCTTTCATAAGCAACAGCTTACTTCAAACATGTGACAAAGTAGGCTTTTGCCTACATATGATTTTTTTCCTGTGGATTGACCATTGTACTTAAGTTGCAGACTTCTTGGGACAGAGCCCATCTTCCTGTTGGGTTTTTGTACTGCATGCACCAAAGTGGCATCATGGTCATTCAGAGAGACACTGAAGTGCAACCCCCATACATAATAATGCAACAGATTGTCATTAATGTTTTCTTTGTCCCTCCAGGACTTATCTCTCCGAGTGACAGTGGCAGAGTGTTGCGAAGATGGGAGAGCTGAAAATGTTGGCCATGTCATCATTGGCCCATCAGCCAGTGGCATGGGTATCACACACTGGAATCAAATGTTGGCCACCTTAAGGAAACCAGTGTCCATGTGGCATCCAGTACGAAGAAACTAAGGACGCGCTGACCCTCTTGCAAGTATTTTGCATGGTGCCTAAACTCTCTTCCTGTAAATAAATATTGTTGGTGAATGGACTGTGAAAATCAAGACAGAAATTATTTTTCCAAATGTTACTCTTCACGAGTTCCATTTAGTAAAAAGGAGGAGCAGCAACAGCAGAAGATGTTGATTCTTTGAATTGGATTCTGCAAGCCTTGGAAAAGCTTCAGTGGACTGAGATGTGAGAGAAGAAGTAACTCCGTTGTGATTATGTACAGAAATAGCTTTTGGACAAACACCTCCCTCCTAACATTACCATGGCAGGGATGCAAGTTTCAGATCCCACCAGCCCCAATTGTTAATGATATTATTTTCCAGTGGATGTTACACAGTTAAGCATGGTCTGTCCACTGACATTAGTAGGTCAAGGGGTAAATTTGTGATCTTGTGCCCAAACTAAACAGTTCAGGTTTGCCACAAAGTTCCCAGGAGAAATTTTACCATGAAGATTTTCACCAAGTCAGGCTGGAATTTAACCATCACGTATTTTGGCTGCAGGGAAATTTAGCTACTGAGGCATTTAATATTGTGCAGGCCTGGCAATCAAACTCTTTCTAAGATGGCTTCTTGGATTGCTCCTCACTGAAAATCTTTAGTTTAAGGAGAGTGAAGGTCTCCGTAAGGACTGGGTCCTTGTCACCCCATGCAGGTTCCTAGATATTCTAAACTAAAATCAATTAGATGAGAGCAAACCATGGCATTTGAAACACAGGAGCAAAAAAATACATCCCATTTCAGACAAAACTGAGAGTTCCCTTAGGAAGCATTCATATCGTACTTTTCTGAGTTAATGAACAACCATCCTCTCCAAGGCTTGATTTGACAGGGTGATGTAAAGCACCACAGGTTCTCACACAAGTTAAGGAAAGATAAGAGTCTTCAACACCACACTGGAGGCTCTGTAAGATGCTGGTTCTGCCTTGTTGATTTTTGGGGTGTTCACCGGCATTGCCTGAAATTCTTCAGATTTCAGGGGAAAATGTCATCTGCATTTATTGCGCAAAGATTTGGGGGACATTTGATAAAATGCTGGTGTCTTTTATTTTTCTCTTGATTTTGAATAATGGAAGAACAGGATGAAATGTTTGAATTTTAAGTCTCAAATCCCAACCCCCTCCCACCCACTAGAATCCACCCAGGAAATATGTCTGCAGAATTTGTGACTTTTTTTTAAAACTCTTCTGTTTTTTCAACCAATTTAGGGGCTCAGGTTATGACACACTGGCCCTGATTTCCAAAGCTCAGTTGAGATTTTAGGTGCTCAGCATATCTTAACTTGGGTACCCTGTAGTGTAGGCCTCAGTTTTTACTCAGTTCCCTCACCGAGGAGTCAAGTCCATGTAGGTCAGGCTTACCACATATTAGTAGGGATCTCAGTAAATCATGCCAAAAGTGCCCCTAATGTTTTTCATTTTGTTGCTTACTGTCCCCTCCCCCCCCCGGCCAAGCTGTTTGCTGCTGATCATCAGGGAAGCAAAAACTGGCATGTTTAAAATCTCCATTAATTGGGTGAGGGAGGGGCAAATGGTGAAATGAAAGACATTAAAGGACTTGCTGCAGGGGCCACTTCCAGCATGATTTATGGAGACTCCTACATATTAGTTAAGCCCAAGCAAAACTTGATCATTCTTCCTAGTCCACTTAAGCTTCTAAGTGAAGAACGCAGAGTATAGCCAGCTCTCATGACTTCATCATGAGCCTCTGCACTTCCAGTGTTTTTAAAGCCCTATTTCTTGGAGTCATGATATCACTGGATAATCTTCACTGTCATTTTTTAAAAAACTTTTCTTTCTATCCCTCATGATACCGCAAAAAAAATCTCAGAACTTTAACACCTAGAGGCACAAACACAAGACAAATATAAAGACCCCCCCAATGCATTTTTTTAAAAAGATCACGAAGAGTTCTTATGCCTTTTTTTTTTTTTTTTTTTTTTT
>NW_017729025.1:157849337-157849707 GCF_001723915.1 Gavialis gangeticus | reverse complement strand
AAGGTCCCTTCTGACCCGACTTCTATGATTCTATGATACTTCTGGTCCACTTCCAGGTTCGCCACCAAGCACGTGGGGGCCCCCCCACACTCCTGTGGGATGCTCCATTTGCTCCAGCATCACAGCATTCACGAGCTGCACTGGTACCTCAAGGTATATAGAAAAAACATTTAAAGCTGTGTCTATGGCTGAATTGCTGATCAGCATTGAATCTTCAGATTCAGCCAAATTGAATCAGGGAAAGTGATCCGAATCAACTAATTGAATCACTGTCCCCGACTCGGGCCAAATCTGAATTGAATAGGGCCGGCTTCGCACACCCTTAGAGAGAGAGAGAGAGAGAGAGAGAGAGAGAGAGAGAGAGAGAGAG
>NW_017729025.1:157843096-157849297 GCF_001723915.1 Gavialis gangeticus | reverse complement strand
AGAACCTCATGGTGTTTAACACTGAAAAACGCAAGGTTCTCCACCTTGGGAGAAAAACCTGCAGCATCCTTACAGGCTCGGCAGTGCTATGCTGGCTAGCACTACGGAAGAAAGAGACTTGGGGGTCATCATTGACCACAAGGTGAACATGAGCCTGCAATGCGATGCTGCGGCTACTAAAGCGACCAAAATGCTGGCTTGTATCCATAGATGCTTCTCAAGCAAATCCCGGGACGTCATTCTCCCCTTGTACTCGGTCTTGATGAGGCCACAGCTGGAGTACTGCATCCAGTTTTGGGCCCCACAATTCAAAAAGGATGTGGAGAAGCTTGAGAGAGTCCAGAGACGAGCTGCGTGCATGATCAGAGGTCAGGAAAACAAACCTTACGACGACAGGCTGAGAGCCATGGGGCTCTTTAGCCTGGAAAAGCGCGGGCTCAGGTGTGATCTGATGGCTACCTATAAGTTTATCAGGGGTGACCACCAGGACCTGGGGGAACATTTGTTCACCAGAGCGCCCCAAGGGATGACAAGGTCGAACGGTCATAAACTACTGCAAGACCATTTCAGGCTGGACGTATGGAAGAATTTCTTTACCGTCCGAGCCCCCAAGGTCTGGAACAGCCTGCCATTGGAGGTGGTTCAAGCACCTACATCGAACACCTTCAAGAGCAAATCGGATGCTTATTTTGCTGGAATCCTATGACCCCAGCTGACTTCCTGCCCTTCGGGCGGGGGGCTGGACTCGATGATCTTCCAAGGTCCCTTCCAGCCCTAATGTCTATGAAATCTATGAAATCTCATTTCTTTGGAAATTTCGTATATCCAAGTACTGAGCAAGTCTCACCCTACTTGGCCTATCATAAGAATATAGAATGTGCCATAATGGGTCAGACCCCTGGCCACATCTATACGAGAGGTGGACTGTGCAGTTGTTACTGCGCAGTCATTTAGTACTTACATAACCAAGTACTAAATGACTGTGCAGTAACCAGCATTGCTGGACAGTAGTGTCTCTGCATGGTTTTTTTCTGATGCTGCTGTGCAGTAGCAACGAGCCACTGTGCAGTAGCTCATTACTACTGTGTAGTAGCATCACATCAAGGTTAGTGCCCCGCAATGCTACTGTGCAGTAGTGTCTTATGTAGATGCAGTCACTGTAGCAGAGCCTGGATAATAACGGAAAAAATATTTATGCAAGGCCTATCCAGACTGATCTGTCCTTTGATCCTATCCCCTTACAGCAGTGGGGGCCAACATTTTTGGCAGGTGTGACATAAGGGTTGCATCTACATGAGACACGTACTGTACATTAGCCTAATAATACTGTGCAGTAGCATGCCAGTCAAAAACTGTACTAATAACCTACTGCACAGTGTTATTAGGCTACTGGGCAATAAGCATCACAAAAAAAACCCATGTGCCAGCACTACTGCACAGTACATGTAGTTACTGCGCATTCAGTTAGTACTTCATTAAGGAAATACTAAACTAAATGTGCAGTGACTACAGTGTATTAATGAACATGTAGACATGCCCAGCCTAAGTCCTGCCCCCTCCCTGAGTGCCATACCGATCCCCATCCACTGCCTGCTCTTGTGCTGTGCTCTCTCCTGCCTGCCCTATCTGCTGCTGTTCTCCCTGTTCCCAGCCAGATCTGCCATGTACCACACAAAGCAGCTGCACACGCTCCTTGTGGCATGTGTGCCACAAGTTGACTACCTCTGCCTTACAGCTTCCAGCATCCCAAATCCTTAGGAAGTCCTAATATCTGATCAGGAGAGATCAGTGCATGTCCTGTAATTCCCATGGGCTCGGGACACAATGCTGGCTTGTATTTTCTGCAGAGCCAGCTCTTGTGCTCTTGGCAGATTCATTTGCTCCAAACAGCCTGTGGTTTAATGGAAGGTTCTGTTCTGAAGCAGAGAAGCCTCATCCATCAGGTTTATCAACAAGAAAGAAACTAAGGCAATCACAGCTGAGCTCAGTGTATCACTATCAGCTGCTTGCAAGAGGAGGCAGTGATGAGGCTGTAATAAACTGCCCATTATTGATGACTGGATGCATTATGTGGGAGAAGAGATTCAAGGAGTGATGCCGGCTGTGGAGGTAGCTTTAGTTTTCAGTTAAAACCTGCTCCTTTGGTTGGGGTAAAACAGTTAACCAGCACAGCAAAGAAGCTGTGTTGATGTGATGGCCTTTTCGTTCCACATCCACTCTAAAGCACTGCTAGATCTCAGCCTCTTTCTGAAAGAGATTAACATGGGGACAAGGATTATCTTGAAGGCTAGTGTGATTCCTATTGATTTTTGGGAAGGGGGGTGGAAAGAGGGGGAAGGTACTCAGGATTTTCCATATGAGGCACCATATCCAATCATCAGTGCTCTGGTCCATCTAGCCTGGCATCTTGCTTGGCCCTTGGAAAACTTTGGGGTAGACAGTAGCTGATTGGTTTAGCTGTAGACAGTAGTGGTTTAGCCAGTGGTTTAGCTGGTTTAGACAGTAACTGATTGGGGTAGACACCCCTCCTTGCTAATCTGTAATTAGGGAGCTGAATGCTTTCGGCCGAGGATTCGTAGAAAAAAGTAGGGGTGGAGGCCATCTAATCTAATCTCCTGCTCAAGGCAGGATCACCCCAAGCTAAACCATTCTATACAAGTGTTGGTCTACCTATTTCTTAAAACTACACAAACAGCCCTGTCACATGACTACCAGGCACAAAGCCAAAAACACCAGGAATCACTGAGGGGTTCTGCATTCTGCTCTTGATGGAGAATAGCGGTGGATTGGTAGTGGGTTTTCTCCTGGGGGAGAATGAGTAGGGACTTTCTGGGTGGCTACCTTGACAAAGGACCATACTTTCCATAGAGCAGATCTAGGGAGGAAAAGAGAAGAGGATTAAAGCAGGGAGAGAAAAAAAGAGTGAACGAGTAAAAATATTTCCAATGTCAGAGACAAAGACAGGGAAACAAGGATGGCAGATGTTCCAGTACTGGGTTGGGTGAGGTCTGCATGCCCAACCCTTCTCCAAAGCCACTGTCTCTGATAGTAGTAGCCCTCAGGCAAGAAGGGACCCGAATCTCTCTGTGAACAACCCATTAGGCAGGATCGATTCTAAAGGCAAGTCAATAGATATCTCTCACTGAGGCCTCTATAATTGAATGACTGGGGCTTGCCCTGAATCCATCTGTTCACGTGGTGTCACAGTAGCCATGATACCATGAGCATAGACCCTGAACATAGACAGAGACAAGCCCATGAATGCAGGGATAGATGGACACATGAACCAGCTTCCTGTGGCCCACAGATCCTGCTCTGTAGCGGACTCATCTCCATCCCTTACTCTGGAAAATTACACAGATCTGAGGTGGCCATCTGTCTGGCACTTCCCAGAACGCAGATCCATCTGTCCCATTCCCTGTGCCATGACCAGCCAGTCAAAGTCTGAAACATGCCCACCTCCACTTGGGTGGTGTGTAACTTCCATTTTGAATACTTGGGGCTTGGGTAAGTGAGTATAGCAAAAGGTGACAACTTCTGTCAGGAGTCAAAAGAACCCTGGATAATAGGGATGTGCAAAGAAGGCCCTATTTGATTCAGATTCGGCCCAAATGAGGGACAGTGATTTGATTTGTTGATTTGGATCACTGTCCCAAATTTGATTTGGCTGAATCCAAATCTGAAGAGTCAATGCTTATTCAGAGAATCAGCGATTTGGACATAGACATGACTTTAAATGTTTTTTCTACATACCTCGAGGTACCAGTCGTGGCTAGTGAACGCTGCAATGCTGGGGCAGATGGAGCATCCCACACGAGTGCAGGGGGAGGGACCCCGCGTGCTTGGCAGTGAATCCAGAAGTGGACCGGAAGTGCTTCTGGTCCACTTCCAGGTCTGCCGGGGAGCGTGTGGGAGGTTCCTACCATGCCAACCCCCCCCACCCCCGCAGCTCGGCGATTGGCCACGGAGGGACCTTGGGTGCCCTTCCCAGACCCAGGAGGCACCAGTCGCTAAACCAGGGGGCGTGCAGGGAGGTTCCCACTGTGTGCTTTCTGGCAGACCTGGAAGTGGACCATAAGTGCTTCTGGTCCAATTCTGGGTCTGCTGCTGAGCACACTAGGGAGTCCCCCGCACTCCTGTGGGACACTCCATGCACCCCAGCATTGCAGCATTCACAAGCTGCCTGCCGAAAAAACATTTAAAGCTGTGTCTATGTCCAAATCGCCAAATCTTTCCGAATCTCTCCAAATTGATTCAGAGGGTTCCAATTTGATAGAGAGAGATTAAATGGTCCTCTGATTCAATTCGGATTCAAATCAGGCTGAATCTCCACTGAATCGAATCAGGGACTGAAACTTCACACAGCCCTACTGGATAAGATAAACACTATAGAACTCCGATTTTTTATAAGCCATGGACAGATTTGCTGTTTGAGGGTGCAGATACAAATAACAACTGAACCATTCCAAAATGTTACTGACTGGGAACTTGTTCACAACTGTATGACACCAGAAGTGGAAGTGAGTACCCAGCCCAGCATGCCTCACAATGGGCAAGTAGGGGTGGGGGTCAGTACTTGTGCCCATGCTCTGAAGACCCTAGTATGGGTGACCTGTAGCTGGGGTTGTTTTCGCTTTTCTGCTTTCCCTTTTTCTTAAATATGAGTTCAATAAACTTCAATACCCTGAAATTGACTGAAGTCTGCAATGTGCTTGCCTGATGAGGGGGAGGGGAGAAGAGAGAAGGCTGTGCCTGGACTCATGTTTTTGGGTGTCCAGAGATTGCAGGGGGCATGATTTTACCCTGACATCTATTTGGCATGATCTGTGGGCATGATTTTACCCTGACATCTTTTTAGAAGACGATTCAGCCAGCTCCAGAAGATCAACCAACTTCTTGGCAGCTATAGACAACCTGTGCTTGACAGACTGTGGAGGAACTGACTAGGGATAAAGCCACTCTGGACTTGGTGCTGACCAAAGAGGAATACATGGTAGATTGGAGGTACTCTGGGTGACAGTGATCATGATCTGATCAGATTCACCGTCCACTGAAAAGTTGGGAATTCTGCCAGCAAAACAGAAATCCTGGCAACAAAATTAAAAATTAAAAGACAACAAAAAGTCCTTCTATGGGTACATATGGAGCAAGAAAAAATCAAGCTCCACTATCAGACCCCTATTGAATATGGAGGGGCAGCCCACAGTTGCTCCTCGCAAAAAGGCAGAGCTCCTAAATACTTACTTTGCATCAGTATTCTTAAAATTAGATAGGAACTCATCACCTGTCCAGAGGCCCAGAGAATACAGGGAAGACAGCAGCCCACATAAAATTAGCCCTGAACAGGTGAAAGTACTCTTAGAACATTTGGATGTTTTTAAGTCTGCTGGGCCAGACAACCTGCATCCAAGAGTCCTGAAAGTATGATGTTCATACTTCACTAACTTAGGCCAAGGGTTAGTGAGGAACTAGTTAGAGAACTTCTGGAGGGACTGGATGTATTCAAGTCAGCCGGTCCAGATGATCTCCACCCTGGAGTACTAAAGGAATTGGCTGAGGTCATTGCAGGACCCCTGGCACAGCTTTATGAGCACTCGTGGTGCTCAGGTGTGGTGCCAGAGGACTGGAAGAGGGCCAATGTGGTTCCCATCTTCAAAAAGGGGAAGAAGGAGGACCCTGGAAACTATAGGCCAGTTAGTCTTACCTCGATCTTGGGCAAGTTTTTGAGAAAATTATTCTGGCACACATCCACGAGGGGCCAGCAGGGGAGGTCATGCTTAGGGGCAACCAACATGGGTTCATTAGAGGCAGGTCCTGTCAGACCAACCTGGTGGCCTTCTACGATCAGATCACCAAATCCTTAGATGCAGGGGTAGCAGTGGACATAGTCTTCCTGGACTTTCGGAAGGCCTTCGACACTGTCTCTCACCCTGTTCTCATTAAGAAACTGGGGGACTGTGGTGTCGACACCCACACAGTCAATTATGTCGCCAACTGGCTGGAGGGCCACACCCAGAGAGTGGTGGTGGACGGGTCATTTTCAGCCTGGAGGGATGTGGGCAGTGGAGTTCTGCAGGGCTCGGTCCTCGGGCCCGCACTGTTCAACATCTTCATCAGTGACTTGGACGAGGGGGTAAAAAGCACCCTGTTCAAATTTGCTGATGACACTAAGATGTGGGGGGACGTGGGCACACTAGAAGG
>NW_017729025.1:157836898-157843002 GCF_001723915.1 Gavialis gangeticus | reverse complement strand
AAGGCTGAGGGGGGATCTAGTGGCCTGTTACAAACTAGTCAGGGGGGATCAGCAGGCACTGGGGAAGTCCCTGTTCCCCCGAGCACTTCCAGGAGTGACCAGGAATAACGGTCACAAGCTGGCAGAGCATAGATTTAGGCTAGACTTCAGGAGGTGCTACTTCACGGTCAGGGTGGCTAGGATCTGGAACCAACTTCCAAGAGAAGTGGTGCTGGCTCCTCCCCTGGGGGTTTTTAAGAGGAGGTTAGATGTACACCTTGCTGGGGTCATTTGACCCCAGTACTCTTTCCTTCCATGGCAGGGGGTCGGACTAGATGATCTACTAAGGTCCCTTCCAACCCTAGAAACTATGAAACTATGAAAGAACTGGCTGACCTCAAAGCGGTGCCTCTGGCAAGGCTGTTCGAAGACTCATGGAACTCAGGGGTGGTCCTGAACAACTGGAAGAGGGCTAACGTGGTTCCCATCTTTAAGAAAGGGAAGAGGAACTACCCTGCCCACTATAGACTAGTCAGTCTAACTTTGGTCCTGGTACAAATCTTCAAAAAAACATTGTAAAGGAGGCCAAGCTTGTAACTGACGGGGTATTAAGAAACAACCAGCATGGCTTTGTCAAGGGGAGGTCACGCCTAACCAACCTGGTGTCCGTCTATGACCCAGCCGGTATGGGACATGTGATTAACATTGTCTACCTCGACTTCAGCAAGGCTTTTGATATTGTTTCCCATGAGCTTCACTCAAGTTGGAGGGTACTGGTCTAGACTGGTCTACAGTGTGATAGGTTGGGAACTGGCTCAGAGGCTGATCCCAACAAGTTGTAACTGATAGGATGGCCTTATCCTGGAGGGCCGTCTTGAGTGGTGCTCCCCAGGGATCAGTGCTTGGGCCCATGGTTTTTAATATCTTTATCAATGACTTGGATGAGGGAGTGGAAAGCTCAATGATTAAGTCTGTGGATGACACCAAGCTGTGGGGGAATGTGGGCACATCTGAGGATAGGGTAAGGATCCAGAATTACCTTGACGAGCTGATCTTATGAGTGCAACACAATCAGATGAGGTTCAATAGGGACAAGTGCCGGGTCCTTCATCTGGGTAGGAAGAACTCTCATCATAACTATGTGATGAGTGGTGGTCCCCTAGCTGACACTGTATCTGAAAGGACCTGGGGATGAAAATCAACCAGAGGATGAACCTGAGCCATCAGTGCGATGAAGTCACCAGCAGGACCCAAGGGAAATGATGCTCTCTTCTTCCTTGGGGGGTCTTCAGGAGGAGACTGGATAGATATTTGGCTGGCGTGGTATGACCCCAGCACTTGTTCCTGCCCAGGGCGGGTGGTCAGGTCCCTTCTGACCCTAAGCACTATGAAACTATGAAACTCTGGTGTGCATCAGCTGATGCATTGCCAATAGATCCAAAGAGGTGCTCCTCCCCCTCTATTCAGTGTTGGTGGGACCACACCTGGAGTACTGTGTCCAGTTCTGGGCACTGCACTTCAAGAAGGATGTGGATAAGCTCGAAAGGGTACAGAGAAGGGCCACCCATATGATCAGGAGGATAGGCCCTATGAGGATAGACTCTGGGAACTGGGTTTGTTCAGTCTGAGTAAGAGAAGACTGAGAGGTGACTTGATAGCCACCTACAAGTACGTCAGGGTGAACACCAAGATCTAGGGGAGCAACTCTCAGAAAGGCACCTCTTGGGAGGATAAGGTCCAATGGGCACAAGCTTGTTGAGGAAAAATTTAGCCTGGATGTAAGGAAAAATGTCTTTTCTGTAAAGGTAACTAGAATCTGGAACACACTCCCAGCAGAGGTGGTGCAGTCACCATCCCTGGAGGTGTTCAAGAGGAGGCTGGACGAGCACCTCATTGAGTTTGTTTGAGCCCAATTTCCTCCTGCCCATGGCGGGGGACCAGCCTTGATGATCTTACAGGTCCCTTCTGGTCCTACTATTCTATAATTCTATGACGAGTCGGCACAGTTGAGTAGGGAGTAAGGACACGGTTGTTCAATAGACAGCTCTGAACAAGCAGTGCAAGGCAGCTCATCAGTAGAAAAAATGCTGACAAAAGGAAATAAAGGGGGGCAGTAGAGTTTTGGTTAAGTAAGGAAGAATTTCTTTACTGTCCAAGCCCTCAAGGTCTGGAACAGTCTGCCATCGGAGGTGGTTCAAGCACCTACATTGAACACCTTCAAGAGCAAATTGGATGCTTATCTTGCTGGGATCCTAAGACCCCAGCTGACTTCCTGCCCTTTGGGCAGGGGGCTGGACTCGATGATCTTCCGAGGTCCCTTCCAGCCCTAATGTCTATGAAATCTATGAAAGTACCAGACCAGCCAGCTGCAGCAGGAGGAGGTTGAGGGGGGAGGATGAGGAACAATGCAGATTTGGATGCCTGGAGAACCAACAAACCCATGTCACTGAACACTTACTGTCCACACATAACACGAATTGGTTTGCTGTGAAAACCAGTTCAAAAAAGACTCCTTGACTTTCTGGTTGCATTCAGGAGTGTAACATGGGGGTAGATGAGCAGGGCATGTGCCTCAGGTGCTGCTCAAGGTGAGGGGCGGAGTGGGGTGGAGTGCCTCACCCCACTTGCTTGTCCTTGCTTGGCTCACTGCCTGCCTAACTTCTTGCCTGTATGACTGTATTGAACAGCAGTGTAAGTCATGGGGGGGAGGGGAGGGTAGAGAACAGATCTCATTTTTTGCTGCCAAAATCAGCATTCGTTTTTACCCCCTGGACATGGGTTTTCGAGGCAAATGGGATGAAAGTCCCCCTCCAGCACCACCTCCTCCCCAGCAGCACATTCCAGTGCAGTTTAGAGAATTAAACTTCCCAAGATGCCTTGAATTCTGCCCAGCTCACTGCTCTGGGTCAGGGTGAGAGGTGACTGCACAGGGCACCTTTTTTCCATGTTATGCCTCTGGGTACACTCTTTAACTGCTCCAGGCAGCTTTAACCTATTTCAGCAAGCTTGAATGTCTGTCTGCTTCAGGTTTAAACCTCATGTAAAATACTTTAAGTGTTTTGTGTGTCTGTGCCCCATAGTGCTTCAGACACCTTTGAAGTGCACCAGATAGTGAGGGTATGGATACCCATGGCTAAAGAAGCACTTAAAAAATGGCCAAAGTCTTTTTTTTAAATGACCTTTGAAAAAAGAGGACCATCTGTGAAGCATTTCCTTTTGAAGCACTTCCTGAAATCCTGTCTGTATGCTCCAGTGGTCCTCCAGCATCCCACAGTACTCTGCTTCCCCACTGGGGAGGGGAGCCAATGAGCACTCTCCTGCATGCTTAGCTGGCTTCAGCAGCCTCCAGACTGGACATTGAGACATGCAGGGATTCTTGCCCTCCAGCCCCCAAGTCCGAGAGCAATGCTGTCACCTGCCTTTGTAGCCATTTTGAAACACCTCTTGGGAGGCATCCTTATGTCTGCACAGTGCCAAATTTGAAATGCTGTGAGATTCAGATCACTTCAAATGCTTACCTGTCCATACCCAAAGGGCTTCTCTGTCTGGCTGAGAGGTCCAGTGAAAAGACTGGAACACCAGAGGACCAGATTTGGCTGGGAAATACAGCCAAATACAGCCTTTTTTAGTTGTAACTTATCCACAATTGATGGTTTATAACCTCTGGGACTACCAACTCTTAGTTAGGATTCATCAGCAGGACTTTTACATTTTTTTAAATGTGATTCTGCTCCAAAAAGTAGCTTTCACCTTTCTCATAGAGCCAATATTCTTCTTATTTGTATCCAGGATCTCCAATCAGTCAGGTTTAGTGACAAAAGCACGTCTCCCCTGTGCTTTAGCTCCTGATAACCTTGCAGAGCCAACAAGGCTGCGTGGGGGGGACGAGCTGGATTCTACACCTTCTTATGCAGTACCACCCGTGGAGGAGACTCTAAGGAGACAATATTTAAAGCTGCCTAAAATGATTTAGGTGTCTAAGTCCTGGTTTAAAAATCAATACGCAAACATTCATGTGGAACAGTTTCAAAAGGGGAGGGGGAGCTGCTGCTGCTCCAGACTGCACAGCAGCCCTTGTATTCAACATGTGCACGAGCCTGGAGCAATACACATGAGTTAAATCATCCCAATTTTAATCCTGAATGAAGCAGAATTAAGAGAGAAGCAGCTTTGCTACAGGCTTATGCTTGGCGCTTAGAGCATAACTACTGCTGTGTGGTCCTCCTCCCCTTTTGAAACAGCTCCAGGTGAATGTTTGTCCATGCAATTTGGGCATGAGATTTATGTTCCTAAGGTCCTAATGCTTCTGGACATGGGACTCGGGTGACTAAGTCACTTAGATACTTTGGGAGAATGCTACCCTTCCCTCTTACAAAAATGATGGGTAAGCATCACCCCAGCAGCTAAAAATATACATTTGTTTACAATTAGTGAAGAGGGCGAAACAGTCTCTGCTGCTGTATGAGAGTCTCCGATTCTATGGTGCCTCTATAATATTGCTATCTGACAGTTCCTTTAATAACAAGGATGTCACCTGCTGTGGGCAGTCTCATGCCCCAGCAGAAAGATGGAGTGCCACGTGCTAGGTGTGGGAAGAGCAGGGAATATTCTGCAAAGAGTTAGGAGCCTGAAGGAAACCTCTCTGCCTCAGCAGTGCAAGCACATAGTTGAAATTTTTGCTTTAGTGCAACAGCTGGTAAGCGTCTTGAATCTGGCTTCTCTATATATTCATTAGGAAAATGTAAATGACAGAATTAATATCAAGAGCCTTGCTGGGCAGGAAGCCCAGGGGAAACGTTATCCACTTGGCTGCAAGTTTGTCCATCTTATGGGCCTGGCATATTTCATCTTTATGGAGTAACTACGTGTTGGAGAAATGAATGTTC
Organism: Gavialis gangeticus; assembly: GCF_001723915.1. NCBI lineage: Eukaryota > Metazoa > Chordata > Crocodylia > Gavialidae > Gavialis > Gavialis gangeticus. Next base: position 157,838,137 of record NW_017729025.1, on the reverse strand, counting down.
TCCATAGATTTATTGTGTTGCATTGTAGTCTTGTGACTCACTACAGATCTTCTGTAGTCTGAGAATAGGAGGCTTGTAATATAGCACCTTCATACTTGAAATATTCTAGAGTGCTTTGCTTAGTAATAGATTATATGTTAGCAGTGTAAGAGGCGAAAAGAAGTTGTTATCCACTCGGCAAAAGTTCAGACAACTTAGCTCCTAACACCTGGTATGAGGAGAAAGGAAAAGTTGGTCTGAATAGGAAAGCCATCTCCTATTCTTTCCAAAATGCCATGGGCTATTAGCCTTCCAGCTGGACAACCATTATGGCGTTGGTAAGGTCCCACTTGCAGGGAACCCACAAGCAGTATCTTCCCTAGCACTGCACTGCAGCAGCAGCAGTCTCTACCTAAGCCAGGGGTGGGCAATTATTTTGGCTTGAGAGCCACTGTAGGAATTTGGGTGAACTATTGTGTGCTCGGGGGGAGGGGGTGCTGACCTGGCCTGGCACTAGGAATGGATTGAAGCTCTGCCCTGGGCTGTCACTGCCCCACAATCCTGGGCCTGGGCCTGGGCCTGGGCCTGCCTGCTACCCACAGCCCCATCTCATCTGCCTGGCCAAGCATGCCTGGCCCACAGGGGCCATGGCCAGTCTCCGTGGAAACGCTACCCCAGTCCAGCAACTGGTGGGTGCAGGGTGGACAAGCCAGGGTTGCCCCGGCAGTGGGGCCAGGTCTGGTGGTGGCAGAGATGCTAGTGGCAGCAGCAGGAAGGAGCTGCTGCTGAGGCTGTCGGGAAGCAGAGTCTGCCCCTGCCCCACCACGTGCCCAGTGGTGGCGGGACCAGCCACACATGTCACGGCCTGGGCTGTTCTCCACACCTGGGCCAGGCTGGGCTGAGAAGGGTTATCAGACGTCTGGGTTTTCCTGGACATGTCCTCTTTTTTGGCCCCCTGTGCTGCATCCAGATGGGTTTTTTTAAATGCAGGCAAAATGTCTGGGATTTGCTCCCCAGTCTGTTTTCACGATGGCCACCTCTAGGTAGAACTACAGCTCTCAGAATACCTGGCGCGCACGACTGGGAGCTGAGTTCCCCTTCAAGAGCTGAGTTTTCAGTTTATCATGGAAAAACATGGAAAATGTGATACCACTTCAGCAGATAGGGGCAGGAGGCAGGAGTTACCATGTTTTTCTGGGGATTGCCTTCAGACCTCAGGTTGGGGAGGACCGGGTTAGAGAGCTTCTGTAGGGGCTGGAC
>NW_017729025.1:157826146-157831898 GCF_001723915.1 Gavialis gangeticus | reverse complement strand
TGGGGGCTGGGGCTGCAGCAGGGCATGGGGCTGGAGGGAGGGAGGGGGTGGTGGGGAGCTGTGCAGCCCAGCTGGCTGGGAAACGCTGCCCAGGGTGGAGGGTGCACAGGCCTCCCCGCCCCACCACCACCGGCAGGAGCCGGAGCTGCTGATGCAGCCACCGCACTCGCTCCAGCCAGGACAGGACGGGGGCTAGGGGGAGGGGCACCAGCAGAGCCCGGAGGGGAGTGGGGAATTTGGATCGGGACAGGGGACCTGGCAGAGTCTTTTGAGGGGCAGGAGGCTGTGGGTAGGGCCGTGCCTAGGGGGGTGCAAATCAGGGCGACCAACCTGGGCCCTGCCATACAGGCCCCGCCTTGGCTGCCACATGGTGCCAGCTCTGCTGCTGCCATTCAGTGCCACTGGCTCTGGCTGCTTGCCACCCCCTCCTCCCTCCCCAGCCCCGCACAGGCTGATATGTCCCAGGCCCCACACACCCCTAGGGATGGCTCTGGCTGTTGATGGCATCTTAGGGGCACCAGCAGACCCCAGAGTGGAGTGAGGGATTTGGATTGGGACTGAGGGGCACTGCCATGGGCAGGGGCAGAGCACTGGTATATCACTCAGGGCTGCTCGGTGTTAAAAAGCCGCGTGGGGGGAGGGGGACAGCCACAGCTGGACCCACATCTTGTTGAGCAGAGGGGGTGGAGGAGCTCTGATTTTCTGTTTAAAAAGAGTTTTAAAATATAAGTATTTCAAATTTATTTTATGATAATGATTGAGGCACTGGTAGGCTTCCAAACTTCTTTGAAATTATAAATAATTCAATGAAACATTATGTAAAATTGACAACAATATATATGTAGTGGCATTTCAATTTAATCACGGAAAAATGTGGGTTTGGGATTTTTTTAATCAGTGAATTAAGGTTTTTTATCAGACAATTTGCAATTTTTAAACTGAACAAGAAAACCCGGCACTTGTGGTAGTGATGGAGCAGATATTGCATAAAGCAGGAGCGCAGTCTGTCATCTGAGTGCAACTTCAGCATTTACTTAATGCTTTTGTTTCTCGTTAAATTTCTGAGGCAATCATACTTGTTATTTACTGTAACGGTTAGAAACGCCTCCTGCCCCACAATCACTCCTCGCTCTTCCCACCCCACTTCCCCCTGCTCCCTCCCTGGACAGGTGTCCTCTTTTTTTTTTGGAACTGGAAATATGGTAACCCTAAGGCTGAAGGACCCACCGCAGGCCAGATAAAATCCCTTGGCAGGCTGGATCTGGCCTGCAGCCTGTATTTTGCCCACCCCTGATCTAAGTCCATACCTTGGAGTTGGGTCACAAGGCAAGCCCCTGAAGTGTAAGCTGCTGTGTTGTCACTGACTTCAGCGGCACTGTGCTAGTTTATACAATCTCAGAATCTGGACCAGAGCTTTCAGACCTGCAGAGAAGCAGCCTGACCCCCCGCCCCACCTCGATAAAACATTACCAAGTCAGAACGGCAGCATCTTACATGCAGCATTGAAAAAAAAACAGGGAAATGGGAACATGAGACCAGTAGGGCCCTCCCAAGCCAGCACATCCAATCCCCTGCATTCACAAGCCACCAAAATCACCACTTCAACCCCTCATGCATAACTCCAAGGCAGAAGACCAGGAACACAAAGAACACCCTGTAACATGCATTAGATAAAGGTGAGGGAGATGAGGACCAGTGTCCTGCCACAGCAACAACAGGGAAGCAGCTGGTTAATGGACGCTCAGAGGATCCTAGGAAAAAGACAACGCACCACACTACAGAGAAAGGCAAAATCCCCCAGAGGTAAAATTATTTCCTGCCCCTAAATTTGACCAGCAATATATACCTCAGTGGAAAAAACAAAAAACTTTCAGTAGAAACCTTTGAGTATTTATTAATAGTGGTAGGACCATCAGCACACCGCAGGTAAAACACCTGTCTTAGGCATGGCCAAAGCTCCAGAAGAAGGTGATCCTCACACAGAAGCCAACAGTATTCATTCAGGGGAAAAATGTACCTTCCTGGTCCCTACATCCTGGTAATCCCTGAGGCAAGGGATTACCAGACACTGGCCACAAATTCAAGAGAGGTCTCATCTGAGCTGAACTGCAGACCTACATGGGCCACAGCTTCAAACATTTTCTGAACAGGGTGGCAGCAGGCTGGAGAACACAGAAACATTCCCTCTCCCCTGAACATCTAGCAGCATCTAGGAAGAATTTATTTCCTCCCTTATCTTTATACCCCTGGTTTATTTAGTCATCAGGAAAACCTCAGAAAGACTGAGCCAAAGAACCACAGGGTATATCTTACCCTCCCCCCTGACTTGCATTAACTCTGCAGGTTACAAGTAGGCACTGAACAGCAGAGCAAAACCAGCCTGCTCGTAGGTGTATTCCACTCTCTCTGGGTGTATCTACATGAGATGTTTACTGCCGAGCTGCCTAATTAGCTCCGCAGTAAAGTCTCAGCATCTATGCATGTGGCCCTATTAGGCCACAGGAGACAAATTAACCTGTTGCAGGTTAGTACTTGTAAATATAAGTACTATCAAATGGCAGAGTTCTTTAGCATGTGGCAAAGCATGTCTGGATGCTGACAGGGCTGGCTGGGGCATGAGGGCGTTCCAGTGCGGGGGCTGCCTTCTACTTAGCCCCTCACTGGAGCACCCTCATGCCCCAGCCAGCCCCTCTGCAGCACGTGGAGTAGAGGAGAGCAGCCCTGGGCTCGCAGGCTGACCCCTCGGGCCCTCTGCCAGCCAGGACTGCTTTGACCCAGCTCAACTTGCTGCAGTCCCAGGCCCATGTTCAAAGTTGGTGCCTGGGAGCAATAAACTCTGGCTCAATATGTGCTGGTGTTTATTGCTCCATGCTAATAGTCAGGGATCCTGGTTTTCTCTGATAAAAAAAATCCCCAATTTTCAGTTAAAAAAGTAACCCCAAATCCACATTTTATCATGATTAAAATGAAACACCATTAATATATATATCTCAGTGTTTCATTTTAATCATAGAAAAATGTGGAATTGGGGTTAGTTTTTTAAAACTGAAAATTAGGGATTTTTTTTTTATCAGAGAAAACCAGGATCCCTGCTAATAGCACATGTAGATGCACCCCGTCACTCACAGCAGCACTAACTATGCCACAATTTCCATGCAGAGGCAGAAGCAATATCAGGTAAACTAGACTCACAATCAGGAAGCAAGAATCTTTGGATAAGACATATACGTACCTCTCTATCATGTCCCAGTGCTTTGCCACAATCTCAGACTTTTCTTACTAGTGCCTCATTGTGCCAGGTGCTGCACAAACCTGTTAGCTTCTCAGAGGGTTGGAGAACAGACAAGTTGGATTTACAGATTTCTGGAGTGTTGGGGAGTGCTGGGTTATCCCAGAGCGCTGGGTTGCACATTTAGTCACTGCATCAGTGCATGTAGCAATAAAGGAGCCTTCATCTTCCTTCAACAAATAACAGTTAGACTCTATACAAATAGCTGTCAAGAAGAAGTCACTGTCACCTTCTTTTTATGTTCTGCCACCACAACTGGAGTTTTTTCAGGCATTGTGCATATAATTCAGCCTGGTCCACAGCTCGGGCAAGGTCTCCATATAAGTGCATAGTTCAGCCAGGAGCTGGAAGACCCAACAGCTGTTTCATGGCCTGCGTTTTACTGCAGCCATATGCATATAATTTCTTAGAGAAGTTCCACTTACACATTAGCTTTTAACTAGTTGACTCTTATTCAAATGCAATTTCAATGTCTCCATATTGATCAAGCCTTCTCCAAGCCTGTGGGGAAGCATTCAGTGATGTCTATGTGCATTTTGATGTCCTCATTAAGTGTGCTGAGCTGTGTGTAGCATACTGATATTTCAGTCATGACACCATCGGTGATTTTTTTAAAGCAGTCTTGTAGGGGCTAGGAAGCTTTCTTGTGATCTCAGGTGGCTCAGAGCTGCAGTGCAGACAGAGAGCATGTGCCTGGTGTCTTCAACCTGCCACGATTGCCCCGTTTTGCTTGGGACCACCCTTGTGATTCCAGCAAACGTACTGATCACTCACATTTGTTGTGGGTAATCAAGACAAAGTGATTATCCTACAAACCAGTGACACTCATGACATTTTTCTATTTCTATTTCTGCTGCTATTGGAACCCACGGTTGGTTCCAATCCAGTAATGGAGGAAGGTATCCAGCTTTTTCTGTGTGACCCAAGCTTGCCTGCTATTGAGGAACTTAGTACCAACTTGCATAATGTGGAAACTGGCTGGGCAAAAAGTGATTTCTGAAGGACAAGCCAGGAATAGCTCAGCTTGGCTTCACTCTGCTGCTCAAAACAGAGTTCTAACATGCTGGACATCACTGGATGGAGATTCTGAATAGCCAGCTCATCTGCTGTCCACAGCTCATGTGGTGCTCCCAGTCTGGAAAGTGACCATACTGGGAGCAGCCAGGAGACCACTGCAGCAAAACTTGCAGCATCTTAAGCCTCTGGGTGGGAAGAGCTGTGGAGCTAGGTGTGAATATATGCATTTGTCTCAGCCATGCAGAGAAATGCCTCATTTATTAAATGACTGTTATCTGGGACACTCAGTCCCCAGTGACACCCACGCTAGTGCTTGGGTGGATTTTCTGTTAGCCCCAAAGTGGATTTCTTATTTTTTCCTTATTAAGTATGAGCCTTCTACACACATCCCAATGGCAGGGAGAAGTCAGCAGCTTTCCTTAAGTTTAGTAATCACATGCATTATACAGAGGCCTCTTTGCTCCATAGTTTAACTACCAGCATCAAAATACTTGGCTGGCCAACAGAATAAGACTCTGCTACCTGTCTAATTTAGGGAACCTTAACAACCTATCCCCCCTCCCTCCAAATGGTATCACAGTGCCAATGAATGTACTTTAAGCACATAACAGGAGAGATCATTTTGCATGCATACTGCATGGATCGGAGCTTGGAAGTCCCCAGGGCAAGAGCTGTGGGTTTGTGCAGTGCCTAGCACAATGGGGCCCTGATCTTGTTTACTTCCAGAATCCCCTCCATATTAATTGATCATTATATCAGGTACTATCAGCTGTGAAGTGAGGCTGGGCCATTCTCTTTAGCATGGACATCATGAGAAAACTTATATACAACTGTCTCTAACTCTGAGAAGGTAACAAATCAACTGAAAACCACATTAATAAACCAAGCAGCTCAAGATGAACTAGGGGGGGTGGTGGGATGCTCAGGCCTGTACATGCCTTTAACATGTCTTTCTCTCTCCTTGCTGCTGTGTAGAATGGGCCAGCCCCTCTGAGGTGCACATCAGAGCCCTGCTGGCTGAGAAAATGATGCCATCCTTTGGATGACAACATTTAAAGATGGCCCATGGTCCAGAAGCTCTTCCCAAGTCTGCATGTGGCCGGCAAGCTGCTGATACATGACCATGGACCCTCACACCCCTCCGTGCTCCTGAGGTTGGCACCATGGGTGATTTGAGGTGGTAACCTGGAAGATAATTGCCTGCTCCAGTGAACTCTGCTTGTCCTAAGGACAGCAGCAGCAGCAGTAAGGGGGGGGGGGTGTGCGTGCGTGCGTGCGTGCGTGCGTGTGCGCGCGCTGAATAAATAATTCACAGAGGCATTGTGGGGGAGAGGAAGAGACTGAGATATGCTTAAATGGGCTGGTTAGTGTGTTTGTTTTGTTTTATCTGTTACTTGGCTTTATCCCATTCTATATACATACTGCCAACCTACAAACAGCTCAAAT
>NW_017729025.1:157812228-157821146 GCF_001723915.1 Gavialis gangeticus | reverse complement strand
GAGGAGGAAGAGGTGAATGTCTAGCCAGCCTTGCTGCTCACCCTTTCCTGTGTAATTGCAAAAGAGAAATACCCCTTCTTCGGACACTTCGGAATGATGCTATTTCCACAGTGCCTAGTACTCGACAATAAAAACAAACACAGACTGAAAGACCGACTGATCTCCCAGGGTAACCCAGGGTTAGACCAGCCTGACAACTGTATCTGGCCTCAAAGGATGTCAAACAGACAAGCCTAAAAAAAGAGGTCAATTCAAATCATTTTGAAAATCGATGTGCTCATCCCAAAGGCTTTATGAATAAAAAGGCTTCAAGGGAACTAAATGCAGCTGTTAATATAGGAGGGAGCTACAAGCAGTGTCTTCACAGCTGCTGCAAGATGGCAGCTGCCTTTCAAGCTGCCCTGCCTGCTGGTGCCTTCCCCTCCTGGGTGCACTGCAAAGGTAAGCTGCAGCAACAGCGAGGACTGCTGGCTCCCACTGGGCAGCCAGCATTTTATTTTTATTACGGTTGTTTTTTTGGTTGCTTTCCTGGGAAATCGTGGTCAATGCCATTTTTTGCAATGATTGGGGAGATTGCTGTTTTTCATAGTTTGCACAAAAATTGTAAAACTACAATTTAAGTAGATGCCTATTTTTGATTGCTTTCAATAGAGAAAGCAAGCATTTCCCTTCAGACTGCCTTCCCAATACCACCAGAATTCATGAGTGCTGGGAATGTTTTAATGTGGTTGTGCACAGGATGATGAGAGCTGAGTGTCTCAGTACGTGGATAGTACACTCTATTCTGTCCCCAGGCTCTGTGCAGAAAACAAGTGCTTAACTTGATCCATGTATATTAATCTGAAATATCCCTCCTTGAATTCATTGCGCTCTAAGCCAAATTTGTTGTTTTCTAAGTTTAAAGTAAAGTATCATCTCCCTGTTTGAATACGTGAGGTGCATTTTAATAGCAAACCGGCTTTTATGCTTGTGTCCTAGATCCTGATGATCTTCAGGTCCTATTGACTTAACTGGTTATAGAAACTGGTTACCATTTTATGGGATAAAGCTCTGAAAAAAAACACCCTCCTGCCTCTGCACAGTAGCCTTGGTATGATGCCATCTTGTCTTCTTTCACTTGACTGTACATTTAAGCAAATACAATGGCTTCCTTAGTCTTAACCACATTCCAGCCCATTTAAAGTGGTTTGCAAATGGGTATTTGCAGCAGTTAAACACTCTCAGAGTGGGAAGACTCCTGATCTGTCTGCCTTCTCACATTGTTAGCAGATATGCCTCAGCTGGGTGACTTGGAAAATTTCATTTTCTTCCAACAAAAAAAAAATCTTCCTTGCTCTTCAGTATACAAAGGTGATTTCTGGGCTGAAGAACTGAAGCAGTTATACTATTTTTATTCTGCTATGTTTTCTTAATGCTTTGAGTCACCTGGGGCTTTAAAATTACTCCCACACCATTGGTTACAAGGCTCTCATTCTATATCCTACAGACATTTATCATATTATTGTTGTATCACAATGGAACGTCACATTGAGAGCTTACTGCTTTAGGTGCTTTCATACCACTCTTTATTGCAATATTCTGTGTATCCTCTCAGTATACATTTATTACCCTGTCAATAAAGATAATTACTCCAAACAAAATGGTTCACCTTCCCCCTCTGCACCTAACAGTACTGCTTTTTCAGATGGTCTTGACAGATACTTATTTTCCAGCAGTCTACACATACAAAGCCATTAACACCAAAAAAATATGTACGTCTCGCTCAGGAAGAACTGAGTTTATAAAGGATAGTACATCAAAAATCTTCTATTGTTTCTCCAGTCCCATCCTGTGTTTTCAATGTTAATATCAATCCCCAAAGGGAAACAGGTTGGGATACATTACAACAAAGCCCTCATTTCTCCTGGTCTTTCTTTTTGCTCTTTCTCTGGTTGCTTAATTCATTCAGCTTTTTATCGAGGCGTCTCTGCAGGTGAGCTCTTTTGGTTGGGTCCAGAGACTTGTCTTTTGATCCACTCCCAGCGTAGAGAACCCCTTCTTTGCTGATCCTCTGCCGTGCATGCACTTTGGCTTTCTCCCCACACCCATGAACCTGTAGGAGACAGAACAATAATTTTGGCAACAGATACAGAAAAGACTTGGGATGTTATGGTACCTCGTGAAGGAACAGCATGGTTAGAGCCTGATGCTCTTCATTAAAGAATTTAAAAGCCTAACTTATTTCACAGACCATAAACATGCTCACCATTTATTTATAGTTCTTTTAGTACTGAAACAAAAAAATACTAAGACCATTTTTTCCTGCTAAGATGCATGCAGCTAAATCACCCATGCAGACATCTTAAGTATTTCCTCTGCAGAGTCTAAACAGTTGGGGAGATCTTCACTCCATCAGCTGAGCAGTTATATATATATATATGGTTTCTCTCCTAGTAAATGATTAATCTGTTTTCTGTCTAGAACCTTTCAGTGTAGCAGAGAAAGGCAGAACAAGAGCTAATGCCTGGAAGATGAAGCCAAACAAATTAAAATTAGAAATAAAGGCACAAATATTCAACACCATGAGTGATTATCCATTGAAACAGGCTCCCAAGAGAAGCAGTGGATTCTCTGCTCCTGCTATCTTCAACATAGGGCTGGATGCCTCTTTGGAAGGCGTGCTTCAAACAAATGCAAATTCTTGGCTCAGTACAGAGGAAACTGCATGAAATTTTACAGCCTATGATCTATTGATCTGAATGGCACCAGTGATCAACTCCAGTCTAAACAAAACTACGAAATGATGAAATCTAAGAGACAAGGTACCACAAGAACAAGTACTAAAACCATTCTCACAAGGAATCATAGAAAAAACAGAACTGTAAGCATGGGCAACTGGTGCCTTCTGAGTCTGGGGGGGAAACCAGATCACCAAGGGGGGGGGGGAAGCCCCCAGTGGCCAATCATCAAGCCCGGAACCGCCAGCAGCAAAACAGGAAGTGTACTTCCGCTGGCACTTCTAGTTTTGTGGCTGGTGCTCCCAAGAGGTGCACGTGCACCCCCTACACATCACCAATGGCTGTGAAAGACCTCAGGAGATCATCTAATTGAACCATGTTAGGGCAGAACCATCCCTATCTAAACCATCACAGCCAAGTGTTTGTCTAACCCACTCTTGAAAGTCCACACAACTGCTCTAGGTAGCTTACTCCAATGCTTAACTACCCTCATAGTTAGAAAGCTCCTCATAATACCTTACCTAAATCTCTATGGTTGCAATTTTACCCCATTACTTCTTGACCTGTTACCCACAGACACATTGAACAGTCGATCACCATCTTCTTCACAACAACCCTTTTTTTGTATATGGAGATTTATCAAATCCCCCCCGCCCCTTAATTCTTCTCTTCCCTAGAATAAATCCTGCCTATTACTCCAACCTATTATTAATTCTAGCAGTCAGGATAATTAGAGTAAAAAATTATGGCTGGAATTTCCACAGGTGTTAGGCACCCATATCCAGATGACTTTCAAAGTTCCTAAATTCCTTGGGTCCATTACACTATGCTTGACAATTGTTACAAACCACTGTCAAGGATCCAGGCCCAGACAGTCACTAAGACCTGACGCACTAGGCCCAAATCGTCACTATGGCTGAGATGCTAGGCCCCGACTGTCACTAATGGCAGAGGTGTCAGGCCCAGACCACTGCCAAGGCCTGAGGGGCTTAGTTCAGACTGCACCTTGGATCAAGATACTAGGACCAGGACACTACAAAGGGCACTAGGGGGTAGTGTAATCCCCACGGGAGGTCAGACTGGATGATCCTCATGTCAGACCAACCTGATTGCCTTTTACGATCAGGTCACAAAGGCCATGGATGCAGGTGTCGTGGTGGATGTAGTCTTTCTGGACTTCAGCAAGGCCTTTGACACCGTCTCTCACCCCATCCTAGTTAAAAAACTAGGCGACTGTGGCATAGATGCCTACACAGTCAGATGGATTGCAGATTGGCTGAAGGGTCGCACTCAGAGGGTGGTGGTGGATGGGTCATATTCGACCTGGGGGGAGGTGGGTAGCGGAGTCCCCCAGGGCTCGGTCCTGGGGCCTGCGCTGTTCAATTTCTTCATCAGCGATCTGGATGATGGGGTGGAAAGTAACCTGTTTAAATTCGCTGATGACACCAAAATTTGGGGGGAGGTGAGCACGCTAGCAGGGAGGGAGAGATTGCAGAGGGATCTGGATAGGTTACAGGGGTGGGCTAACAGGAACAGGATGCGTTTTAACACGGACAAGTGCAGGGTGCTGCACTTGGGCAGTAGGAACCAGCAGCACACTTACACAATGGGGAACTCCCTACTCGAGAGCACGGAGGCAGAAAGAGATCTTGGAGTCATTATTGACTCCAAGATGAACATGGGCCGACAATGCGAGGTCATGGTTGGCAGGGCTAACCGGACCTTGTCGTGCATCCACAGGTGCATCTCGAGTAGAGCCAAGGAGGTGATCCTCCCCCTCTACGCGACGCTGGTCAGGCCACAGCTGGAGTATTGTGTCCAGTTCTGTGCGCCCCATTTCAAGAGGGATGTGGACAACATGGAGAGGGTCCAGAGGAGGGCCACCCGCATGATCCGGGGACAACAGGGCAGACCCTACAGTGAGAGACTGCGGGACCTGAACCTATTCAGCCTCCACAAGAGAAGGCTGAGGGGGGACCTGGTGACCGTCTATAAACTCACTAGGGGGGACCAGAAGGGTTTGGGGGAGACGCTGTTTCCCCTAGCGCCCGCTGGCATAACAAGGAGTAATGGGCACAAGTTGATGGAGAGGAGGTATAGATTGGACATCCGCAAAAACTACTTCACAGTTAGGGCGGCTAGGAGCTGGAACCAACTTCCAAGGGAAGTGGTGCTGGCCCCTACCCTGGGGGTCTTTAAGAAGAGGCTGGATGCCTACCTGGCTGGACTCATTTGAGTCCCGTTTTTGTTTTGGGGTTTTGTTGTTCTCCCGCCCTGGCGGGGGGTCGGGCTAGAAGATCTACTAGGTCCCTTCCGACCCTAAATCTATGAAACTATGAAACTATCCTTGTCTTCCCACCATTTGTTCTTTATACCATGGTTCCACCTTTGGATCTCTGCCTTGGTTTGTTGGAAACTCAATTTCTTTTGCTGGGAGTTGATGTCATGTTACCAAGCACCTTGTGCTTGCAATCAATTAACTCTCGGAACTCCTGGTCATTCCCATCTAACCAGTCTTGATGTCCCTGGTAGAAGATCCAAGTGTCTCTTCACAGGCACTGATGACAGTGGCCTTGAGGCCACCCCATATGCTGCTGACATTCTCCCATTGTTACTGACTGGAATTCACCAGTTTTTTGCTGATGCACTGGTGAAAGAGGTCTTGCTTGCTTGGGTCCTTGAGCCCTTCAACGTTGATCTTCCATCAGTATTGCTTCTCCTGTAGCTGTTGTTTGGGAGCCAGTGTGGTGGTGAGTCGGTGATCAGCCCAGCAATCATCATCTCCTAGCATAGTTCATGTAACGTGGACATCTTTGCAATCCCAGGCACAGATGACGACACAGACGATCAGGTGCCAGTGCTCAGATTGTGGGTGTTGCCATGTCTTGTGCCTGTTTTTCTGCAGGACAGGGTGTTGGTGATGGTGAGTCCATGTTCCGTGCATTTGGTCAAGAGGAGGAAGATCCTGGAGTTGACCTTTCCTATTTCTTCTTTGCCGATGGTTCTGTTCCCGAGATTAGAGTCCGTTCTGACTCCAGCACTGAAATTACTGAGAAGAATAAGTCTGTCTCCCTCTGAACATCAGAAAGGACCTGCTCAATGTTGATGTACAATTCCTCATGGTTTCATCAGCAGTGCCAATGAGACGTGCACTGATGACAGTGGCATATTGGCTCCCTGCCAGTTTAAGACAGAGAGTCATGAGGCACTCATTAATTCTGATAGGGAACTCACTGAGTTGGTTTATGAGTATATTTTTAATGACAAAACCAACCCAGTGAAGTCAGCATTTTCTTTCCTATTTACCCTTCTAGAAAAAGGTATAGTTGTCCCCATGTTCTTTGAACTGCCCATCTCCTGCTTGCCAAATCTCATTCAACGCAGCTACATCAATGTTGTGTCACCTGAGTTCTCAGGTGACTGCAGCGTGTGGCTCTGGGCATTCACTATTAGGGATGTCCATGAGGGGCCTGATGTCCCAGATGCTGAAAATGATGAAGCGTCTTCACTGGTATTTTCAACTGCGGTAAAGGTGATCCCACTGGATGAGGTTATCCAGTCAGGAAGAAGTGGCAGCACAGGGTCTTATAACAGTGCTGACTGACACTGACTGTTCCTCAGTCTACTGCAAAGTCAGAATCAATGCCAGTGACTGCCCTGATATAAGTTTATATCTCCACTGGAAATGATATCCGGGGGAAAAGAAGCGGCCATTGCAACTTCCTGTTCAAAGATCTGAGATAGCAAGATGGGAGGTGACAATACAAGGACACACGGTCAGTTAAAGATTTCAAGGAAAAAATAAAGGCAGCAAAATAAATGAGCTAATACTAGCTTCATAGGTGGAAGCATAGGAAAGGATTTCATCAACATATCAGGGAGGAAAAAGTGCTTGGGAAAAAGTAGTTCCATGAGACAAAGTACTGCACTGGGACTCAGGAGACCTCCGTTCTATTTCTGAATCTGCTACTGGCCTTCTCCACACTTCAACCACTGTTAATTCCCATTTAATGGGACTGAGATTGTGCCATGTTACAAGAGATTTGAATTAAAGCATGTGCTTAACATTGGGCATGTGTTTGCTGAACTGAGGTCTTTTCAATCAGATTGAACCCTTTAAGTAGACTGCTTGATCTCCACATGGATTTCATTCCCCTTAAAGCTAATGAGAGTCAAGGCTGCAAAATAGTATCAAAGGCAAGCCCTGACCATTTCAATTTAAAGTCTGACCTGATTGGAACCCCCCTCCCCCCCCGCAATTACAGAAGCAATAAAAACAAACTGAAACAGCTTCTATCCTTACAATTATTTCTCGTTTAATCCTTCATTACAATTCACCAGAGAGAGACGATTTTGCATGAAATAAAACACTGTCCGAACTAGGTTCTGAATGAGCATAAATACAAATATCCTTTGCCATGGAAACAGATATTACTTTCTCAGTAGAAAACCTACACTGATCATTTATAGAACTACGTAGGTTTTTAAGAGGATATGAGAGAAGCCACTGGGTGAAGTTTTACAGCTAGCCGAGTCTAGACTAGACAATCATAAAGTTGCCTCCTGGCCTTCAAAATCCATGCAATGAATAGCAGAAGCAGTTCATATACACCACAGTTGTTCAGCTCTGAAAAGACAACTTCAAATCTTGGTTCTTGCATGTGTGCAAAACCAAAGCATATCAAACTGTCAGCCAATCTGGTCCAACTGGCAATCTACTCAGGAGAAGTCTACCATAGGGATGTTGGGACCGAAGAACATTGGCACAGCAATGTGGAAGACACCTAGAGAGACTGGCTGCTAACTGCTACAGCCAAATGCATCTCAGACACAACTTTGCATACAACAAGGCAAAATCTCCAACAAAAGAGAAGCCACCCTGCATCTGCCTACTGGAAGAAAGGAGCTGATTGCATGCATGAGAATAGGGAACAAGTAAGCATGATCTTCTTGATGTTGGCCAATTCAGAACCTCAAGCAGATGTGTGGCCCAGGGTTAGGTGTTAATCTCAAGATGAGGGTTTCACCTACCTCTAACATAAGGGATCAGTTTGACACCTACCTATAGGGTTAAATTACCCCACAGCTGCCTATTATGGGCTACTTGCACCTTCTTGTGAAACATTTGGGGTACCTATACATGAGTTAGGCGGCTGCTCGGACATGCTGCAATTACAGTGTGTCAGAGCCGACTCAATTGAGTCTGCTGGAGTATAGCAATTACTGCACTCCAGCCAGCCTCCATGTCTCGTGTATCAGTGTCCCCACACTTCAAAATGGCAGTGGGGGTGCTTTAACGAAAGCTTGTTTGACAAGTTTTAGATAAATCTCTCCCGTCACCACTTTGAAGTGTGGGGATTCTGATACAGGAGACGCTTTGGGTGCTTTAACTGGAGAAGCACTTGAAGCCAGACTGGGAACTCCTAGCTCAAAAAGGGATTGGCCCATAGAATGCAGCAGCATATGAAGAGCCATGAAAGCAAATTTGAGGAAGCTTGCTTGAAAAAAAAAACACTGTACAATATCCATAAAGCATATGCAAATGGGTTAAGAATTGGCTCACTGACAGATCTCAAAAAGTAGAACTGTATTTACCTGAATCCAAGACAACTTTGCATTTAAGATAACCACCATAATTAGATTGTATTCATAGAAAATTATAAATCTGTTATAATTTTTCCATGAATAGAATCTAATTTTTAGAGGACTGTCTTAAATTAGTCTCCTGCCACCCCTGCCTCATCCACCATAGTTGTGTCAGGGAAAGCAGCAACATGGGACAAGACCCCAACCCCTTGTTTTCCTACCTGCCCCTCCGCCCTTTCTCCCTACCATGTCTGAGGCCTTACCACCTGTTCCCCCTGCCACTCATCCCCTGCTCCCCTACCACATGCCCCCTGCTGCCTATCCCACCCTCAGTGCTGTCTGGTCTCCCTACTCCCTGCTTGCCCACTGCCTGTACTCCCTGCCACTTACCTTAGAGGATGCTCCGGCTTTGGGACAGACAGTGGCAGCAGTGGCCTTGGCCTAGCCCAGTCCAGCCAGGCAGTCAGAACAGCAGCAGCTCTGAGCCAGGCCAAGTTAGGCCTAGAGCTGGAACTGGAGCTGCAGGTAATCAGGGCTGGTGTGTGTGTGGGGGGGGGGGCTCCAGGCTAGTAGTCAAATCTAAGATGAAGCGTTTTTACCCCATGCTGATGGGAG
>NW_017729025.1:157811114-157811921 GCF_001723915.1 Gavialis gangeticus | reverse complement strand
ATTCAAGTAAATATGGTAATTACTGGAGAATCCCCATCACAGGGGGGCTGCTGTCAGTGCAGCTAGGCAATAATCAGCACTATACTTAACGTTGCAATGTTTCTAGGCATAATCCCAAAGTAGATATAAAATCACTACTGATATATTTTGCATATGACCAAGGATCAGCAGACGGGCTAGCTAGGATGAGGACAAGGCAATCATATGGAGAGATCCAATTGCTTTCGTAAACTGGGCCCATTCTAATAAAACATGTTGTTGTTATAAAGCAAAGTCCAAGTTCATCTACACAGAACTACGACACACTGCCCAGATCTACAGAACAGGGAGGTGTTACTCAGGAAAGCACTGAGTCCATAGGGATACGAGGGTTTATAATGGCAAAGGAACTCAATGTGCACTCCTGCTGCAAAGCTGTGGCAAAAAGGGTTAATGTGATTCTTCAATACAGGAGAAAGAAGGAAGCCAAAACATTCATGTTCTACTGAAAAGACTGATGGATGACATAAGGCAGGTGACTTCATTGGAAGTCATGCCTACCTTGATATCATGAGAAATAGCACAGTGGTCAGATAAGGAGTATGCTGGCAGGGCTACAAAATAAAGTAGTTGCCAGGGCCCCAGAAAAACATAGTTGCTTTGGCAGGATTTGCATGTGGAGTGATCAAGTAGACTTGCAGTAGCCTGCCCATGTGATACAGGGGTTTCAAAAAGCATGCCCTCCACAAGCACTGTCAACTGACACGTTACGGATGCCTCATTCTTATTTCAGACAAGGTTCTTTGGGTGAATCTGATATCTTTTATT
>NW_017729025.1:157802573-157810771 GCF_001723915.1 Gavialis gangeticus | reverse complement strand
GAAGTTCATAGGCTCGTCTCTGAGAAGTGTTTTGTAAGTTCTGTTTGAGGACTCAAGCTGAGAGGCTGGAGAGTGGTTTTCTTGTGAGAAATGTACCCCTCACAGGTAGTTGGGTGTTCTTGTCTTTGATAAATTTCTGGTGTGCATTCAATCTCACACCAGAACCCTCTCTAACTTCTGTACATCCTTTTTAAACTGTGGAGCCCAAAAATGCACACACTGCTGTACATGAGGCCTAACCAGTGCCAGAATAGAGAAGCACTATCACCTCCTGTCTCTATCATCTATTGCTTTTGTTGATGCAGCCCAAAACCCCATTTGCCTTTTGTGCAGCTGTATCACACTGTAGACTCCTACTGAGTCTACGATCCTTTTCTGCAGAGCTTCCATCCAGCCATGTCTCACCTGTTTTCTTCTGGTTTTGATTCTTCTGCCCAAGGGGCAGCATCTTGCATTTGTTAGTACTGACCTTCAATCCTGTTGTCTCTAACCTAGCTTTTCAGTCTACCAGGATCCTTCTGGATTGTGCTCCTGTCCTCCAGTGTGTTTTCAGTCCTTCCCAGCTTTGTGTCTTCTTCAGATTTGCTCAGAAAGCAATCTATTCCAACATCCAAGTCAGGAACAAACATGTTGAGCAGCTCCAGGCCCAAGGCAGACCCCTGCAGGGCTCCTGCCATTCTCACATTGCTACATGTATTATTGCCCCTTGCTTGCAGCTGTTAAGCCAGTGACTCCTCACCCTGTAGTATTTGTCTAGCCTACATTTCTCCAAATTATGTTTTTTCTTTCTTCATTACAGCCAATGCCAAAAAGCATAAAGTATAACATTGGGTTTGGAGTGAAGAAACTGCACCACATTTTGTGGGAACCAAAGAGACTCCTGTTGCCCTAAACAACACATTGAGACAAAAAGACAGAGAAGGGAGAATGCATTTGTCCCAAAATTTCCCTAGGACAAATTTCACAACTCAATGACCTGGTACAAGTTGGGACAATAGTATCAACAACCAACAAGTGAACTCCTGACCATGAGATGCATGCCACCCTCCCTCAGCTCCCCACAAGGGGTGGAGCCTATAACACAGGGAGTCTAGTCTGGCCTAGATGGTGGTTAGCAAATGGCCAACAGCTCCATTCGACTGGAGGGCCTCTGGTGGGGCTACTCATGGTGGGGTAGCACCTATACAATACCACAATGTTGCAACCTTCAGAATAGGGCAAGTACAGAGCACCTCGAAACCCTAGCCCCCACTCCGTGTAGTAAAGTTAAGGGACATCACTGTGCCGGAAACACACCTTTGCTGAGGTGTTAGGCAGTCAGCAGGCGCTCTAATCTGGTGCTCCCTGAGAGAAGCTACAACCATTGAGGCACTAAATATATGAACTCAATCTGGCCTTTGGACTCTGTCTCAATGGTCTAAAAGAGGGACAGTAGGTCAAGGGTGGCCTCCACTCCTCCATACTCCTGCCTAGGAGTACGCATCAAAGGTCTTGTGATGGGCACAGGACTCTGTAAGGGGCATAAGGAACTGGGAGCAGCTACCAAGGTGTCCAAGCAGCTCTATTCAGGGGTGGCTTGCTTGCTTTTTTTGAGGAAGGCCCTAGAAAAGGTGGGCTCAAAACAGCCATGCCCCAACCCAATCTATCTTGGCCAAAATAAAATAAAGGACTTGTGTATTGGAATGTCCAGACTCTGACACCTGGATTGAATTCAGACTTATGGATAACAGCATTAAAAAACTATGAGTTGGTTAGACTAGGAATCAATATTACTGTGTCGTCAGAAACTTGGCTCTCAGATATGGGTTCTATCCGAGAGAATGATTACACTGTCATCTGGCATGGGAAACCAGTAGGAGAAAAGAGAGAGCAGGGAGTAGCCTTTGCTCTTAGAAACAGCTTACTGTATTCCTATGAAAGCCCTGTTGCTGTACCTATTCAACTCATGATGCTCAGAGTGCACACACAGAATGGCTTCATCATGTTGTTTAGTGTTTATGCACCTATCCTTCAAGCCAGTGATGAAAATGAAAACATTTTCTATCAACAACTTGAAGAAGACATTGTGAAAATTGACAGAAATCAGACCATTATAATACTCAGTGACTTCAATGCAAGAGTTGGATATAGTTTTGAGAACTGGCCTGGTATTCCGGGCAAACACAGAATTGGTAGTATGAATGAAAATGTCCAGTGAGTGTTAGGACTCTGTGCAAATCCAAAGCTATGCATTAGCAATACCTACTTTGCTGGGAAAAACCACAACAAAGGCATAATGGAAACATCCAATATCAGGGCACTAGCACCAATGAGATCTAGTACTGACCAGGTGTAACCACCTGAAAGAAATCCTGTGTATGAGGTCTTATCACAGTGCTGACTGTGACACTAACCATGCCTTAGTCTGATTCAAAGTTAGTATCAATGCCAGTGACTCCCCAGATATAAGTCTCTCTCTCCACTGGAAATGATGTCCAGGGGGAAAAGCAGCAGCTGAGATAGAAAGATGAAAGATCTGAGATAGAAAAGTGGGACTCAGTAATTCAAGGACACATGGGCAGTTAAAGATTTCAGGGAAAAGATAAAGGCAGCAAAATAAAATAGCTAATTCCAGCCTCACAGGTAGAGGCATAGGAAGAGATTTAATAAACATATCAGGGAAGAAAAAGTAGTTTCATGAGATAAAGCACTGTGTTGAGACTCGGAAGATCTGAGTCCTATTTCAGAATCTGCTACTGGCCTTCATGTGAACCTTGGCAAGTCACGGTTCTCCTTTCTGCCTCAGCTTCAGTACCTGTATCATGAAGACAGAGACATTCCTTCCTATGTAAAGCACTACATAAGAGCTAGGTATTAATGAGAACAGCAATGGATGAGTATGGAAATGAATTAATGTCTCCAGAGTAGTTGAGATGGGATCAACAGCTCTGCTCATATGCCTAATGTTAGGCCCTTGCTTAATTATCTTGCTGGATTGAAGACTTTGGCACAACTGTACTATGCCTGGCTCTAGCTCTATGCTATCCCATTAACATCGGGATTTTGAAAACAACCATCTGAAAAGCAATGAAAATGCTAAAAATGACTTCTGCAGCTGCCACATGGTTAGTTTCTACTTGCTCAGCTAACGTTAGCTATGTTATTACTTGGAGATAAAACACAATTATTTTTGTAAATTAGATTAGACCATATTTTCACAACATCCTTGATTCTCTAATGGATTTCCTCGGATTTGCTGAAAATGAGAGTCTTCGTCCTGTTAGCCAGAACTCTGTGTGTTATTTGCAACATATAGCTGGGTGTTTTTATAGAGCACCTTCTCCTGAAAGCATCATAAAATGCCCTGGCATGAGAGCGTAAGTGTTAACTGCTACATAAAATTAGAAGACTTTGAAGGTGAGGGCTTCAGAGAGGAAGTGATTCAGACACCCAGGGGGAGAAAGAGGTCTCCAAAGACTTGCCTTATTTAAGCAATGACACACTGTTAAGCTAACGTAGGCTTTGGACCAAGATGTTTTCAAAGGTCACCATTTATTAATTCAACCCAAGGACAGGCACAGTCTTGCAGCCTGTTCACCTCTTATTTATAAAAGAATAAAAGTAATAAAACCAGAGATTACGAAAATTCCCTTTCCTTTCATATTTGAAAACAAAAATGATATTACAACTAAACCCTGACAGCAAACCAAAGCCTTTCTTGATTTGCGGCCTGGAGAATAAGATGAAAGGAGATATTTTCCCCCCAACCCTGGATTGAAAACAATTCAATCAACTCTATTCTAGTCAAACAATTACAGATATAAAAAATGACAGGCCCCCCAAAGCATTGTTTTAAGAAAAACAAGCATATTAGAAATAAATGCTCCATTGCCCCAGCTCTAGGGGCAAGCCAGCCCCTCTGACCTCACTGCCAGCCCTGGATCATGGTTATGATTATGATCCATATGGTAGTCATGCTAGAACAACCAAGCTGTGCAGAATCAAATCCCACTTGGCAAGCCCAAGGATACAGTGGGCCAACTGGGAACTGAACCAGCATCTCCAGATGCCTGAGCCTTAGGCACAAGACTGGTCTTTCCTGCTTTGCTCCGCTTGTGATCCAAGGGAAATCCAGAAATGCACGTCAGAGATCCATAAAAGCCAAAAGCAAAGGGGAAAGCGATTGTCAGGAGGACTCTCACTTGGGTCCTAACAGATGAGGGCTGTTAGCAAAGCTTTTATTCTCTTTGCAAGTCACCTTTGGAGCAAAAGGCCCCACAATGGAGCGGGCTGAGAGAAGAGGCTCATCTCAGGAATGGAGGCTTCCAGAAGCTGATAGCGCTGCTGGGGAAACCCTCCTCTGAATGCCCAATAGGAAAAGTCAGTTCCACATTCCTGTACTACTGGAACTCAGCTTGAGTTAAGCTAGGTCAGGAGACCAAGCAGATGGTAAGCTCCCACAAACAGCCCTCCTGCACTCAGGCAACCCCTCTGGCTGCCCCAAAAGTGCACACAGAGCCCGTACCTCTGGGATGTGATGGCTGAGGCAGTAGCGTTTGTTACAATGCAGGCAAAGCTGTCCCAAGGTGGCAATGCTGGCTTTACACCGGGGGAAACCACAGGTGTTGTCAGCTTTAACTACAGCAGAAATCAAGGTGTCGATGTCTTCTTCAGCTGTAGTGTTGTCTGCTTTTGCGGCAGTCTTACCTGGAAGATGAAGGGAAAAAAGTTTAACTTAGTGGTGTTCAATCTTTTTTCCTTGGCAGGCCACATGGGTAGTTCTTGGTCCGTCCATGGGCTGGATGCGGCTGCTGGCCCCAATCTGGTGCCTGGGATGGGTGTGGTACGATTCAATCTGGTGGGTACCTCCTCTGCCCTGTGCTGTGCATTTGTCTGCTATGCATCACTGATCCCCGCCTCCGTAGCACCCAAGCCACCTGCTACCACCCTCAGCCCTGCCTGCTCTGGGCCGAGGGTTGTTCTTTCACCCCACTACTGCAGCCCCCATGCTGCTGGCCATAAGAATCAGCAGCACTTGGTGGTGAAGGTAAGCAGAGGCTGAAGTGGGAGGCGGGGACTCTGTACCCTCAATACACAGCCATGTAACAAACGGTGGCCTGCCATTTGTAAAAGGCTGCCAAACTCTGAAATCTGGGGTCAAAGAATGAAGCCAACAGGTCTTAGCCACTTACACTCTGCTCACCAGCTAGGATCAGCAATAACAGAGGTTGAGGATGAAGTCTCCCTCAGTTCTAGCTTCTTGCCAACATTTTTCAAATATGTTTTAGTACCCCTTGCAGTAGGGGGATGCTAACAGTGCCCTCATCCCCTGCTTTGTCTGTTCCAGGTTAAGATGTCCCTGGTGTTTTGGGGAATGTGTCTTATAGCAGTGGGACAAGATTGTTTGCATAGTTTTAGGAGGAACAGGTTAGACAAGCACTTTGTATAGAATGGCTTGGATAGAGATAATCCTGCACTGAGCAGGAGGTTGGACTAGATGACCTCCTGAGGACCCTTCTGACCCTACTTTCTATGAATTCCCAATATGTGAACATTTGCCCCAGACACAAAAAAAGGGGATTTTTATGCAGCTTTGCACAATAAACATGCTCAGGCTCCAGTTGTCTCCCCCAGTCATCTACTAGCACCTTCTCTGGAGATAATCAACAGTGATCACATCCTGTGTTGCAAAGACATACACAAAGCTCAATCCCCAAGTAGAACACCAGAGAGTCGATGACCAGAAAGTGCCATGTCCCTTTACCTTAGATAGGACAGTGTTACTGAGTCCCTTGTCACAAGCTATCTTTTTCAGGCCCTATACAGTTAGGGCCTGATCTTGATGGGCAGAGGCAGAGACCCAAGCTGTACCTCTGAATGTACAGGACACAGAGGCTTCCCTTAACTGCAATCTGATGCTGGGATTTTCAAAGCAGCCCAGAGGAGTGAGGCACCCACAGAATTTCAATGGGGTATCTAATTGTTTTAGGCAGTTGTGAAACAATCTTCAAGAGGTATGATAAAAGACCACCACCAACATGACAAGCTTTTCCTATAGAAATACTGAAGCTTCCTGTAGATAGGGCGGGGCAAATCTTAAGTGACATTGAAGAGAAAGTCAGGATGGAGCCTACCTTTGGCTTCATTTTTGTGCTTCTTTCCTGCTGTCCCTGCCAGATTCACACTTGACTCCTGGGTTCTTCTCGCCCTCTCTTCCCACTTGGCTTTTTCCTGTTGCATCCTCTCTAGGTGCAGCACTTTCAGATCGACTTTCCCTGAGCTCATGCTGCTCCCTCCTGTCTGACCAGGGCTGGGGGCTTCTCTTGGGGGCCCTTCTGACTCACAGGATGGAGCCTGCTCATTGGCTTTGTTAGTCACTGTAGCAGAGACAGTGGCAGGGGGTCTCTTGCGGATGCTGAGGTACCGCTGTCTCCCTTCCCCAGTGCTGACATGCTGTAGCCTGTATTCTTCAGCCATTTGGTGGAGCAGCATCCTGTCATGAGAATTTAAAGAAGGAGGGAAATCCAGCTGGGCCTTGCTGCTCTCCAGGAAATCCACTAGCATGGCCTTGAACTTGCCTGAATTGTCCTTTACCTCCATCCTCTCCTTCCCAATGCCATTCACATTCTGTGCAGGACCTACGCTTGCCTTTGGGAGAATGGGTTTTCCTGCAGCTGGTTTGGCTTTCTGGCCATGGGACTGAGGTTTTGGAGTGGACGATGGAACAGTTTTGGGTCCCTCCCCTTGCTCAGGGTGACCCTGAGAGTTCTCATGAGAGTAGTTTTCTGGCACAATGTCATCAAGGTACTCGAAGGCTGTCCGTGCTTCCCCATGCTCACTGAGGTAATCCACTAGTTGCTTCAGAAAGACCTGATTGCTGACGGTTCGAGAGTCACAGACAACTGCCACATGGCGTCGTGCACGGGTGATAGCCACGTTTATTCTCCGATCTTCGGCGAGGAAGCCCACCTCCCCTGCAAAACACAAAAGAAGGCAAAGGACAATCAGAGACAGCACTACTGTGCTGAACCAAAGGGTCCAAGCTACAGGCCAGAACCTTAGATGATGTAAATCAGTTCAGCTCACTGGAACTACAGTCAATTGCTACAGCTGCTGATTTGGCCTCGGAAAATGTATTGGCTATGGAGTGAGGTAACAGAGAAAAGTGCTATTGTCACCTGCACATAGGACTAGGAGTTACCAACTCCCAAGTTCCAGCTCTGGTTCTATGGCTGATTCACACTATAACCTCAGTCCAGTCCTTTCCTTTCTCTGCTTCAGTTTCAGCAACTGCAAAATGTGGTGAATAGGTTTATTGAGAGGACAAGTGCAGACAGAAGTTGAAGATAAGATGCATTATAAAAGGGCTACCGCCTGGAGGCATGTCTATATTCCCCCAGTGCAGCCAGGGTAAAGATACAGGGAGGAGGTACATGGTAGGATGTCATTTCCTCAGACAGTGGCACATTCCTAGGCTTGGCAGGATTCAATTTTTAATCGTAAACATTGATAAACGTTGTTTTCACCTTACAGTCATAGACTGACAAAAAAAAATTCCATCATTAATAATAGAAATTTACAGAAAGGGGACATAAGAAAAATGATGGCTGATGGAGCGTGAACTGCAATTCCCAGGAACCCCAGGGGACTGGGAACAAAGGAAGAAGTAACAAAGCGGATGAAGGAGCTACAGGTGAGCAGAGCCAGGACTGACAGCAGCTCTGCCACTCAGCTGGTGGCAGTACTACAGTAGTTATGATTCAATTTAAATTGATAAAAATTGAAACAAAGGCTTAAAAATAAATAATCGGTATTATCCATCAACATTATTAAAAAATAAAAATCAAATTCTGCCAAGTCTACACATGCCTTATTGTGGGACTCACTCCACCAGCAGTAAGAGGTGCCACATACAGAAGGGTTCATTTCAAGACTTTGTCCTATGTCTGTAAAAACCTATCTAGGACCTACGAGGTGGTCCTGGAAGTGCCACAGTGGGACTGTAGAGAGCACAGAGATGCTGGGGCTGCTCTACACTCACTACCTTCCCAACCAGCTGCAGTGCAGCTCTGGGCACATGCCTAGCACCCCATCATGCCAACTATACTCCTTCCACTGGGGAAGTAATATATAGGAAGGTGTGTAGCATCAGGGCTACACTCTGTACTACAGGGGCAGCCAATTATTTCAGGCAAAGGGCCACTTACCAAGTTTTGGCA
>NW_017729025.1:157791253-157797573 GCF_001723915.1 Gavialis gangeticus | reverse complement strand
ATGCCAGCTATACTCCTTCCACTGGGGAAGTAATATATAGGAAGGTGTGTAGCATCAGGGCTACACTCTGTACTACAGGGGCAGCCAATTATTTCAGGCAAAGGGCCACTTACCAAGTTTTGGCAAGCCATCGAGGGCTGCATGACAGGCAGTCAGGGGCAGATAAATATTAATTTTCTAAATTTTTAGGGGCCCTGCAGGCTGGATAGAATGGTCAGGCGGGCCACATCTGGCCCATGGGCCACATTTTGCTCACCCTTGCCCTACTAGCATACTGGGGCAGGCTTATGATGGGAGTGCTCAGGAGTGGGACATCACACAGCACCAGGCCAGGGCTCAGGTGAAGTGGCTGAACCCTGGAGACAGCTGTCAGCCACAGGAGTGGGAGCTGCAACTCCAGATGCCAGCATACAGAGAATCAAGCTCTCCCAGCAGCTGAGCATCCTGAGCCAATAGGTACTAAACCAAGTTTCTCAAGCAGAGAAACATCCCCATCCCAACCTACCAACAATCCCAATCTGAGTGTAGGCCAAGGGTTAAAAATAACCACCATGTAGGCAATCTGACAGGGTCTATTTCTGCTCTCCAGCTATTTTCTCAAGGAAGAATAATAACAGATAGCAAACGCCAAGATGACTCAGCTCAGCAAGAGAAAAGGCTTGTGTGGGTGGGTACTGAGTTTCCAGCTTCTGGGGCTAAATAAGAGATAACTGGAAAAATAAACAGTTAAAAGAAATCCAGGTGACAAGCTTCATCCAGCTTGTCCCAAAACAGGGATACATAAGGGTTCAGACAGGGTCAGATTTGAATGAATAACTATGTGTGATCTCCTCTCTGTGGTCTTGGAGCCTGGGGTTAATTCCCAGTTCACAGAAGCTAGTAGAATGTAATGAGAGTCCAATCCAATCTCTCCTAACCACTGGGCAAACTCTACATAATGGTACCAGTTGGTTTGCCAATTGGATCTGAATGCATTTTTAGGATTAATAAAAGCAAGGGGCCACAGAACTGGGTGGAACCTCTGGAGTTTGGCTGGCCTTTGGCCTCTCCTGTGCAGATAAAAAGGTCTGTAATTTACAGAAGTAGGTTAAGTCTTGGTTCAATTAAACATGGTTACCCATTGTGATGCAACTCTGCTTAAATTGCCAACAAGGCTGTCAATGGGGGAGGAGTGGGATGGGGAATTTTGGGATGCAGACACCTATCCTGAGAGCACCACTCATTTTGTGTCAACCACTGAACAGATGTCAGAAGGCAGTGAGTCACCAGTTATTAATGGCTTTCAATCACTGTGCTATTCTTATTACCCAAGTCCCACCTTCCCTTCATCAAACTCTTTGTAAAGCTCACTTCTTATGTGAACTCTTCCCAATTTCTCCTCTTCACTGCTAATATTCCCAAAACATTGTGTGCAGTCTCGTCTTTTGTCATCTCAGCCTGCAAATCTCACATGGCAAGTGACAGGTGCTGTTCTGTGTTTGAAAGGTGTGATGTGCATTTACAGTGCTGTAGAAACTCAGAAAGATGTTCCTTCTGGTTCTGCATGTGCCCTTCACTTGGTTTGGATAACACAAAACCTGAAACTTCCAATGCCTCCAAAATAGTGAAATACTTTATAATGAGCCTTCATTATGTGGATCAGCAGAAAGAGTCTGAGAAATCTCTGGCCTCAGGAAATTAACTTCATTCCAGCTGTTATGTCCCTCTGTGTTCAGTGATAGAAAAAACCATGATTTTCTGCCCTAGATTTTGTTCTGAAAACAACCATCTTTATGCATTACTTATAGGACTTGCTTTGGTTTACATTTTCTCTGGGGATGTATCCAAAAGGAGCTCACTACAAACTCCTTGCTCTGTGGGGAATACTTGGGACTTCCACTGGGGGGAAGATGCTGCTGGTATAAGTGCAATGGTACCAACCCCACATGGGTCAAGCCAAGCTCAGCATTTGTGAGGGCTTGAAGATGACCAACTTTTAAAAACAGTGCCAACTCTTTCTATTGGCCTTCTGGCATTTGAAGCTTCAGCATTCATTTCTCTGAAACTGAGAGGCCAACTAACCTACTTCTTTTAACTCAAATGAAAGCTCAGATACTCATATCATTACATGACTCCAATAAAATCACCAATGTTGAATGTTGGCAACACCCTGGGTGACATTTTACTTTGTTAAATGATTCCCCTTTCCTTACATGCCAAAACATCCTATTTCTCCAAAACTCTGTCTCACTAGAAATACATACCCTTCCTGTTGGATCTCACAAAGGACAGTATGACAGCCTCCTTCTCCCTTCCCTGGAAACCATCAACTGATTTAATTTCTAGCTCTGGATACTTGGGACACAGGTGCTCTCTTAGCATGTCTACCTGAAAAACAAGGGCAAGCATGTTATTAAGGTCAATTTCAAGATAAAAAGAATTGAAATTATATCTTCCTAAAAGACTACCTTCCCCTTAAATTCCTGCATGTCAGGACACACAACTGAGAAGGGAAGGATGATCACCCCATGGATTGGTTATAAAGAGTGCCCGAGCTCCAAGGCTCTAAAATACGATGGTGGTTAAGGAAATGGAGAGGATTAATTATTGCCCCCTGAAGGTCTCGCATTTGAGATAGATTTGCTGTTGCGTATCCACCCTACGCTCAGCTTAAGATGCCACGTCGGAGGGAGCTGAGATCTCACCTGAAGGTTGTAAGGAGCAATGACAGCAATGTCTTTTGCTTTAACACCAGCATTCACCAATGCTTGGACATGCAAGCCAACAAGGCGCACCTCCCCTAGGGTGAAAACAAAGTTAGCTGTGAATCAAGGGAAGGTGATTTCTGTCCAGAGAAGGCTGACAGGTAAAAGCCAAAAGATAAAAGGAAGTCAAACAAGAAAAGCCACATTTTCCATGCTGACTAAACTGGGGTCTTAAAGGGACACTCTGGATTTTGGACATTTTCCATCGAGTGGAACTATGAAACTATGAAACTATAAGTGAGATTTATAAGTGATGACACTACAGTGGACAGGAAACTCCACGGTGTACTGAAAATGTCAGCCAAAAGGACATGCACATATTAAAACCAAGCTTTCCAGCTGCATAAATGGGCTAGCGCCATATTTAAATGTTAGAACCATTTAACAAGTCATGGATAATATATGCCCCTTGTCTGAGGTCCAGGGTTTATTATAGCAACCCCAAACTAGTGCTTAAAAAGCACAGGTAGACTGAAAGAACTAGAGACAATTTTAATGAGTTCTATCCCATGATCCTCCTGGACATAGCTAAATGCTTTGTACAGCCAGAAAGCTCAGAATCCCCAGTTTCAAATGCTGGGCAGCATTAATTTCTAGATTTTCCAGCTCAGAAGCTATCTAACCATTAAAACTAATGATCACAGGATTTGGAATGTCATTTTGTTTTTCCTTGTCCTTCCACTCAATTCAAGACATAACCTTAAATGTTAGTGCTTTAGGTCTAACTAGAAGCAGGCCCCTGTATACCTCATCACTGTTAAATTGGCTACATCTGCTCCTCTCCTCACTGTGACCTAGAATTTCAACCTTTGTTAAAAAAAGAAAAATGAAACAAAACCTCAAAGAACACTTCTAGCCCTCTGTTTCCCAAAGCTAGTCCATGAGCCACTTTCTTCCTGAGACTGTAGGCAGCCTGAAACAACAGCCTTGAGAAGAGAAAAATCACTCCATTCAGGTCAATTGCTTGTTGGCTTTGAAACCTCAAGATGCCAGTATATGAACACTTTCACTGCTGACTATTTTAGCCAACATTCAACTAACGTGATAGTCCCACAGTACTTTCTCATGCCTTCTCCAGTGCCAGAAACATCAAAATAGAATCCTTTGATCACTTCTAGCACTGAATACAGATGTATTCTGCAGAACCCTGAAAATTATACATATAGGGACAGCAGAAAACAAACTAAATATCAAAGGAAACAAATCCAGGGATGCTGGACTGACTGTACTACCCACTCCAGAGGCAACCTTTATTTGTTTGCACCAAGCAGCTGGAGGATTTACATCCTAATGCACCAGAAAGCTATCTGAGATCTAGGCCCACATTACCATTCAGTACACTGGGCTTGTGCCTTAACGTGCATCCACAGCACATCCTTGGCACTGCCAGAGGAGTTTGCTCCCAGGTAAGTCCTGTCTGTCCACTCTTGCCAAACCTTCTCTAGGTATACCCCACACAGACCCTCTCAAGCATGCTGGAGACCAAGGACCTAAAACTAGCACCAGGAAATGCAATGCAACTGCAGGCTGGGAGCCTGAAATCTTAATTTTCAATATAATCAAAGTTTTAATTTGTTCTAGAAGTTTGCCAGATCCTGCAACAGCTTACACACGGTTTTCACTTTTTGCATATCAGTTGCTGCACAAGTGTGTAAGTGCTTGCAGGATCAGAGAGGGAAGTGGCAGGAGGATAAAAGTGGAGAGACCACAGCCCAGTGATTGTGGTCCCCTAAGACTCTGGTTCAATGCCCCTGGATGCTATGGTAGGGAGAGAGCTAACTGCCCCCAGTTAGCTCTCTCTCTACCTCTAAAGTGGGGAAAAAGCACCTCTCAGGAGTGCATTCAGGATTGTGAGGCACTTGCCTACTGAAGGAATGGGGGCCCTATCAGGAGGTGTCAGCTGGAAGAAGATAAAAAGCAGCTAAGCTGGTAACAGTTTATGTTTTTGAGGTCTAGTATCTCCCAACCTTAGTGGAGAACCACTCCAGGACTCAGAGAGTATTTCCAAGCATTGGATCTGCACTGGTGAGCAGAAAGAAAACAAAATTCATCCCTGAAGCAAGCAGTTTAGTTGCTGAGTAGGCTGTGTTACCTTGTGGAAGATGCCAGGTAGAAAGGAAATCCAGGGAGACTTGTGGGGGTGATAGTGGGTGCATGGCAAGGAATCCACAGCATTGCTGGTCTCAGAGGAGAGACTGAAGGCCAACCAATTGCAGCACACCCTCTACTGACCAATAATAAAGGTAATTTTGGTCTCAAACAGCTTAAAATCTATTAGAGGATGCACTGTTATATTGACAGCCATAAAAGCATGTGATGTGGGAGGAAAGATCCTGGGTTTTGGTCTCTAGCTGGTTACTGTGCTCAGGTATCTTCACCCTGATACTATGCAGAAAAAGCTGGGAAGAGGAAGCCCCCCCCACATACAATGGTGCTCCCTTCTAGCCTCTGCTCCCTATTATTTATGCACCTTCTCGGCTTATCAAAAGAATCTGACTGTCTTAACATCTGTGGTCTGATGAGCCCTACTGCACACAGGTAGGTGTGAAATTCACAGCCAGTATAATGCAGAGGGGTAACATTTCACAATCGATGCAAAACTAATTTGCAAACCTCCTTAGTGCTGTGGTCATTCTCCCCGATTAGAGCTTGCCCACATCACTCTGGTGAGGTACTTGTCATCTCCCTAACCGCAGAGCTTTAGACACCTAATGTGTTACAGTAAAGAGCTGACAAAGAAGCCCTGAGGCAACTGCAGCGACAACCCTTTCAACTAACAAGCAACACAAGGCATATAGAAGTTTGCTGTCTGAGATCTTCCATATCGAAAACTCGCTGTGTTGCCCATTGCTGCCGGGCGTGTTACAGTCTGCATGGTAATATGCTTCCATTATCTGAGATGAGAGGCAAAAGCCTCCCTTAGCTCTAAAGCAAAGTAGCTGGTTGATCCAACATGGTCCCAATCCTTAGCACTGCCACCCCACAGCACCTGTGCGTGTCAAACCCTGGGCTAGCAGCACTGATCGACGGGGCACAGAGAAAGTGCTCACTCTTCCTGTTTCCAAATTCTTGCCATCTGACTGATCTACAGAGCTACACTGGCACTACAGAGTTAGAGCTGTCTCTTCAAGGGCTGCACTCATTGCAAATGCTGTAATCAAGAATGAGAAAGTGATTCAAATTATAGTTACTCTTTGGCTGTCAGGGCTGTGTAAAGCTTTGGGTGCTGATTCGATTCGGAGGAGATCCGGTCCGATTCAGCAGCCCAATCTCTGAATCTGAATTGAATCAGGTCCAAATCGATTCAGAAAAGATTTGGAGAGCTTCAGAGATTTGGGCAGTCCCTGCTCGCCGCTGCAGGGAGCTGGACCTGGACTTTATGCTGGTAAGTTGGGGGGGGGGGGGACACACAACAATCACACACACACACGACCCCCCTGCCAAGCCCCGTCCCCTGCTAAGCCCCCAGCCCACCTAAGTACCCCCTGACCCCCGCTTGCTTTCCCAGCCCTCCTCCCCCAACAATGGCTGCCCTGCCTGGCCCCAGCTCCTGGCTCTTTAAAAAAAAAAAAAAAA
>NW_017729025.1:157790668-157790999 GCF_001723915.1 Gavialis gangeticus | reverse complement strand
CTTTTTTTTTTTTTTTAAGAGCCGGGGTGGGTGGGGAAGCCATGGGAGGGAGGGGGGGAGCTGGGAGATGAGGCAGGGGATGGGGACTTGTGGCAGAGGCCCCCACGCAGCACGAGGCAGTGGGGTTCAGCAGGGATCGCCCCCCCCCACTGGGCAGCAGCTGGGGAGTGGGGGCTTTTTTTTTTTCTTCAAAGAGCTGGGACCCTGGGGCTGGGAGAGCGGGTGGGGGATGGGGGCTCATGACAGAGGCCCCCACACAGTGGGGGGCAATGGGGATCACCCCCACTCCTGGCAGCATCCAGTGAGTGCCGGGCTTTTTTTTTTTTTTTTT
>NW_017729025.1:157777348-157785221 GCF_001723915.1 Gavialis gangeticus | reverse complement strand
GGGGCCTGTCTGATTTGGAGGTTTTGCCGATTTGGTGGCGGCTGAATCTTCGAATCAGATTTGGTGAAATCCATTCAGGAAAGTGATTTGAATCACCAACTCAAATCATTGTTCCGTGAATCGGCCGAATCCAAATCCCAAGTGAATACTAGCTGTTTCACACAGGCCTATTGACTGTAAGATCTTTGCAGTACAGCCCGTCTCTTTGTTGCAGTTACGTACAGTGGTAGCCACAACAGGGCCCCAATCTCTGATTAGTAGAGGGACGAAGAAATGGATTCGGTATTCTGGAGTTGGGCTTGGGACAAAGAGCATAAAGCAGCAGCTGGAAACCTTTCCAGCTGCAGGCTGGACTGACCTACCTTGGGTCAGAGGTGTGCAGGCACTAGTAGGACCTGCTGCAGCCAGTGCTTCTTGCACAGGTCCCTTTGTGGTCCCTATCTTGAAGAAGGGGAGGAAGGAGGACCTGGGTAATTATAGGCCAGTCAGTCTCACCTCTATTCTCAGCAAGACCTTAGAAAAAATCATAAAGGACTGCATTTGCAGGGGCCAGCAGGTAACACAAGAGGCAACCAGCATGGGTTTATAGCAGGCAGATCCTGCCCGACTAAGCTGGTCTTTTTTTATGACCATGTCACAAAGTGCTTAGATGCAGGAGTGGAAGTAGATATTATTTACCTGGATTTTAAAAAGGCTTTTGACACAGTGTCACACCCAGTTCTTACAAGCAAACTGAGTAGCTGTGACGTGGATTTTTTCACAGGTGGGTGAAAAACTGGCTTATTGGATGCACCCAAGAGAGTGGTGGTGGACAGGTCAGTTTCTCTCTGGAGGGATGTGGGCAGTGGTGTCCCCCAAGCCTCTGTCCTTGGACCAGTACTGTTTAATATCTTCATCAGCGATTTGGATGAAGGTGTTGAAAGTACCTTGCCCAAATTCACAGATGACACTAAACTATAGTAAACACACTGGAGGGCAGGGAGTGAATTCAGGCAGATTTGGACAGACTGGGGAAGTGGGCAGATCAGAATAGGATGCAATTTAACAAGGAAAAATGCAAGGTGCTGCACCTGGGGAGAAAGAATCTCCAACACGCCTGTAGAGTGGGGGGTACCATTCTGAGCACCACAACAGCAGAAAGAGAGCTCGGAGTCCTGGTTGACGCAAAATGAACATGAGCTGCCAGTGTGACGAGGTAATAAGCAAGGCTAACCACACTCTTTCTTGCATCAGCAGGTGCATCATGAGCAGGTCTAGGGAAGTGATAATTCCCCTCTATGTGGCATTGGTGAGGCCGCAGATGGAGTTATGCGTCCAGTTTTGGGTGCCGCATTTCAAGAGGGATATGGATAACCTTGAAAGGGTTCAGAAGAGGGTTACACGTATGGTTGAGGGTCTGCAGGTAAGACCCTATGAAGATACATTGAGGGACCTGAATCTCTTCAGCCTCTGCAAGAGAAGGCTGAGCGGTGATCTTGTGGCTGCCTACAAACACATCGGGGGGGGGAGTCAGCAGGGAATAGGCGACACTCTTCACCAGGGCACCCCTTGGGGTTACCAGAAATAATGGCTACAAACTGAAGGAGAATAGATTTAAATTGGACACAAGGAAAAAATTCTGTATGCTAAGGGTTGCCAAAATATGGAATGGGCTTCCAGGGGAAGTGGTGCTTTCCCCTACCTTGGAGGTGTTCAAAAGGAGATTAGACAGGCATCTAGCTGGGGTTACCTAACCCCAGCGCTCTTTCCTGCCTGGAGCAGGGGGTCAGACCAATCATCTGCCAGGTCCCTTCTGACTCTAGAAATCTATGAATCTATGAATCACAGCACCATAGGGAGACAGCCTGCAAGTGCAGACCCTGCCACAGGCGAGAGACATAAGTTACACGTAAGATAGTTTAAGTGACCAGAAACTGGTTTAAACCTGTAACACAACATTAGTTCAGTGCACATAAACCAATTTTAAAATGGCCAAAACCAGTCTGAGATAAACCTGGTTGACTGTTGCATCAGACTTCATTGATTGAGCTCAAACCAGTTTTGCAACTTCTGTTCCAGACCCCTTTGTGGTTTAACTTAAATCAGAGTCCCCCAGCATCCCAGCATGCTCTGCAGCCCTAGGCCAGGCTTTGCTCTCTGCTTCAGCAGAACAGGGATGACCTCGTCCCTCTGCTCTCTAGCTGGAGCAGGAGCGGGCAGGGGCCTGGCCAGATGCATGCCCCCCTCAGGTGAAGGGAGCAGGGAAGAGGTTTATTCCCCTTCCCTCCCCTATCCCACCAGCATCAACCTGCCAGGCATTTCTCTGCTGGCTGCTCCAGTGGTGGAGGTGTGGCTGGCTCTGGCACTAGCCTGGAGTGAACTGACCAGGGACGGTGTTTAATTCTCCACCCCCCTCCTTGCTGCTGCAGCAGCAGGGGTGGGGACGTGATCAGATGCTGGCCAGCATGGTCTCCTGAGGCAGAGGGGCAGGGAGGGGGTTTATTCCCCCCCTCTGCCCCTGGGGGACTGCAGCCGGGGCCTGCCAGCTCTGCCTGCTGTCGATTGCTCCCTGGGCAGGGCGGAATAAGCTCCTTCCCCGAACCCTCCACCAGATGCTGGAGGGAGGGGGGAAATAACCCCCCTCCCTGCCCCCTTGCCTAAGAGGGCTATGCTGGCCAGCCTCTGGCTGTGCCCCTGCCCCTGGAGTGGCAAGGGTGCAGGGACTGTGATGGGGCAGGAGCCCCTCTCATGGTTTCCCGGAGAGTGCAAGTCTCTTCCTAGTGGGGCAGTCAGAGCTGCTGCAGACTGTGTGGGGTGAGCAGCAGCAGTGCTAGGGAGGATTTGGGGGGCTATGACCACCCCCCAAGCCCTGAAGCCATCGCTCTCCCCATGCAGCCTGTGGCAGCTCTGCCTGCGCTGCTCTACCCTGCCCCTGCCCACAGTGCACTGCCCCACTGAGAAGAGGCTTGACCTCCTGGTAAACCACAAGAGGGGCTGCTGCCCCATCAGGGTTGTACCCCCCTTGCAGCTCCAGCAGCAGGGCAGAGGCACAGCCAGAGGCCAGCTGGCATGGCCACTTTAGGTGAGGGGACAGAGAGGGGGGTTATTTTCCCCCTCCCTCCAGCATCTGGTGCAGGGAAGGAGCTTATCCCACTGCTCACCCTGCGCAGGGAGCCATTAGAGGCAGCAGCAGTTGGGGCTGGCAGAGCCCAGCTGTGGTCCCCCAGAGGCAGAGGGGAGAATAAACTTCTTCCCTGCCCTCCTTGCCTCAACAGGCCATACTGGCCTGCCTCTGGCTGTGCCCCCACTCCTGCTGCTGCAGCAGTGAGTGGGGAGTGCCAGGTGGACCACAGTCCGTATGGTGCCACTGGGACAGGAAGCGGAGAACTAAGCCCCCTCCCTGGCCAGTTCACTTGAGGTTACTGCTGGGGCTGGGCATGCCCCCCCAGCACCACTTCCTGGAAACTGAGGGCTACTCTACTGGCCCTTCTGAGCCACTGCAGACATGTGCCTGTATTTCTCTAATGCCTGTTCACTTGCAAATTGTTTCAATCTAGGCAGGCTACACTAACCTGCAAAGACTGAATCAATTCAGGCTCAGGCTTTTTGAATGTCGGTCCCTAGCCTGAATGTCCTTGAAGCCCCATGGCCACAGGTTGGATCCAGAATTCATAGGTTGCTGAACCCCATCACAAGGCACTGTATGCCGGCAAGAGGGGGAGGGAAAAGAGGAACAAATAAACTGTTGGGAAGGCATAAATACAGGGCTCTTCTCTTGTGGACTGGGTCTTGCAGCACTGACTCACTTAAAGGCTAGCTACTGACAGGTGGGCATGGAAGTGAATCTCTCAGTACTGGGAAAAACCGTGTGATCCATTTCAGCTGGTGACCAGAAAATTGAGAGGGTGGCTACCATTGCTGTCTACAAAAGTCCTTGCAGAAACACAGAAAGGGAGGAAGCCTTGGTCTTTCTGCCTTTTACCGCTGACCTTGAGCTACTTCACATACAAAAGGCAGAGGGAATGGTGAGGGGAGGAGAGGGGAGTAACTCCTTTTTAAGTAAAAAGCATTAAAAGCTCTTCTAAAGCTCTTAGCAGTGCAGAATGAGTTGCTGCTTTGGGGCCTTGCTTATAGGGCAATTCAAGAGTGTCTTTGAGGCCCAAACCCCACCCACAACACAGAAGAACTGCCCAGGCAAAAAGGCCAGACTAGGACTCTATGGACCCAGCTCCTCACTGGCCAGGTTTGTCGGCACTGGAAAATAGTGGCCACACCCATCTCTGAGTAACACAGGCCTGCCTAACCCTGTGCTGCAAGCTGAGCATGCAGCTTCCATCCCTGATCCACAGCATTTACTCTCTACAGGTTCAATCCTACATCTAGTTCCTGGGGCTCAGGCCCCTGGTGCCTGTGCTAAATTCTACTGATGTCAAAGCAACGACACTTGGGTGCACAGGTCTCCCTCCCTGCAGGGATTCCTACTGGTAGGCCTGAGAGACGGGAGGGTCTAATGGCATATACTACAAAGGAGGGCACGGGGAATGAAGGCAGGGCTAAGGGTGTTGCTTAGCTAGTAGTTTCAGTGCAGTGGGTTACTTTTTTTATTAAAGTTTTTCTTTTTTTTAATGACTCATTTTTTGGAAAATGACCCAAGATGATGCACAGTTTTTGAAGTACTCTTTCCTGCCATGGCAGGGGGTCGGACTAGATGATCTGCTAAGGTCCCTTCCAACCCTAGAAACTATGAAACTATAAGATGACCCAAGAGGGGAAGGAGGTAAAGCAAACTCATTTGTTAAGGAAATAATCATTTACTGGGCAAGAATTACAGATCTGATGCCCCCTACATAGCAA
Organism: Gavialis gangeticus; assembly: GCF_001723915.1. Classification (NCBI taxonomy): domain Eukaryota; kingdom Metazoa; phylum Chordata; order Crocodylia; family Gavialidae; genus Gavialis; species Gavialis gangeticus. The sequence continues at coordinate 157,780,388 of NW_017729025.1, read as the reverse complement.
GACTGACAAACACCTCCCATGCTCAGACACCATCTTGATATGCTTTGTTCAATTTGAATCAGTATGGGCTACACTTTCTTTACCAAGCACCTGAGTATTTTTTGTTTTGGGTATGCTTAAGGTGTTTAATGAATGAGGAGAAGGAATGGCTGGGATGGAAGTCATGATTTCATGGATGAGGCACCTGAATGCTGCTCTGGAGAACTGGATTCTATCCCTGCCTCTGCCACAGAGCTCGTGTGTAACGCTGGTCAAATTGCTTAATTTCCCTAGTTTGTCTTTAGCTGCACATTCCTTATTTTCTAGGTGGCAAATGTGAAACAGATTTCCAGAAGTATGGAGCACATACCACTCCAGATGTAGTCATCAGAAGTTGTGCTCCGGGCATGTAAAGTGTTACAAAGATGGCTGGCCTCAGTTTTCTCAAGCTGGGCACTCAAAATCAGCAGACACTCGAGAATTTTGGCCTTAATCTTTCTCTGCCTCAGTTCTCCGGGTGTAAGCTGAAGATAATACCAACCCCCCTCACCTTCCATAGCTGCTGTGAAGCTAAACTCATGGACTTGTCCAAAGCACTCCGATATCACGGAGAGTGTTCTACAGCAAAGCCCAGGGGCAAATGAATAATTCAATGTTCAGTGCAGGGTTTGGACAGCAGGCAGTAAATAAGATTGGGATGCAGGTGTTGAATGAAGAGGGTTAAAAAAAAGAAAAAGAAAGAAACATTGAATAGCATTCTGTGAGCACTGTCTATTCTATGCCTGAAATGAGGTAAGGGGCTTTGGGAAAAAAAAATGAACATGTGCTCATAAATATTGTGTCATCATGTGCACAGGAGGTTGAATTCACACCACACAGACACCATAATTCTGGCATTTCTTAACTCATGAACACCCGACTTTACATAATCATAATACTCCCATAATATCTTTCTTCCCATAAGATATCCAGAGAAAAAAGGATTTCCAACACAGATTTTAGACACATCTGTCACTGCCTCAGTCTCCATAACTATGAACATACTTTCACAGTTGTTCTCCTAGTGACATGTCTAATGTTGTGGACTTAGGCACTTCTGAACATTAAACCCCAAGGGATCTTAGAGTCTAACTCATTTTCAAAAGTGGCTTTGGCACTTGGGAGACAACGTATTACTGAAAATCAGGAAGATTTAGTTTTAACTTATGTTACTTTTCTCCAGCAGAGTTATATCAGCTAGAAGTGTATGTGTGGGCGGTGGTGGTGGTGGTGGGGGGAACGACAGACAGAATCAAATGACACCGTTATGCCAGCAAAACCTCTGTTGCAGACACAGCTTTGTTTAGTCTCTGCCGTGCAGTGGCAAAGGCTCTTGGTATAAAAAGCCATGGGGATCTTAAAATATAAGGCTACAGTTCAAAACATTACCCTGGGACTTTGGGAACTGATCTCTAAATGAAGACAACTGAATTAGAAAAGTTATCATCAAGTCCTAGGGGTGCACTAATAGAGATTTTGGGGGCTGATACCTCTAGTAAGTTCTGCTTTGTCTTGCAAACTGGTTGCCCAACTATGAAAATGGCAACAAATGTTATCTTATGGCTGTTATAAGTGTGCATCAAAGGGCCTACTTAAGCCTTATTCCATCAGAGTCAGCACGAATCTTTTCAGTAATGCATCACACCCTATAGGGAAAAACAGCTTGTAGGCTAGGAGCAGAACTTGGGGGGCAGGAGACCATCATTTGGTTCCTGCTTCTGTCAGACTCCTGATATGACCTTGGGCAAGTTTAGTTCTCTGCTTTCCATCTACAAAACAGGGCTAAAAAACATCCCCCTCAAATGCACTGCATGTCCTTGTCTATGGAAGGGCTGCCTCTTACTGTGACCTACCACAATGGGACGAATGGTTCAGGCTGGGACCTTCTAGGAGCTATCATAATAAAAAGTATTATGTAACATCACTCCTATCAGATGGCTGCCAAGCTGGCAGTCCTGCTTGCCACTTCACTGAAGTTAACGTATTTGCACACATCAGCTTCTTTTGCAAACAGCTCTCAGTTATAAAGCTCCCCCGATGTACTGGGGCAGGTTTCCTTCAGAGGAAGCTTTGCATCTCATAGAACACAAAGACAAAGACTATACACTAGCAAACCCTCCCAATTTCAAAGCACTCCAACAAATGCAGAGAAACTAGAACAAATTAAGACGTAGTTAACTGGCATCCTTGAGCTGCATTATCCTGATTATCCATTCGCCCTCTAGTTACAAGAGCACAGAGAAGGTAGCTTCATCATTTTTAAATTCCGTTCTTTAGCTCATGGTTTATTACAACCGCTGTGAAGCCCAAAATTAAACTCAATTTCCATAATGAAACCTATTTTTTAAAAGAGAACAAACAGCAGTAAAATATTTGGTCTGAGGAAGGGAAAAAGATTCATAGACAAAATCTAAGGACTTCAGAAACTGATCCAGCATATGAAATAAATGAGGCTGACATTCTGTGATAGCCAACCATAATGGTATCTCTTTAAAATAAGGACTCGATCTATTCTACCTGCTTCAAAAGGCATCACCAACAACATCCATTCTGACTTGGACAATGTAGCTGCTAGAGTGGTCACATTTCCCAGGAAGCAGCAAGGGGCCCCCATGGACAGAGTGTCTTGACTGAAATCCTCTGTCTTAGAGAGTAAGGTACCCACAGAAGCCAATCTCCACCATATGCTACAAAGTGCCTTTCCTCTTGGTCTCCACAAGGCAGTGAGCTACTGGATTTCTCAAGGAAATGCCCTCCAGACAGGTTTCCTGTATGCCCTGGGTAGGCTGCCAGAGATGTTTTATGGAATGTGCCCCCACTCCCCACACATATGCACTGTGAAGCTGATGCCTTAATTTATGATCCAGGGGTAGGCAGTAGTACACTTGCAGAAATGCAGGAACCTCCTCCCTTCTAAACACTTAGCTATACCTGTCAGGACACCTGCAGGGCAGAGGAGGAGACAACACTTGCCATTCTTTGCTCTGAGGGCATTACATGTATATGAGACCCCCCCCCCCCC
>NW_017729025.1:157760935-157777245 GCF_001723915.1 Gavialis gangeticus | reverse complement strand
CATTCTTTTGTCTGAGGGCATTCCCTGTAAATGGGACCCCCCCCCCCCCACAAATTCTTATCTGTACTGGTGATGCATACCCGCACCCTGGCCTTGAAGAGCCTTCCTCAGATGTAATTACCACTCTCTGACTGCTGCAACTACAATTTCCTTATTTTTCCTCCATCATCTACTCAGTGACTTTCCCTTGGCCTCCCATATCATCCTCTGATAACGAGATACCTGGTATTATTGCAGCTGGCCTCTGATCTGCTCTATGACTTAGCGAGGTGAATGGCCAACAGGACCACAAGTTATGAAACTGGGGATCTGGGAAAACTTATTCCTATCTGCAAATCTAACATCCTATGAAGCCACAGTACCTTGGTTCCCTTTAGACTGCTCGTCTTCCACTTCAAGCTCAAATAGACCACAGCCAGCGGTATCTATGAGCAGTAATGGCATCCTAGTCTCTTCAGTAGAAGCAACTCCCGGCAGGTCCCTAATAGGTTGTTTGAAAAAAACCGAGTTAACAACACTGAAGCAACAAGGAACATTCTGCTTCTGCCCCCCCCAACACAGTGAATAAATTCAATCCCAGGTGTAAGAGAGAGGAACTGTTAATAGCACTTCCTATGGACAAGAGTGCAAAGGCAACAGCAAGGCCCACTCAGTGGGCTGAAGTCTCAGAGGCCCTGTATGACGGCTAGTGCAAAACAGCAATCACAGACTGGTAGTCCAGATCTCCTATACTATAATCTCTACTCTGCTACTGACCTGCTACGTGGCCCTAGATAACACAGTTTATTCCCTGCTTTACTTTCCCCATCTTTGTTATAAAATGTCTCCCTGATGCCCTGCTTCTCACCTTAACACTGGGCCTCTTACATGTGTAATCGCATGCCTGAATTGTTTGTTGCTTGCAGGCTCATGTTAAGAGTTTGTTGGTCTCAGCAGCTCCTGAATGAACCTATCTAACTCCTTGGCCAGAGTGTGTTGCATGTATTCAGACAGTGCCTGATCTACAGAAGATAGGGTGCTGTTACAACACGCAGTTTAAGAGGTGAGGCTGTATCGCATGCCACTGCCTGGATTTAATCCCTGGCATTGACCAAGACAGCTGCCTCGCCTGCTTTGTAAAGGGAAAATGTCAACAATTTCCAAGATAGTGATTGTCCTGCAGGGTCAGAAATGTATACCTGATATGAGCAGACACGAATGCTGTGTGTAGGATCTACATCATAACATCCTGTTAAACCACCCCGACAGCCCCACAGAGGGCATAATGGCCATTTGATGGCTGGTCTTCCCAGCCTTCAAAACTTTCTGATTCTGTAATACGACACACCATTTCCCCCCTTTTTTAATGAATGGCAATCACTTTCAATGCCAGTCAAAGTATGGTGTGTGGGAGTTCATGTCTCACTTAAATAGATTCAGACAGTAACGACATACAGATCTAGGATTGTACTGCAGCAGCTTTCAGTTTGTAGTGCTGAGAAGAGAAAGAAGTGTCCCTAAAAGCACTCTATCACAGTTATCAAATCATTGTGTCCTATTAGTTAAGGCAGAACGCATGGTACAGGTAACCACAGAGGAATTTAGTTCTCACAACATTTCTACATCTAAGGCAGCTACAACAGAAATTGCATTTTGATATCAAAGAAACATGCTTGTTGCAGTCACAGGCTGCGAACAGACTGCAAGATAGATGCACTGCAGCTGGAAATCAATAGAAGGCTGGGCAGCTCTAAAGCAACTATACAGCAAGTCCGAATGCAGTGGCACCGCAGTGACATCTGATGGTGCAGTCACCACAAGAGCAAAATCAAGGTTATTCTGATGGCTGCTTGATCCAGGCGCCCCAAACCCAGATATCTCCGCTGGGTGGTGTGCCTGCATATAGGAGCAAGAAACCGCTACTGTCCCAAAAGTTTACAACCCAAACAGAAGGAACAGACAATAGAGAACAGAAAGGAGGGGTTATCCCCATCTTACGGACAAGCAAACTGCCACTGGAGACAGGATTTTGCTTAGAGAAGTAATGTGGCTTTCTCAGCATGTCTGAGGAAATCTGTGCAAAGCTAGGAGCTGAACTCAGGATTTCCTGAGTCCCCAGACAAGGCCTTAAATCCCAGCCCCCTGCAGGCCAACAGCTCCCCAGCTCTGTAAGTGTGTTCTTGTACATTTATATTCCACCAGTTCACTTTACCTTCAGTAGAGTCTTTAAGGAGATTACTCACTTCATCAACAAAAGAAATCTCCACTCCTGACAAACTCATTCTTCTCCTATCTGGAGACAATCCCTTTGTAGCACAAGCCTCTGGATGTACATAAACACAGACACAAGAGTCTACTCAGAAAAATCCCAGCTAAGGCTTTTCCTGGCCCATGAGTCAAGCCCAGGCAGAAGCACTAAGTAGGAGGACAGCCTGATGGAAAACCTAATGCACAACCCTCATCCTGGTTTAAGTTCTTCTGCTGAAGGAAGCGGTTGGCAGGATCTGGCAGAGATTGTCTGCACACCCAACATGGCCCAGGGCACAGCTCTGAAAGTGCTTGCTTCTTGCAAACATGCAAGAGGTTTGGGGCAATGGGAGAGGGTTTGGGGCAATCTCTGAACTTGCCATCCGCAGTCCTTCTCCTCCTACCCCCCATCCCCTCCCAGGTTCTGAGCAAAGATACATCACCACCTCTCACTGAAATACTTCCTCTCCTCAGATCCGGAGGACAGATATATTCCTTTGCTAAACACAAACCTTAAACAGCTAACCAGCTCTTGGTGGACTCTCCATCCTTGGAAGTTTTTAAGACCCAGCTAGACAAAACCTTGACTGGGATGATCTAGTAGAGGATAATCCCGCTTCAAGCAGGGGGTTGTACTAGATTACCTCCCGAGGTCCCTTCCAACCCTCACTTTATATGTATTCTGTATCTGCCCTGCTCTCCCTCGAACTGGCATCTGCTTCCATGTAAACTGAAAGGCTTGCCTCACACAGACAAGGTTATTAAAACAATTCTTTGAGTACTCCTAGCAGGCAAAGAATACACTTGCAGCCTCCTTCTGTTCCCAACAATCTCAAATTTGGGAATGTTTGCTTCTGCAGAATCATCAGCTGCATATATCTTTCAAGAGAGAAAAATCACCCTCTTCTGAGAGAGGAGAGGTTGCAGCAACACATGTTGTTACCTTGGGGAAAAAACCATCTGCGGTGCTTATTGAAAGGCTTACCTCTGGAGACAAAGGTGAAGTACCAGTGCTACAAGCCAGTCTGGGCTGCAATGAAAGTATCTTGTCCTGAAGTCAAGACAGTCACCATAGCCAGCACCCCATGTCTGATGTAATCTGGTCTAATCTCCAGCATCTTGTTTACCAAAGAATTAGTGGAACATAGTAACGGTGGGCATAAAGTGCTTCTTGGGGACAGCCTGTGATTTTGACCCCAGGTCTCTTGATACTTGGGACTTCCACTCCTGGAGCCATGTGATCAGGGGAGAATATTTTCAGTAAGTTTCTAGCCCATCTGATGGCAAAGAAAATCTTGATAATGTGGTCAAAATGTAGTCTTAAGTCTCAGAATGAAGACAGCCAACAAAGGGAATCTAAAATGTGCTACATTTTAAAACTCTCATGGTTTTATGCCAATTTCATGCCTTCAGAAGCTGTGTCCATATGATTTCCCTCTAACCCCAGGGTCATCACAAAATATGCCCCACCTACTCACACACACCAGAGACCCAGCCATTAGGTAGAGTAGACAGCTTGGAGCAGACCTGGGTGCCTGCTCCCCAGCACCACTCTTGGGCTCTTCTAAGAGACAGCCTAAGCATGACTCTTGGATGCACATCTGGAGCCACCCTGAACCACCTGTTCTGCCCAGCTGTCAATCTCTGGGGGGTTACTCTGCCTTGTCACTGTCTTCTCAGGGCCAGAAGAGAGGCTATGACATGTCAACAGGAACAGGCTTATTATCTGCAGCCAGTCAGTGGTGATGATACCACTCTCTGGCTTCAGAGATCTCTATGAGAGTGGATAGGCATGGGAGCTTCCTCTTATTAGCCCAACTCTTTGGCTTTCTAAGAGTGCTATCATTTGCTGGTAAGACTCAAAGGAATGTCTGGAAAGGAAGGTTTGTTCCTTAAGAAACTCTAGGACCAAGAAGGGATGCCAGCAGTAGAGAAAGCCTATCCTTTTGATACAACCAACCCCATTTCACTAAAACTCCCCAAAATGTGCTGCATGGGTATGATTGTGAACTATCTTATTATGGCAGTGCCTAACAACTCTAAGCCAGGATCAGGGCCCCATTACGATAGACACAGAACAACCCGACACAATACAACACAATACAACTCTGGCAGTATCCTACAGGTAAGTAGTCAAACAACCAGAGAATAGGAGAAGAGTACCAATAAGTGAGCTGGCATAATTTACTGTACTTGCATAACACATAAGCCAATTATGGAGCTCAGGTAGCTTTTAAAGGGGCTGCACTCCAAGTGGTACAGTCCCTTTCAAGAAGCTGGCATTCATTTCCCTGATCTCCAGGGTTCAGAACCTGGAGTGTGGGCATTCCTATGGCTCCCCTGCTGGGATGCCAGCCTGCTCCATGCAAAGCCATCTCCCACCAAGACCTTTGCACAGGGAGGGCCACATTGGGCAGTGCTTTTGCTCTACTCTAGGCATTTCCTAACTGACACAAAATGGTTTAAGTTTCAGCCCTGCTCAGAAAGCCACTTCCATTCACTTTCCTCCACACAGAAACTGTTGCCTATGGTCTGGCTGGAAAGCTTTTCCCAGTAGCTTTCATGCATACCCACTGGCCCTATCATTTATGCTGTGTTTAAAGTAGCAAGCGATAGCTAATTATTGCAGCATAAATATTTCAGGGTTCCTTTTCTTTTTCTGTTTTGCTGCAAAGTCTCTGACTCACAGCAGCAAGCCAAGCCTTCAGATCTTCTCCAACCTACGCCTGGCACCCAAGAAACAGTCACATCAGCTGACTTCATGTACTGCCTGCTACTGCTTGTATGCACCTGATGTGCTGGATGCAAAACAGGGAAGCCCACATGACCTCCGAATCATCTTTGCAGGCAGTCTTCAAATTGTGTGTAAAACTCCCAGCCAAAAAACTGAAGTGAGACTGAAAATTGTAAATTTGCATCGAGAAATTGAGGGAAATAGGAAATATTCCTGAAAGGAGGGGATTTGCCTTTTTTTAAATTCAATTAAATTTACTCTTAAAAAATAAGAAAAGCAAAAAAATAAAGACAAAGGATCAAGCATCCTAACAACCTAAAAATCGACCTGAAGCATGAGTTTCATTTGTTATGAAAAGACAGACTTTCTTCATGGCAAAGGTAATGGTATAGCGCAAGGGTGACCACGATCTGTCCCAAAGAGATATGTCATCCAGCTTGTGGGGCTTCCTACAGGTCCAGAAATTTGGCAGCGTGGCAAGCAGTGGCAGTATTAATTGCTGTATTACTTGCTAGTAATTACAGAGCCGCAGCAAGTAACATTGCCACTACTTGCCATCCTGCCAAATTTCCAGACCTGTGTTGAGCCCTGTGGGCCAGATCCAGAGTGTGGAGGCGAGTCACCTGGCCCATGAAACTGGAAATTTGGTGGTAGGAGAAGTGGCAGTTCTGTGGCTCCAGGAGATGCAGCAATTAATGTTGCTGCCATCTAATTCCAACCCTGTGGGCCAGAGGACACAGCTCCACACTCTAGATTTGACTTATGAACCAGTCCCACATTGCCCATCCAGCCCACAGGGCCCCACTGATTTAGTGGAACATTAACACTGCATTTTCATACTTTCAAATAGTTTGGTGTTTTTAATAAAGGGGTAGAGGCAAAGAAATGTAAGTGAGTTAAGAAGGGATGGAGACTTATTGTACATCAGCTGCTCTGTGGCAACTCTCCATGTGTCTGTACATAATCCACAGTAAATGAAAACTACACTATAGTACATAAGCCTGTTTCACTGAGTCTGTGAAGAGACTTTGCATTTGTCCTAGGAGAAAGAATTTTGTTCTGGGATCATACAAGTGTATGTGTCCATTGTCCAAGTCCCTCCAATGTATGCCAGGCAAAATGTACTAACACTTTCTCCCCAGGATATGCAGTTGTATGTCTGTACAGTTATTGAAGTTAAATCCAGTCACTGCAGGTCATTTTGCCTGTCAGGCTCTTGCTGGCCACCTCCTGGTGAAGGAGCAGCATTGCAGCTTGGGAGGCTGACACAAAGTAAATGTTTGTTGTCTCTGTTCTGATCTGGATCAAACCCTGGGACAATGAGTCCCTGGTTAAACGAGATGTTTGTTTTCAGACTGAGGGACAAACTACACGGCTTAGCTTCCAATTGGCACAGGGTAAGTGCAGGCACACAAAGCAGCTTCTCCATTCTAACTCACTATAATTTTTCATTTGCCCTTATCCAAAGGCAGTGTCGCTATAAGGTAAAATCTGCTGCACCTGTAGCAGCTCCTACTGACTTCTAGCAGCTTCTTTTGTAGTCAATGGGAAATGATATGGATACAACAGTTTTTAAATTCAGGATACTCCCAAACACGTTGCCTGATTTGGCCCCCAAAGTCCCAGTAAATTGTATCCTTGCACACAACTGTACACATGAAATTTCAGGGAGGGTGGTTTAGTTTTGAAAATGCTAACCAGGTAAATGGAGGGGTCATACTTTTCATGGTTAGGTTGCTTCATCTTCACCTGCGTAGCATCTCACAAGGTTTAGTCCAACTAGAAAAGTTTCCCCTCTATCTTGGGGGAAATGAAGGATGAAATCTTGTCCTTCCCCAGTTTTGCCAGGATGCAGGATAGCTAAATTAATCCAGTCAACATTTACCTGAACTTGGGGAAAATAAAAAGAAAAGGAAAATACCAGATTTAAGAATCTGTCATGATGCCGAGGGCCTGACTGGAGTGGCCTACAGCCCACAGCTTTCACATATTAATAGACAACAGCTTCCAAAAGCTGTTAGTCCTCTCCTGCTTCCCTGTAGGGTGCTTCTACTTAAAGACTGACACTGTCATTACTGCCAGGCCTAAAGTCTACCTAATTATCCAGTAGGAAGCAGAGCTAGCCAAATCACATGGCACAGGCCACCAATAATTGTTAGATGGCCTCAAATTTCATAAAGGGACCTGGATTTGTACCAGAACCCTAAATACAAGTGTCTATAGGTCCCAAGCCATCCACTTCCCTAGGAATACACAGAGAATATCTTGGGCTTTGGGCTGGTTATAGGGACTGCCGGTATGGCTTCCCACACCTGTTACGGGCTCCAGCAGGACTGTTAGCAGATCTGACAGAAGGATTAGGGCTTAGGGGTTTTGCTGTACTTAAGTAAATCGAGTATGTTTATGACTAATTATAGGATGCTCTTTTTTCTGTTTTTTTATTTTGTAATATTCCACTAATCATACTGCTTTTCTGCTATCATGTACATATTCTACACTGCGACTAACTGTTATTTGTAGGATCATGGCATTGCCCTTCTGTCAGATGTGTGCATTCACGCCTTCTTTCAGAAAGATGTTCCCATCATTAAGATAACAAATGGTGGCTCTTATTTAAAAGTGCTACAACACTGAGGAATTTCAGGAGTGCTTCATATCTGAAATAAGTGAACAAACCCCATTCTCTGGGGAGTTGTGCTGACATCATCAGCACTGATGTTTTAAGGCCTGGACCCCAAAAAGGCTTAATAAATAATTTTACTCGCTTGAAGTTAACAGGGTTCCTCATGAAAGAGTAAAGTTACTTACATGCATTTGCAGAAGCATGGTGTGAAAGTGCTTTTGTGAGCTGATAATACAATGAGATGTAAAGCACGATGCCTCTGCTGAAACCACAGAGAGAGAACCATTGATGTCTGTTGTGTGAATGGACACAGTGCTGGTAGCAAACCCTGTCTGTGTACTTATACAATAAGCAGCCGCATTAACTAGACAGCATGAGAAGGCAGGCCTTTTACGTCTTCACCCACAAAGATCAAAATAGTGAAATCTGACAAGTTCTTCCCATGTAAAAGCACCACTTCTTTCAATTAGCTGCCTGCTTAATGGTTTTCCCTTGTTTTCATTTTTTGGAGAGGAGATGTAGCAGTACTGTATTTTTTCACATGCAACGTATACCTTTTCCCCCCAAAATCAGCTAGAAAATAAGGTGAATGTTTCAAGCAAGGAAATACAGTAACAGTAGCTTCTGCACCAAAAGCCTAGAGCACGGGCAGACAAGAGAAGTACACTGCACAAGCTGCACAGGGGACAGCAGAGTGAACATGTGGGGCTAGCTGCTGCCTACGGATACATTCTCTTTCCCCATGGTAGGGGCTTCTACTGCAGAAGCTGGTACTGACTTAGTAGGAGCCTCTTTTCCAGCACCTTGGGTTCAGCTCTATTGTATTTCTAAACCAAAGCCAAGCCCCAAATGCCAAGGCAGTGAGTCCTGCTGAATCAGTTGGGTAGACCCTGTGCTAAGTAAGATCAGGCCTTCAACTGACCTGGCAGGTGCTGCTAGCAGCCCACCCTGCTTGAGAAGAGAAGAGAAGGCAGTCAGTTTGGCTTATATCTGCAGCATAAGGGGCATCTTTTAGCTAAGGGGTTAACAGAGCAGCCACAATGTTTTGGTCACCTGAGACTGTGGCTCCCTGTGTTTTCTCTCAGAAAATACCATACTTACCAGAATTTTTAAGGAAAGATTTTTTTTTCTTCATCCTGGCTTTCAAAAATAAGGTGCATATCTTATTCAGGGAGGGGTTGCATCTGAGAAAATGTAGTGTTTTGTGTGCATGTACCTGCAAACAATTTGTCAAATAAAATGGAAAAGCAAAAAGCCCAGTACACAAGAGCAATTTGAGGCACAGGACTTGCTGATAGACCTTCAAGCTCTGCTCCTGGAACCATATCCACACTCATCACAGAGTCCCTTTCATATCAGTTAAGAGGTCTGTACAAGGTCTGCCTGTGCAACCCTGGTTGAAGGATTGTAGCAGGGGATGTGCCTTCTATCTGGGATCTCTTGAGTGTATATTAACAACATTTTATAGAAACAGACACTGGCTGCCATGGTCCCCCTGCTTAACCTGTGACAGATTAGGGTTATGCCTTGTGTTGTGTCAGGGTTAAAGGTAGTTTTGTGAAGAGTTTAGATTATGGATTTGTACAGGATGGTTTTGTATAGGGATGCCTCAGGTAGAGGGTTGGACTAGATGGCCTCTGGAGGCCTCTTCCAGTCCTACTTCTCTATGATTCTAGAACTGTAGCTCAAAGGTTTTTTTCTTTTGTTAGTTATTTAGGCACAGTATGTAATACACTGTGCTGGATCTTTAGCTAGCATAAATCACTGTCAATGATGCTTGTGGAGCTATGCTGATTTATACCAGCTGATGGTGTGGCTCATGAATATAAACAATAAAGGTGAGATGCATTTGGGTGTTCTATACAAGTAGCAAGCAGGTAAATGAGAAAGGAAAGTTACTGAAAGGCCTGATCCAGAGAGTCCTTCCACAGACAGCAATGCATGCTGAATTGGACCTTAGTGTCCTGGCATTGGTAACATTTTTCTTCATTCACAGCAACAACTCATTTTAATTGATGGCAGTTTCATACTTCATGCTATTTTTATACTATTCTCACACAGCATGTCATTGACACAAACATGAATATTATGGAGTGAGATAATCTCTCAAGTGATTTAAACCTAAAATGTGATCTACCATAAAGCTGTCATTCTCTGTTAGATATGTTTTCCAAATTCTAGATGCCACTTAAAAAAAAAAAGCCCTTAGTAATGTAAAGCACTCCATGTTCATGGCCCTACAGTATTTTATGCTTGCACAGCTCTGACCAAAGGAACATGAGCTACTGAGTTAACTTTATTCCCAGACATAATCTTAAAGTTTCCAGTTAGTGCCGACTGTGGTGGATGTTGGTGAACACCTGATATAAACGAGGCAGAAGTCCCTTCTGCTAAATTACAAAGGGAAAAGGGAAATCATCACAAACAACTGACCCAGCAGGCCCGAAATATATAAGCATAAATTGATCATGTCACTCAGTATATCACCTTGGGAGCAGGACGATCTAGGCGTGGGGAGGTGGGGGGCGCACAGGGACTTTTAGTTCATCTTTGGAATGATTTTCAAAGCTGCTCATGTGCAAGTTTATTTTTCAGGTCACAGAGTTTGCAGTAAAGATTTTCAAAGCTGGTTCAACATAGGTTTTATCATTCTCAGAGGAAATAAAGAAACCTCACTAACCCTACCTAACAATAACTTGGAAAAAAACAGCAGGATTTCCCATTAATACCAGTGCTGAGCTCCTTCCAGGAACTCTGGCCTAATTAGACTGGAAAAACCCTTTGAGGCAGTGATTGTCTCTTTTCAACATCTGTACAGCTCCTAGCACAATGGACAGCTCCCTGTGCCTGCTTCCATCCTGATGCTGATTGGACCTTCTAGATGGTAGCACTGAGTAAATATTTAGAATACCTACTACTGATTAAGTACTGGGAAAATAGTCAATCTTTGAAGTGACATCCTTACTGCATTAATACAGAGACCGTAGTTAAGGTACTGGACTGGTGTTTAGGAGATCTCTGTTAAATTCCCTGCTCTGTGCTACAGAATTCCTATGGGACCTTGGTTATTAAATTGTCCTCTACTTCTGTGCTCCTCCTCTGAAAGGAAACAATAATACTTCCTTTTCCCAACCCTTTGTCTGTTTTGTCTATTTAAATTGGTAGCTCTTCAGATAGAGACTGCATACTGTTATTATTTGTTGTTTAATATAAAGGGAGTACTTACAAGCCTCTATTCGGGACCAGGAATCTGGACAAGATCTGGGCCCAGCAGTGGGCACTCTACAAACACAGGACAAAACATGCTTGTATTGTATGTATACTGCCTTGCACAGTGAAGCCCCATTCTCTACTGGAGCCTAATGTGCTGTAAAGGAAACATAATAATTCACTGAGGGAGCAATCTTGCCTCTTCACTAAAATCAATCATAAAAACCTCCCTCAAGTCTGGAAAGCAGGATCAGCCCCAAAATGAAGACTCTGAAAGACTTGACAGGCAAGCTTAAAAAAAATCCCCTTTTTGAAAATCCATTTATAGATCTGTCTCAATAGGTGTGTGAGCTGGTAAATGTTCAGAGCTCTCTGTTCTGAGCAGGAGTTTTGTTTCAGGTGGCTGTGCATCAGGCCTTCCCAGATTATAACAAGTTGCGGGAGGACTTCTCTCTCCCCTTTGCAAACAAAGCAGCGAACAGAACACAGTCCTATGGGCTTCCATTCCATAACCAGCATGAGAGAAAACAAAATCAATGTTTGCAAAATGAAATCAAGACAAAATTGAATGGTTAAAACAAGAGTCTACTGCAAACAGAGTAAAAATTGCAAGCTGGCCTAACCATGAACTGACAAAGTCCCTTTCATACTGCAACTCTGTTAAAGGGGTGGAAGAGAATAAGGTAGATCACTTACTTCAGCAAATGATGAGCCACAGAAGGGTGAGCTGTAAGTCGGCCACCATACATTTCTGTGGAAGCCCACTGCATTATGGCTTGATGCATCCGATATTGCACAGTCAGCATCCTCACGATGCTCTCGCCATATTTCTGAATTAGACGCTCCATTAAACTGAGAGAAAGACCTTTGGCAGCAGCCCTGCATCAAAGGAACAATTAACAAGACACACTGAACAGCAGAAGAGAACAAGGCTGTATTTAATTTCAAGCAAGGGTGTCAACCATACAGCCCACAAGCTGGATCTGGCCTGCGGAGGTGGACCATCTGGTCTGTGGGGCTTTTCACTACAGCTGCCAGTAGTGAAGGAGTTAATGCTACAGCAGGGATCAGCAACATATGGCCCACAGGCCAGATCCAGCCCATGGGGCCACTGGGCCCACCCATGCATATGTCCATGTTCATGTCCATGCCCATGCCCACACTGGGGCTGGGCATCAAGGGGTTGCACTAAGGCTAGGAACTTTTCAGCTGTGCCTGCACCACTGCTGCTTCTCTCCATCCTCCCAATTCTTGTCTGACATGGGCTGAATGGTTTTAGCTGCATGTCAGCAGCAGGGGGCTTTGTCAACACCATGCTAAAGCCAGGCATCTAGGGAGCTATGCCTATGAAGCTGCTGCTTCCCCTGGCCCCCTGCTTCCTGGCTGCAGTACAGGTGCAGCTTCCAGTTGATGGGAAGTTACACCAGGGCTAAACAGCTGGAACCTGTGTTTGCACTGCTGCCACTTGTGCTGCTGTGATATAGCCAGTGGGGGGAGAGGGAAGAAGCGGCAGCAGTGTAGTTGGAGTTTGCAGATACCTGGTCCCAGCTCAGCTTCCCACTGGCTGGAAGTTGCACCTATGCCACAGCTGGGGGGCAGGGGCACAGGGAGAAGCCCTTGTGCTGACCTACCAAAGCCACCTGGCCCATGCTGGGCCAAAGACAGGTTGTTCCAGCCCATGGTTTGTAAAAGGTTGCTGGCCCCTGCACTAGACTGTGGACCTATCTTTAGATATGGTTTGGGGCCTTCTCTCTCCTACCACTCTAGGGGTATTAAGTAGAGGTGACTACTGCTGGTGAGAAGCTGAATCTGGACATGGGTCATCCAGTCCACAAGAGGCCTTGCGGTTTGGATGAGGTCAATGGGGCCAAATACATTTGACAATCCTGGTTTAAAGATTGTGAAAGAGATGTCACCAGCTCAGCCACCACTTTTCCAGTCCCCCTCATTCTTAAGAGACTTCACTTCAGCTGGAGCTTCACAACTCCAAACAGTAGCATAAGTGGTAATGCCCTCCCAGCTTCCCAGGGGCACAGGCGCACGCTCTAGCTGTAGACAGCACTACGTCTGTGTGTGCCTGTTTTATACTCAGCCCCTGCTGAAAGAAAGCCCAAGTTGCTTTCATTGTTCTGATTGCTTATTCTAACTTCATTTTAAATCATCTTCACAAGATTATGCCACCTGCACCTATTTCAGTTTGTCTGATACGACAGTGGCCTCTGAGGAAAATGTATTTAGACTATAAACTCTTTGAGGTAGGAAAAGTCTATTTGTTCTGTATTAGTATTGCTCCTAGAACAGGATCCTGGTTCCTGACAGTGTTCCTAGGTATTACCCCAAAACAAAAAGGAAAAACTGTGTGGTGCTCAGTAAAGCTACCTCCCCAGTTATTAACTCCCACAACATGACTGCAATTAAATAAGGGACAGATAAGTACCATGTTATTTCGTGAAACAGTAATATGCATTTTTGTTTGCCAGACTATCTAGTCTTTACATGCGAGAGACATAGCAAGATGAAAATTGCAGATGAATTAGCATTGCACAGTAGAAGCCTCAAGGTGGATTTAATCGCTGAGAAAAAAAGTCTGATCAGGCTCTCCTCCTTTTCTGGTCACATAATAGGGCATGAGGAGAAGTTCTCTGAAAGTTAAAGCTTCATAATTTGGAGCAAGCAGAAGAAAAATATTTTTGCAGTCAACACTCAGGGGTCAGAGCTAGATCTTTAAAGGACTCACTAATTTTATGACCATTAACAATGTTTGCAGCCAAGCAACTAGGAAGTCTGGAAGGGAGAAGGGATGACATCCTAGTGAAAGAACATATGTTGAGAGTTTGGAGGAGGCCAGAAGGTATCCCACCCATGTCATGGATTACACAGTTCATGCTGCTTTGCTACATCCAGCAAAATTAAGTCAAGGCAGATTCATGCACTGCCCCACAATTCAAACATTGGATCTTAAAGCCTTGGATGGCCAAGCCCCAGCCAGGAGTATAACCACAGATGGGCGAGTAGGGCACAAGCCCCAGGTACTGCCTAAAGGGGATGCCAGAACAGAGCTAAGGGGGTCCCTCACACTCCCAGCCTCTGTCCCCTCCTCTTCCAACACCCTGTACCTTCCTTAAGTAGCTCTGGCAGCAGGAAGGGCAGAAAACCAGCAGTGGTGTACGGCCAGTGGTTCATTGCTGCTGGGGAAAGTGTTTTTTATTGCTGTTGAAAGATGGCAGCTTTTTGGCTGCTTAAGATGCATGTTGGTGGCAAAAAAGGTGACATCTCCCCCTGCAGCATCAAACCTTTGGCCACTACAGTATGTACCACCACAGCCCAAAGTGAAGTTCAGGCCAGTTGCACCTCTCCCCAGCAGGTATCAGCTCCTTCTGTGGTCTGTCTCTTTTGGTGGGACTGCTTCAGGGTTGACTGCTGCTACTGACAAACATCCCAAGTGCAGCATGTCATCCTCAGCCCTCTGAATGCTGTGATCTTAAAAGAGGTAAAAAACCAAAAAGGAACAGGAATGTCATGAACTTCAACCACTTAGGAAAAACGGTAAGTGTGCATGCATGCACACAGACACACATGCAGCGACCCCTTTGGACCAGTCAATAATTTTATTACCAGACCAATGTAGGTAACCAGCAAATTAAAAACAAAACTGTGGCACTAAGTGTGAGTAAAGCCAAAGCCTTGTCCCGGGCAAGGAAAGCAACAGCTCTGTGATCAAGGGTTGATTTAAAAACATATTGATGTGGAGTGATTTTCCCATCCAGGATCACAACTGAATAACTCCCAGTTTGGCCCTTCATCTTTCCCTCAACAGTGCTAAAGTTGTGCAAGTTCAAAGTTTGGCCATGAAGGCAACTAGGAGAAAAAGCAGGTAAGATTAAGAACAAAGAAAACCTAGGGCAGGTAAACCAGGGAAAGCAGAATCAAGTTGGACAGACTCTGGCCTAAACTGACTGTAATTTCTGGACTCCACCCTCACGATCCAGAGCCAGGCAATGAGGCACCAGCACGACGGCAAGGCCTACTGCCACCTGGGGATGCCCACCGGCCACCGGGCCAAGCAGACACCGGAAGAGACCGTCCATGGGATCGTGCAGGACACCAACAAGCTGGACTCATTCCTGCTGGCCCCCTGGCAGAAGATAGACACAGTGAACACCTTCCTCATTCCCCATGTTGCATTTGTCCTGAGAGGCTTGGCGGTCCCCAAGACCCCCCCTCAAGGTGGACACCGAGATCTGGTGGCTGCTCAAGAAGTGGCTGCACCTGCCGCTACAGGCCAGCAACGAGGTGCTGCACATTCCCTACCGGCAGGGAGGTGCCAACATCCCCCGCATGGGAGACCTCTGCGACATCGCGGTGGTCACCCACGCCTTCCACCTCCTGACCTGCCCAGACACAACGGTAAGTATCATCGTCACCAGCGCCCTCAAGGAGACCGCCCACAAGAGGATCATGAGGCAGCCAACCGGACAAGACTTGGCCACCTTCCTCAGCGGCTGGCTGGAGGGCGAGTACAGCAGAGACAGCAGAGACTTTGCCTTGCTGTGGAGCCGAGCCCACAATGCCATGCACCGCCTCAGGAAACACATCGGCTGTGCCTGGACCTGGACCGAGGAGCGCCGGGAGCTGGGAGTCCCCCTGCAACCAGCCCCACACACTGACCGCATCACCGTGACGCCCCGCACGAGGACCTTCCTGGAGAGGTTCCTGAAGGACGCCGTCCGAAACAAGTACACTGGTGACCAGAGGGCCAAACTGGACCAGGGCAAGGTCTTTGACGTCACCTCGAAGTGGGACACCAGCAACCACTCCATGCCTAGCGGGAGCTTCACGTGCTTCGCGGACTGGCGCTTCCTCCACCACACCTGCCTCAACTGCCTGCCTCTGAACGGGGCCGTGCGCTTTGGCACCTCTTGTCCCAGTGGCCGACGGTGCGGCTACGCAGCGGAGACCCTCCCCCACGTGATGTGCAGCTGCAAGCCGCACGTCAGAGCCTGGCAGCTCCACCACAACACTGTCCAGGAGCACCTGGTGAGGGCCATCCGGGCCACGGCAGAGGAGATCTCCATGAACCGCACCATCCCAGGCTGTAAGAGCCAGATGTGACCCAACATAGTCATCACCAATGAAGAGGCCAAGAAGGTTGTGATCATGGACGTCCCCATCCCCTTCGAGAACCGGCGCCAAGCCTTCACCGACACCCGGGCTCACAAGCGGGAGAAGTATGCCCCGCTGGCTGACACCCTGAGGGGCCGCGGCTACGACGTGATGGTCGACGCGCTCATTGTGGGAACGCTCGGAGCCTGGGACCCCAGCAATGAGAGTGTCCTGCGTGTCTGCCGTGTCTCCTGCCGCTACACCAAGCTGATGCACTGCCTCATGGTGTCCGACACCATCTGTTGGTCCCGCGACATCTACGTGGAGCACATCACGGGCCACCGCCAGTACGCCGACCCCACCAGATGAGTCGCCACCGGACTGGATCTGGAGGGGACCGCCTGAACCGAACCC
>NW_017729025.1:157738059-157760528 GCF_001723915.1 Gavialis gangeticus | reverse complement strand
TATCTCCTTTCTCTCTCAGCGTTGCTAACCCCCTTCCTCCCCTTCCCCCCACCCCCGGGCTTAGTTGGCTAACATTGTATCTCCTGTAACCTAGTTGCATTCCCCTCCTCACCCCCATCCCTCTACTGTTAGTCTCTCACTTGGGCAATCTGTATTTCCCTATTGGCTTTGTCATTTTTTTGGATTCCCAATCCTAAACATTTATTAATTGATTCAGGCCTGCTATTCATAGCTTCAATTAACTCCAAGAAAGAAAGTTGTTGGCATAATTATTACAAAATAAAAAGGAGATAATCCCCTCCCCGCTGCTGCAAATACCACGGTACCAAGGGACCACCTGAGACAAG
The DNA here is from genome assembly GCF_001723915.1 of Gavialis gangeticus. NCBI lineage: Eukaryota > Metazoa > Chordata > Crocodylia > Gavialidae > Gavialis > Gavialis gangeticus. The sequence goes on along the minus strand of NW_017729025.1, from coordinate 157,760,181 downwards.
ACGTTTATTTGAAGAAAATGGTTTTAATTTTGATATATGAGTTATAAAAGCTTGTCTTGACTGGGAAATGTAATGGAATAGTTATTTCAATATAAGCCAGGGGCAGGTAATTATTTGGGTCCATGGGCCACATAAGCAGTTCTGGGGAGCCCCCCTGCCCCCAACAGCCTGGAGCCCACATGCCACCACCAACAGCACACAGCCCCAGCCCACCCTCCCCTGCCTTTCTAGGCATTCCAGGTGGCCGTGGTGGTTCCTTCCAGCTGCCACCGCCACTGGTCCCAAACCCGTGGTACTGGTGGGGGGGACTCATGTGCACAGCCCCGACCCTGGCCTGCCCTGTGCCCACTCCAGTCTCGGCCTGATGGAGCGGACCTGCTGAAACCCGCATGTACAACCCTGATCCCAGCCTGCCCTGCACCTGCTCTGGACCTCCCAGCTATGCTGGGCAGTGGCAGCAGCCACTGGGCCCAGGGGAAGAGTGCCCCCACTCCCCATCACTGCTGGCCCCTTCTTGCTGCAGCCACCTGCACCCAGGCTGCCTTGCCGCTCCTCTCCACTGACATCGCTGTTGCTGCTGCCTCCAGACCACCCAGCAGGGCAGTGATGGCACTGGAGATGAGCCGCAGGGCAGCCTGGGTGCAGGCTCTGGGCAGCTGCAGCAAGAAGGGCCAGGCAGCAGCTAGAAGGAGCTGCCGCCTCCTGGGTCACTTAGAAAGGCAGCCCAGCTGCAGAAACACCCCAGCCCCACTGCATGCCCAGGGGGCAGCTGGATGTGCCATATGGTGGCCAGATGGTGCCTGGGCCAGGCGGGACCAAGGGACCTCCGCAGGCCAGATGTGACCTGCAGGCCATATTTTGCCCACCTCTGGTAGAAACCCTATGTGGACACATTAATTACAGAATAAGTGCCCCTATACAAGAATATTAATATTGGAAAAAATATTTCTTGGAATTTCCAAGGATTGATAAGCTGTCACTCACACACACATACACACCCCGATGTTGTTGAAAGTTGCTAGTTTTAGAGTCCAGTTGACAGATGGACCTGATTCTCATTGACACTCAGATCCTTTTACTCTGCTACTGCCATGTAATAAGCTCCAGTGTAAATTGGAATAAGACCCTGGAGTGATCCATGTAAAAGGCTTAGAAGCAGCAGTGTAAGATCTTTCACACTGCCTTGCCAACCTGCCAACCATCTATTCCGGTATGGTCATCTCTAGAGGTGAGAGCAGCTGTTTTTTTCCATTTGCATTCAGTCTCTGTACTCTCTGGTGGTGCTGCCAACTGGGGTAGTATAGCAGGGCACTGATGTGCCTGCTACTTGTGAAGTAGTAATGAAGAGGCACAGGTGCAGGTTGCTACGGCAACTAGTGGGAGTCAGCTGACCGGAAGGGGCAGGGCTTGGCTCCTACATAACTCCCAGGCTAAGGCCAAGCAAGCAGTTCCCTGCCAGCAGCCATGGGGGAAGGAGCTCTCCCAGAGCAACCAGAGGGGAGAGGCCAGACTGCAGGTACAGCTCTGAGACTGGGGGAAGGATACAGCACTCCTGATGCGGTGGGAATAATGTTATAGCCGAGCAGCTTGAATTTATGTTACAGCCCAGGGGCTTGTGTTTTGTTTTTTGTTGTATAAGAGACCAGAGGTTTGGGAGAGGCTATTATGAGGCCTCCTCCAACCCCTAGGAGGCCCTTGGCAGCATGGGAACCCCAGCCCTGGAGAAGGGGGCAGCGAGAAGCCCCAGAGAAGGGGGCACAAACTCTAGCACCAGAGAGGCGTGATCTTAAAAGCCGGGGAGCTCTGGTGCGCCTGTGGTGCAGCTTTATTTTGGTATTGGTATTTTTTGTGGCCTGAGAGGCTGCAAGCTCAGGGTCTTCCCCTGGTTTTGGGCTTGCGACCCTCTGGCTGTGGGGTTGGTGCCTGGGCCTCTGGACCAGGCTCCAGATCGGGGTAGGAAAAGGGGCCCTGGGCCTTAAGACAATGGAAAAGGCTACAGCCTCAGAGTCAAACCCTGTTTAGTAGGTTTAGATGGGGTGGCCTAGCTAGAGAAAATCAGAGGTCAGTCCCACATAGGGGAAAGGCCCCAACATACCCAATACAATAGGCAGCCTCCCGCTTGCAATAACATCGTCCTGATTTCCATCAAGACGTGGCAGGAGAGTATAGGGTGGGACATAAGAACCCCAAAGAAGGATCCAAGGGCGCCCCACGCAAGGTGCAGAGGACTAGGAAGATGGCACTGGGAAGGGCAACCTGTTATAGTGGTGCATTGGCTGGGAAATTTCTCACGGTAATGTGTACCCTGAAACGATGGGTGACCCAAATGAAAGAAAGAAATGAAAGAAAGAAAGATGGGACCGACTCACATCTTGGGTTTAAAGACACAACAACTGGAGTGGGAACTCATGTGCCAAGTGGTTCAGGGTCTGCAGCAACAAGCAGAAAGACAACAGACATGGCTAGAAAAGATGGCGATGGACATACCAACAAACCAAGCTTCCTTCATGGGCATTTGTGGGTACCATGCCAGGGTTTACCCAGAGCCAGGAGAGGAACGGTCCGCACTGATTGTGGATGTTAGGCTGGAGGGACAGAAAACGTGTGTGATGTTAGATTCTGGCTCATCACATGTGATGGTGCAGAGAGACACCTTACCAGATCAGATCACCATCCAATGTTTGTGTGGGGAGGCACAAAGACAAGTGTGGGTCACTCTGCAAGTGGGCAAGAAAGCACACTGAATGCTGGTCGGAGTGGTTGAACACTTACCCTACCCAATGATGCTGGGATGCGACTGGCCGGAGCTTCTGACAGTCATAGCTCAGGCACACAGTTTGAGTGGGGCGAGGAAGAATGGCGGTACACTAGGGGGAAAACCTCTGAGGAAAATGCAAGGGTAGGAGAGGGCCCCAGTTGGAGACCACTTGGAACCAAGAAAAGACAGTGCAATATAGCAAGGTCTGAGGTGGTACTCAGGGATGAGCCTACAATAGAGGCATTCACCGGGGAGTCTGAACTACATCTATCAGAGGAAGAAGCAGAATGGGAGGTGGATGTGGCAAATCTGAGGGAGAATGAACATTTCAGACTGGAACACAGCAGAGAGGAAGGGTTTTGATATGCCTTACAGGAACACCTAGCCCATAAGAATGGGGAAGTGCTGAGACCAGAGTTGATGCGGACCACCCCATGATTTGAGTTGAGGAACCATCTCCTATATAGAGTTGAACGAGGCAAACACGGGGAAGAGGAAGTGGTACAATTGCTGGTGCCCCGGCGATACCGGAAGACCCTACTGAAAGTGGCACATGAGCTCCCTATGGGTGGACATTTGGGGTGAGACAAGACTGAGGCTCGCATTAGGGGAAGATTTTTTTGGCCCGGGTTAATACAGGAGGTAGCCAAATACTTTTTGGCACACAGGGCAGGATACGCAGTAAGCCCCAGTCATCCTCCTAGAGCACCATTAGTACCACTACCATTGGTGGAAGTCCCCTTTGAGCAAGTGGCCATGGATATTGTGGGGACACTGCAGAAAAGCACTGCCAGGCACCAGTTTATTTTGATCCTCCTGGACTATGCGACAAAGTATCTGGAGGCTGTACCTATGTGGATGGTGTCCACACCCAACGTGGTGGAGCAATTACTGAAAATATTCTACAGAGTGGGGCTCCCTAAAGAACTGCTGACAGACCAAGGGACTAACTTTACATCTCGGGTGCTTGAGGGAGTGAGTAAAACACTGGGAATCAAACACCTAAAGACCGCAGTGTATCGTGCCCAAACCGACGGACTAGTGGAGCGATTTAACAGGACCTTGAAACAGGTGCCGAGAAAGTTTGTGGTAGAGAGTCCCCAGAAGTGGGACCAGATGCTACCGCCCTTGTTATTTGCAATAAGACCCACCCCCAAGGCCTCAACTGGCTTTTCCCCCTTCGAACTATTATATGGACGACAGCCAAGAGGAATTCTTGATTTGGTTAAAGAAAGCTGGGAAGAGCAACAAAGTAAAGACCACAACCTAGTTCAACATGTGATACAACTGAGAGAACGCCTGGAATCAGCATGGAGAGAAGCTTTAGGAAATCTGAGGGAGGCCCAAGAGCGGCAAGCAACCTATTACAATTGAGAGGCTCGGGAGAGGACGTTTGAATTGGGAGACCGTGTACTGGTTCTTTTGCCGGATCAGGAGAGTAAGTTGCTAGCACAATGGCAAGGCCCTTATGAAATAACATGCTAAATATACCTCATAATCTATGGGCCCTATAAGCCAGACAAGCAAAAGAAAAAACAGATATACCATGTTAACATGCTGAAGCCATGTCAAGAATGAGAGGGCCTGTATGTGGCCCTCCAACCAGATGGAGCAGAGCTAGGACCTTCTCTGAGGGAGACGGAAGGGGGAAACGAAGTAGAAGTGGCTCCCTGACTCAGAAGAGCAGAGGCGGCAGGCAAGAGAATTAGTGAGGGAATATGGAGATGTGTTCCAAGAGGTCGCTGGGGAGGCTCCTGGTCCTGGGTATGACCTAAAACTGCACCCTGCCAGGAGTGGGTGGCCTGGTGGGGCTCCCAGTGACGTGGGAGCCCCCAGAAAATGCCAGGCCAGTTACCACCCCAGCAAAAGGCGGGTTGGGGAGCCTTAACCCCTAGCCCCACCACTGGGTGGGTTACCCCTTTATGTGTAGGGCCCAGGGGGTGGACCCCTAGAGAGAGTGAGGGGCTAGAGACTCGATACTAATCGAGAGAGTACCCTCAGCTGGCCCATGCTGGGGCCAGGACCAGACCGGTCAAAAGGGGCAGGGGCCCACCGCGAGGGACGCCCGAGAGCCGAGGGCTCAGGGTTCTGACTGGCTTGGAGGTCGGCCAGGGCTGGTAGCCGAAGGTCCTGGGGGGAACACACCTGAGAGGGGAAAAATAGTATCAGGGAGCTACATAGCCTGCATGAAGGCGGATGAGGCCACCCGAGGAGAGGACTCTAGATTGGGGTTCAATCAGAAGGATTCTGGGGCCCAGTGTGGGGCCGGTGATAACGGGAACACCTAGATGCCATATGCAAGGCTTGGGCTGCAGTGTAGGGGAGGAATGGAGCAACAGACAGCACCCCTTGGCATCGGGGCAGAAAATGGGCAGCCTCCCGCTTAATTACATCTATCAATTAATTATTAAGATCAAGGCACGGCGGGCGAGAAAGTGGGCTGTTGGCCCAAGAACAGGTGGGCGGGCCACGCAGAGATCAGACCCAAGCAGGCCCCCTGTTACAGGCAGGCATCAGTGCTAATTGCAAAGCACACACCTGTCCACTGCAAAATTGGAATGAGACCAACCAACTTTTTTCAGAGGTCATGAAAGTTGTCAAATGGGATTAACTAGTATTTTCATTACAAACCCCTCAGGACACATTTCTAACCACAACCTTGATAAACCGTAAATATCTGTTTCTGATAATGAAAAACAGGGCACTTCTTGACTTGTATGTAGCTCAGCTATGCTGAGGAAGCTTCTGGTCACATAAGCCAGGTCAAGCAAATGAAGTCTGAGTCGCACGGGCTCATGGGACTTGCAGACCAGCTATGTACAAATACCTCTGGATAAGTCACTGGCAGATTCAATTGGCTGCTATACACTAATTGATTAAGTTTTACAAAGCAAAACTGGCTCTTTGCTGTAGTCAACAAATTCCTTACACATCTAATAAGTGAAATAAGGGCCGAGTCAAAAGCAGATCTCACAGAGTATCTGCAGTAAAACCTTTTGGTTTAATACTAAGCAATAAATGCTGCAAAGTATTTCTTCTAATGGTATCTCATAAAATGCAGGCAAGGCAATAAAACTTGCCATGAACATGTGAAATAAAACCCTTATATAAATTAGCAGCACAGTTTTCAAAGTACTACATACCCACTGTTGGGACCCATAACAGATTATATGGTGAATGAATAATGAGAATATTAAGCTACTTAGAAATCTTTCACCTGTTAATGGAATCCTCTCATTTCATAGTCCAATTAGTTTTTCCAATTGTTGATTCCCATGCCAAAAAAAGGCATTAAATGGGGAGCTAAAATTTATTTATCAACTGCTTATCAGGACACAGTCTTGAAGACCTAGTTCTCTCAATGCACATGCAACAGATGCTAGGACAAGTTATACATTAAAATAACCAAAACAAAAATTGTCAGGTATGGAAATGCACGGCTACAAGTGGGCAAGCCACCTTAACCCAGCCCATGCTTCTTGCCGGCCTGGAGTCATCTTGTTTTTCATGAGATAAGGACATTTTACAGACATTTTAAGAGAGCCATTTTTTAAGATTCTACTTCACTTGTGCCTGTTCCCCGTGGAGTCACGGTTGTGGTTAGAAATGTGCAGACGACATGGTTTCTAAAAATCAGGTTCCATTAAGTATCTCACACACCGCTGAAAGACCCTAAATTACTTAGTAACCTTGACCATGATCCTTCTGACCTCTATACATGAAGCAAAGCTTACATGAAAGAGAACATGAAAAATACCTTGATAGTCCATAGCCCCATCACTTCACTGACTGTAAATCCAGTTTAAATGGCATAGATTCATAGATTGTAAGGGCTGGAAGGGACCTCACAAAATCATCTTGTCCAGCCCCCCCTGCACTAGGCAGGAAAGACAACTGCGGTCAGGTGACCCCAGCAAGGTGACCATCCAGTCTCCTCTTGAAGATTTCCAGGGTAGGCGATTGAGAATACACCACCTCTGGAGGGAGCCTATTCCACAGTCTGGACACCCTAATTGTGAAGTTTTTCCTTCTGTTAAGCCTGAAATGGCCTTCCAGGAGTTTACGGACATTACTCCTAGTTTCTCCCAAGGGTGCCCTGATGAACAGTTGTTCACCGAGCCCCTGATGTATTCCCATGAAGTAGCAGTAAGCTGCTACCAAGTCCCCTCCCAGCCTTCTCTTTTTTAGGCTGAAGAGTCCCATCCCTCAGCCTTTCCTCATACGGTTTGCCATGCAAGTCTCTGATCATATGGGTGGTTCTTCTTTGGACTCTCTCAAGTTCTACCATCATGTCCTTGTTGAAGTATAGCACCCAGAACTGGATGCAGATCTGGGCATCTTTAATCTAAGAGAAAACTAGGAAGAACAACCAGGTATTTGGTCTTATAATATGTTGGGTCGCCTCATACAAGTAGGTCTGACTCACAAACCAAGTATCCACAGTGACAGAGATAATCCAATCATTATCTGTCATACTTTACAATGGATTGTTTCAAGTGGCAATACGTAGGCTGTAAACACCTTAGCTTTTCAGTTCATTGCCTGCAGCTCTTATATTGCATATCATCTTCTTCTGAACTGAAGTGTGCTTGCCACAATTCACCTACGGTTGTATATGCTGTTGTGACTGGTTAATCCTAACAAATCATGCAGCCCTTGAGCCAGTCAGTACTGAGTGTCCCTGGGTTAGAGGACTTTTTTAGGGAAGTTCTGTTGGGAACATCATTACAATATTTGGGAAGAGAAGGAATTAAATAGGAAGACAAAATGGCCTACAGGATATTAGACACACACTTGGTTAGCTCTGAGGAGAGAAGAGAGAATGGATAGACAAAAAGAAAAACCCATTGTTATCCCCCTACCTAATCCTGGCCTGTTGTCTTTAGCTTTCAAATAACCAATAACGTCATCCAGGTTGACTTCAACTGTTGTCAGAGTGCTGGAGGAATGAGGCAGATCCTTGAGCTGCTAGTTATCACATCTCAGACCATAAGACACTCTGTGTCAATCAGGAGCCAAGAAAGTCTTTGGAGCACACATCTGGCAATGCTGCTAAGTAAGCATGCCAGGGGCAGCTTTTGATTAACCTCCTAAGACAGGCCTACATAGACGATGATAGAGAAGCTAAGTTGGGAAGACACAAAGGCTAGGATAACTTTGGCAATGTCCTTATCTAAAACAACAGGCAATTGCTGCAACAAAGGCAGATGGGAAAAAAGGGCTTCTGCAGACCCTGTCACTTGGAAGCTGGAGGTACTGGTCACCTTGTGGTTAAAATACAGATGAAAGGCCCTGACTGCTTATATTTTCTTAATAAATGACAACCTGGAATCATCAACAATCTGGAAGATGTCACAGAGTGCACCCGCAGCAAGTTTGCAGATGTCACCAAGCTGGGAAGAGCAGTAGATAAGCTGGAGAGCAGGGATAGGATTTAGAGTGACCTAGACAAATTGGAGGATTGGGCCAAAAGAAATCTCATGAGATTCAACAAGGACAACTGCAAAGTCCTGCACTTAGAACAGAACAATGCCATGTACTGCTAAAGGCTGGGGTCTGACTGACTGGGCAGCAGTTCTGCATGAAAAGGATCTGGGGGTTACAGTGGACAATATGCTGAATAGGAGTGAGCTGTGTGCCCTTGCTGCCAAGAAGGCTAATGGCATACTGGGCTGCATTGATAGAAGTGTTGCCAGTAGGTCAAGGGAAGTAATTATTCCCCTCTATTCAGCACTGGTGAGGCCACATCTGGAATACTGTGGTCAGTTTTAGGCTCCCCACTACAGAAAGGATGTGGACAAACTGGAGAGAATCCAGTGGGGGGCAAGGAAAATGGTTTGGGGGATAGGACCTCTGACTTATGAGGAGAGGATGAGGCAACTGGGCTTATTTAGTTTACAGAAGAGAAGACTGATGGGGGATTTAATAGCAGCCTTTAACTACCTGAAGGGGTGTTAGGCAGAGGATGGAGCTAGACTGTTCTTAGTGGTGACAGATGACCGAAGAAGGAACAATGGTCTCAAGGAAAGGTTAGGCTAGGTATTAGGAAGAATTTTCTCACTAGGAGGGTAGTAAAACACTGGAACAGGTTACCCAGAGAAGTTGTGGACTCTCTATTTTTGGAGGTCTTTAAGACCCAGTTAGACAAAACCCTGGCTGGGATGATCTAGTTGGGGATGGTCCTACCTTGAGCAGGGGGCTGGACTAGATGACCTCCTGAGGTTCTTTCCAACCCTAGCTTTCTATGGTTCTAAGATCTCTTTGAAGGAAGATTAAAAGAAATATTAGTTGACTTCCAGCTCTTGTACATCTGATAATTATATACTGGCCCAATTCAGTTGCCTCCTACAGTTTCAGTTGTTTCAACTATCCTTTGTTTCCTGGGCATACTAGCTACAGTGTGAACTTTATGGCACTGCATCTCATTCCAGGCAGCAGGGATGGGATGTAGACTGTACAATCCTTTTATGTCCTTTCCTTGTGGATGAATCAGGAGAATGGAGATTCTGAAGCAATAGAAAGTGGATCACTACTTTCACTGAATGCTGCTCTTATAGAAGCAAGCCCTTATCACCCAGACCTTGAAAGAAGCTCTGTGAAGTAACTCATGGTGATTTCTGTAGCCAAGGCAAACTGCCACTGGATGGTGACTACATCACCACAAGTATGATTCCAGCTCCCTTGTACCTTAATATATCATAAGCTGGTCATGAAGAGCCAACACTCCACATACAGCTATCAGGAATCATTACTACTTCCAGGAATAAATGGGCTTATTAAACTTATATTATGCATATATGTTACAAGCTGAGAGAGGCTGCAAACACTCTGGAGGACAGAACTTCAATTAAAACTATCTTGCAAAACTGCAGTAATGGCTTGAAATAAATAGAATGAAATACACTAAGGACAAATATAATACTCCATTTAGGTAGGAATACACAATTGCTCAATTACAAGACAAACAACAACAACTTACCAGGCAATTGTTCTATAGAAAATTATCTGAAGCTTATAATAAAACACAAACTGAATGTGAGTTAATAACGCAACATTATTATGAAAAGAACAGTCATCAGAGTGGGATATAGAAGTATCATGAAAGACACAGTCATCCTTCTACTCTACTCAGGATTGCAAAGACCTCAGACAAGTACTATGTCTAGCTTTGGGCACCACATTTCAAGAAACACATGGACCAACCAGTGAAAGTCCAAAGAAGATCAACAAAAATGACCTGAGATCTTGAAAAAAGATGACTTGGAAGGAAAAACTGAAATAACTGGGTTTGTCTAGCTTAGAGAAGACAAGACTCAAGGAAGACATGATCTCAGTCTCCAGCTATGTAAAAGCTGTAGCAAAGCAGAAGGTATCAAACTGTTCTCCATATTCACTAGTGAATTCACCCAAAAAGAAATGGGTTCAAATTGCAGCAAGGGAGATCTGAAGTCACTCATTAGGAAAAAAATCTAGCTAAGGCTAGTTAAGCGCTGGAAGAGGTTACCAAGATTATTCATGGAATTTCCATCCTTGGGGGTTAAGAACAGGTTAGACAAACCTCAGACAGGAACTGATTGTGTACAGTTGATCCTGCCTTGGGACTAAACATCTTCTCAAGATCCTTTCTAATTCTATTCTCTATAATTCTATTATTTTAAGTGTGATTCACCTTTTTCTTCTGACGAAAGAATGAGGCTACACTCCATTTCCCCAGTCAGGTACTATGAGCTGTGAAATCCAAAATTGTTACAATGTTTTCATTCTCTTCATAGCTGTAAAAGGATGGAGGACAAGATCTGGGTTTGATTCCTGATTTAGCACCTTTCTTAGTGCAACATTGAGCATGGCCCTTTACCTCCCTGAGCTTCAGCTTTCTCATCTGTAATGGTTTTACATATCTCAAGAGGGCTTAACTCTCTGGTTAACGCTATGTTGTGTGGAAGGTGCTACAGACGTGCAAAATACTCACCATTTAAATGTCACTGGTTTCAGGTACCTGGCATTTTGCATTCTACCGCATCATTCAGATAGTTCAGAAATTGCAGCAAAGTAGATGTCCCCTCTCCCCCAGTCATTTTTCTTTTAAATCACTGAGGACATAAGCAATACACCAGCAATAAAAGGGGTGGTGGAGCTAATTAAATTGCTCTATGGTGGGTAGTCAAAGCTTGTTAAAGTCAGATATTGGTTATTCACTGATTAAAATGGAAGAACATTTGCTTGGACTTCACAGACAAACATATCAAATCACTGAGCATGCAGGTGATGGCATCTCCTTCCACAGCTCCAGGAGGACTGTTGCTGGAATACAGTGCTGATTTCAGGGCATCTCAGTAGCAGAGAAATGTGGTGTGACTTACAACAAAGAATTAAACAGCAAAATATGTCTAACCTTATCTAAGCAACAATGCCCAGAGGAAGGAATATGATAATTATCTGCAAATATTTGGACAGTGGAGAAAACAAAGATGCAGGGGAATTAATTAGGGTAGTACAGAAGGGCATGGCTAAAAGTAATGGATTGGAATAAAAATGAAAAGCAAATATAACAATAAGCTGCCCAATGGGAACTGTCCATAGGCAAATGAAATTAAAGGACATCTTCAAATTGGCTTCACTGGGCTATGTAGCTGGCTCCCAGTTTAGTCTCTCGCAGGAGGTTGTGGGAATCGCAATGCTCGATTGTTCATCGCGGCCTCAGAAGCATAGCAGGAAAGGATCTATGGGTCTGGGAGTCACATTCTCCTTCCCTTCTCCCCAAAGCTATTGATGATATATTGTTGGCTTACCTTTCCAGTATGTTGCTAGCTACCTCCACAATGGACAAGCTCCACTAGCTGGTATGCTGTGGGCTTGGAAAAAGGTTCCAGTCATTCCATAATCTACTTGCTCCTCTGCATTTAGAGCACAGTTGGGGTAATACCTACAACAATGAAGAGAGAGATTCTGCCTGTCCCTTACACCATTGCAAAGTGTGTGTCAAAATTTGGCCTTAAAACTCAACTCAATAAAAACAATATATAATCCTGAGCTCACCGGAGAGGTAGATATCCTAACAGGTGCACTGATATCTACATGTCATATGCCATTCAGCAACTGGATGTCTCGTGTATTGTATAGGGTTCCGTACTGGTCATGGTGCTTGGTAAGCAATAAAAACAGCACTGGAACATGAACTGTGTAGAAGGGTATTTGTTCATTCGTGTCTGTAACTCCAAGGATTATTTTTAAAACCCTTACTAAAGGCTTTATGATTTCAGTATTCTATTCAAAATGTCTGTTCTTCCATGAGAACAATGTAAACCATAGTTGTGGAAAACACGCCAGCAATACTCTTAATCCTGAGATTTATTTGTAGTATAAATACAGGTGGCACTGTAAGGTATAACCAGGGTCATGATGTTATTAAGTCTGTATTTCTGTTCACACAACTGTTAAAACTTATACCAGAGGTTCAGATTTATAAAGACGAGAGAGAATTATTTTTTAGTGGTTTACCTGAAAAAAATTCAGGTGTTTTAAATAGATTTATTTCATCAGACTGTAAAATAGATAATACATTTAGAACATAATTATATTTTTGCATTTAATGAAGAGAGTTATCAATCCAGTCTCCAAGAAAGCTAACCCAATATAGCTACTATTGATGTCTTTGTCCTTAACAAGAAATGCCAACAGGTTGGGAGACATGAGGGGGTGACGGGGGGACAGGGAAAGGGAGGGGCTGGGGGGCAGAAGCTTTTAACCTGTAGCAACATAAACTTTTAAAAGATCTATATTCAGCATTACACCACTTTCTGTCTGGTAAGAGTAACATACATAAGGCAATTGCTGAACTGTTTCTACATCTTGCCTCAGAAAATTGAAAACATGCATTCAACACTCCATGGTCATGTCCAGACGAGTGCAGCCATGTGGCACGTACGTGGTACCGCAGACACATCTGCGGTACCACATACCTCACATTCAGCTGTTCTCTGTGCTGCAAGGGAGCAGGGTGGGGGAGGGAGAGGGGAGGTTGACCCCTGGATGCCCATGGGTCAAAAAAAAAACCACATGCAAAAAAAAAAAAGGCAGAGCAACGCACACGGGGCAGCATGTGCCGCTCAAAACTGGAGCCTGGCCACTCGGAGCCATATTCCAGCTGCCATCCAGGCTCCGAGTGGCAGGATCACTGTTGCTGCAGCCCCAAGAGGCCCCCAGGACCCCAGGTAAGGCTGCTGGGCCCAGCCCAGTGCTGGCCCCAGCCTCCCCTACCGCACCTGGGATAACCCACCACATGCCAGAGGGCAACTGCTAGTTGTCCCCAGGGAACCAAACGTGCACGCTCATGTGAACACGGCCCATAAAAATCAAACAATGCAATATGTCTTTTATCACAATCCTCAGGCATACAGTTTTGCTCATGGAGGACAGCTGTCACTACCTACATGTGTATTGGTCACCAAAGAATGCCAGAGTAATAAGTCATATCATGATTAGCTCAAAGCTTCGTTTTCCTTCCCTATTTCTTCCCATAGGAACTAGGCCAAACTTAAAAGTTGTATGTTCTGCCCTTTCATCTCCCTCTTCTCCTACTGGCTTTTCTTCCCCTTGCATTCCACTACTTTGCTGTTATAGTTTGCACTCTGTCCTGAAGGCTGTGAGCTTCATGGCCTTTCTTATCTCCTCTTATAATGAGCTCCTGCTAACGAGAGACTTGCCTCCTGTTCTTACAAGCTTCACTCTTGAAGCTTACAGCTTCAAAGCTCCATGGTTTACTGATGTAGGGTTGGAGTGTTCTGAAGTCAGCCTGCCCTGACTATGTGTACCCCAGAGTGACCTCAATAAGTCTGTCCTGGAAGTCAGAAAGAGAAACTGGATGACTGTGGCCAAATCACTAGCCAAACAAAACAGGAAGCAATTTTATAACCAACTTCAGATGGAAAGGGAAAGTTTTAGTCACAAGTAAATGAGACTCCCAACACTAATGATGAGTGTAAAAGGACCAAAACCACAGACTCACATAACTAAGAAAGCATTTCTCATTAGAGGATAAGACAGTGGTCATTAGAACTTGGTTCAGCTCCTGGCTCTGAAATAGATATCTCATATGGTATGGAGGTAAACCAGGGATAGTTTTCCCTCCTCTCTTGCTGCCTCCTCTGTCTCATCTATTTAGATTGCAGTATCTTTGAGGCAGGGACTGTCTCCTACCCTATATATAAAAAGCACCTAGCACAACAGGGCCTTGATCTTGGCTGAGGCTACTCAGTGCTGTTCTCTAATAAAAATAAGTGTAGAGGATTTTTTCTGGATCCTGCTGACATTTGAGACCACAGGTTCTCATCACTCCTCCAAATGGGCAGAAGGCCATTTTACTCCCTGGCACTGGTTACTGCTGGGTACAACTGTCTGCAAGATTGAGTTCACAGTGGTATCATGTCTGAATGGCTATTGGATTACAAGACTTACAGCATGTTACTGATGCCTTAACAATTATTTTGTTTAATACAGTAAAACTCCTTGGAGCGTAATTTATTGGTAACTCAGGCTGAGAGATGTAAATCTGTTAACAATATTGATTCAGATGCACACATTCTCTCTGCTCTGCTTTATTTTAAATCTATTACACGTAAAAGGCACATTGGGTGCTACAGTGTTCAAATACTGCTAAAACTTCTAGCTCAGAAGACACAGACGCCGATCCAGAAGAGGTTGGAGCTGATATAATAATTGATTTCACTGTAGTGTTTTTTACAAGGACTGTGTCAGTGTTGAAAGCACCCACCACCCCCTCTGTTATTTTTACAGAGACCTCTTGCTCGTACAGTAGGGCTTTACAAGAATATCAAAAGCAGGAAAACACTACAAAGCTCATTAAAACAAGTTAACAAACAGCTCAGCACCAACAAGACCTCCTGACAATTACAAAGCAAAATAGCACAACTAGTATCTGAAGGGAAAAGGCAGGGAGGAATGAACCATCATAACCTGGAAAGAGAGTTGGAAGGGGACAAACAGCAACAATCATGAGAGATCAACCAAAAGATTAGATAAACTCAAAGCCAAGAAAGAGAGATATTAAGATTGACAGGAAAGGGAGGAAACGTGTACATTTAAAAGGAGATTTGCAAAAAACTGGAGTTCTAAGGAGCTCCTATCTAATAGACAGAGCTGCACTGGAAAGTCAGACTGTATGAAAAGAAAACTAGTGTTAGATGAGATAAGACAACGGTGTAGGCAATTATTTTGGGCAGAGGGCCACTTACCCAGTTTTGGCAGGCTGTCGAGGGCTGCATGGGTAGCCCCACCCCTTGACAGCACTGCTATGAACTTGCCCCCCAACAGACACAACTTCACAGTAAAGGCAGCTCCATCACCCTGCCCTTTTTGAGGCAGGATGGGCACAGTTGATGGGAACAATGAGAGTGGGTATAAGAGGACCCTTACCTGGTGAGCCCTGTAATTGGAAAGCATCTGAGAACTGCTACTCCAACAGAAGGGACAGTGTGGCTAGCAGAGCCAAGGGCAGAAGATCTGGGTATAGCACTTGGCTCAGTCTGCCAAGCCAATCTCCTCATCTCTTTCTATGCTCATCTCCCTTCTGTTGAGCTTATTTAGAGTGCAGACTCATCAGGGTGGGGACTTGTCTGTCACTACACCTCTAAATAATACAAGCACAATACAGTGGTCTCATCCCAGGTAGGCTCTGAAGTGCACATGTTGCTGAGGTAAGTGCAGCAGACAGTGCCTTTACTTGTTTCTTCTGATTATGGAGAACCAGTTTAGCTGGGTGGCTGCAACACTAATGTTTCTGTCTTATCAAATGGAAGGTCTGGTTTCTGTACATACCTGCACTAGAACATTTATATGTTCACAACACCACTTGCCTTCCTGACATTTCTGGCACTGAATTTTACCCACGATAAACTACTATTATAAATAACAGGATACCTTCAGGTCACAGTTACCAAGCAAAAGGCAAAGCTAGAATACTCTCAAGCACTCATCAAGTACTGTAGTTACAGTTTCAGCTCTTGAATGATATTATCACTTGTTCCACAGATGTTCAGTAGATGTAAATCAGCACTGTTTGACTGAAGTCAATGGGGCCATGCCGACTTACCCCACCAACGGATTTAGCTCACTCATCCAGAACAGTCCCCAGTCTTCACTGGTGCCTGGGCAACAATACCGGCGAACAAGCGAGGTGCTGCAGGCAATGTCATACTCTGCTGTCCCTGTGAACCTTGGTTTTTATCTTTTTAATTTGCTCTAGTTGCTAATAGTGTCAGAGGGTCTTGCAGGCAACTTACTGCCCACAAGCCATGGGTTGGGGAGTATGTTCCAGAGCACAATGTGGTTGGTATGTTCCAAGCATTGTGCCTTTTGTTCAGATAGCATAGTAAAATAAATGATCAGATGAGGTATCGGGACTAGGCAGTACAGACTGGATTGACAGAGCTGTAGATGAACAGCTGCTGCCTTGGGCCAAAGTGAAGTATTTGCAGATTGTTTTCATCTGTCCAAAGCTTTTCATCTCCTCAGTCACGGATTCTCTCTAGGGCATGAATTCAGTGTCTTCTTCATTACCTCCTTTTGTATACTAGTCATTTGGAACAAATTATTTACACAAATAAAGGTGCTATTTGAAAATTTACTGAAGCTCCTGGTCTACTGGGCACTGAAACAACTTTTACCAATTTGGTGGTATACCCGTGTGGCTCAGCATGTGAGCTAGCTCAGGTATTATAAAAACAGTATACCCAGCTTGGCCGGACACTTGGGGGATATTTAGCTCTGCTTGGAAGCAGGATCAATTAGCTTGGGTGGAGAGCTATTTTAATGTAGCTATATACTGCTTCCAGGACCCAAGCTAGCATGGGCACAGAGCTAGCTTAGGGATCTCTGCATAGCGCTGTAGACATATGCATAATCATAAGCTGATCTGCATTTTTCTGATCCTGACATAGCCATATAATACTGAATTCCAGATATCACTTATATGTGAGACGGCTTTTCTGAGAGGCTTTCAAGCTAGTGTAGAACTTGCACAATGCTTTGCATTTTTACAGCAAAGTAGAAAGACCAAGTGGTGAATGTCCCAATCCTGTCAGCAAGCAGGTCCTCACTCAAGGAGTAGCATTGAAGTCAATGGGACTACCTCCAAAGAGGAATTGCTCATCACCAGAATGAGGGTGATGAGGTTTATTTAGCCCTAAATGAACGCCCCTTTTAATGCTCCTCTGACTGAGTTAAGCTGCCTTGTCTCCATTCGGCAGGTGGAGAAACAGAGGCTCAAAGAGGTTAAATTGGTTGCTGGCCACATCAAGCTGCCTATTAAGCAAACAGCAAAGTAGAGGCCAGAACGCTGGTGTTCCAGCCAGGTTTTCCAATTGCTCACTAGCTGCTTTGGCCAATAACTGATTAAAGAACTAGCACTGGTAGGCAAACCAGTTCATTCTCTGATATTCAGATGTGTGTCATAAACAGCCCTCAAACTGATGTTAAAACTGGAACCTATTGCTCCGAGATTATGTAGGTGATGTTACCTTATTTATATGATCTATTTACCTTAATTCTACAGCAGATTAGGGATTGGTATCTTGCTGGGTTTTTTGAATTGGTGGGGAAAGAGTGCAAACTTGTGATATCTAATCCTTCTGTCTGGTTATGCTGTTTGAAGTTCCTGTTTCTTTCACATTTTGAGAAGGTACAGCAACTTGAGGCATTTTTTTGTTAAACTACAGGGACAGAGCCTGAACAGACATGGTCCGTCAGAGCTCCTTTGGAACCATGACAATATGTGCCAGCTCAAGAGTATCCCTGTGGTCTAATTGTTCCTAAAGCGTGCGCCTCATCTCGCTGTCATTTTATAATCACCGCTATGTGCACGATCACTAGCACTGCTGTATCTCAGTGGGCCAACTCTCACATTAATATTTTAAATAAATAAATGTGAGACCACAGTGATAGAATTTAATAAGGAAAAAGAAGTCTTGGAAGAAAGAGTGGGTGAGTCTGAACTCATCATCCGGAACCTGACATTCCAATCAGCCACAGAGGGAGAAAAGCCAAGCGAAGCCCGTAGGCAGA
The DNA here is from genome assembly GCF_001723915.1 of Gavialis gangeticus. NCBI lineage: Eukaryota > Metazoa > Chordata > Crocodylia > Gavialidae > Gavialis > Gavialis gangeticus. The sequence goes on along the minus strand of NW_017729025.1, from coordinate 157,742,345 downwards.
ACAGAAAAACATAATGACCTTTTTATTTTTCTCTTGTCAAATTTATATTCTTTAATTTAGATTGTAATAGTTTTACAAAAGATCATTTTTTCACTCAAATCAGATACTTCATTTACATGCTCTAAGTTCTCTGCTTTTTTGCCATTATATCGGCTGAAATTGTTCATACTTAGTTATTTAATAACTCTCCCAACTATGAACAGAATTTCAGATTTTACAGGGAGATTATTTTCCTCCTGGGCATTTTCCACATGACGCTTCTTATCTAGGATGACTCGAGGGCCTCACACAAACTCAAAGGCAAATGGCCTAAACCGCCCCATAGGCCTGTGCGAAGTGGCTAGTATTCGCTTTGGATTCAGCTGATCCGGGGGACAGTGATTCGATTTGGCGATTCGAATCACTGTCCTGATTCGATTCAGCCAAATCTCTGAATCAGCCAGGCCCATCCCTGCCCCTCTCCCAGCCCGGCAATGGCTGCCCCAGCTCTTGGCACTTGTAAAATAAAAAAAAAAAAAAAATACAAGCCCCGGATCACCGGGTGCTGATGGGCAGGGGGCAGTCCCTGCTGCCCCCTGCCCCATGCTGTGTGGGGGGCTCTGCACGAGCCCCCAACACCCCCCCCCGCTCACCCAGCCCTCTCACGGGTGCCCCGTGCAGGCCAGCTCCAGCCTTTTAAGAAAAAAGAAAAAAAACACAAAAAAACCCTGGGACTCACTGCTCCTGATGGTGGAGGGTGATCCCTGCTGCCCCCCCCCCCACTGCCCTGCCCCACATGGGGGGCTCTGTACAAGCCCCCAAAGCGCAGAGGCCCCTGCAGGAGCAGTGAGTCCCGGAGCTTTTCTCAGCTTTTTTTTCCTTAAAGGGCCAGAGCTGGCCTGAGCCGAGCACCCATGGGGGGGCCAGGTGAGTGGGGGAGGGTCGGGGGGCTCATGCAGAGCCCCCCATGCAACATGGGCCAGTGGCGGGTAGCAGGGATTGCCCCCCCCACTCGGCAGCACCCGGTGAGCACTGGAGCTTTTCTTTAAAGTACTGAGCTGGGGTGGCGGGGGAGGGTGGGGCACCTGGCAGGGGTCCCCCCAAGGTTCCCTCCCCCACTCCCCTGCCCCTAGTACTTACTAGCTCCAGCCACTGGGGACTGCCTGAAACCTCAAATCTCTCTGAATCTTCGGAAAAGATTTGGAGAGCTTTGAAGCGATCTGGATCTTTAAACTGGTCCCTTGATTTGATTCGGATTCAGAGATTCAACCACCGAATTGGGCCGAATCTCCTTTGAATCAAATCACCACCCAAAGCTTCACACAGCCCCACTTTCCAATATGTTGACTTTCCACAAGTTGAGAAAGCAGAAATGCTTTGGCCAGGCTCTGTCAGGGTCTAAATGTGTGGGCAATGAGACACACACATATAAGACACTCAGCTGCTTTTGAAACCCCTTCCTATTTGGATTTGAAAGCCTAGCAGTAGGGTACCCTTTTTGAAAAGGCTGGCCTGGAGGATCACGATAATTTCGTTAACCTACCAAAAGCCTAAATTACTTTTCAGTGTTGATGCTGAAACTATTTTGTGTGGAAGCAGCAAAGATTTTATGCTTCTGTGAGAAGAGATCTGAATAAACATGATATACAGGCAAATATTTCTGCAGGTGCTTAACCAGAAGCCTGGGAACAGTGCCAGTGAAGGCAAGGGGACTACTCATGCGAGTAAAGTCACGTACCTGTTAAAGCACTTGCAGGATCAGGGCATTCATTTGCGATAGCATGGTTCTTGCCTATAGCAATCATACAAAATTCAAATAAGAGATGCTACTCATCTGTGTCATTTGAACTATACAGCATTTATAATTCCCTTCATTATAAATTATAATATTAAGAGACACTAGCATAAATTGGCTTAGGTGGGAGTCAGGCATCTAACTTCTAGAAGCTATTTTGAAAAAACTAACTGAGCATCTAATTCAAGCTTAACCAGAGCAATGCAGAACCTTGGGATACTGCAAGAGCCTTTTAAGGGTGCTGTAGGGTGCTGTTCAATATTAATATGAGTTAAGTGTGCAAACACCCTACATGATTCACCAGATAAAGTGCAGATTGAGAATAGGAATCCATAGTATAGAAAATATTCTGCTCCATTGTGGTCTTTTTGATTCTTTGGAACAAAAAATTGCTCTGCTATTTTCCTGTAGTCAAAAAATGAGTGAAAGCTAGAAACTGACATTGTCTGAAGGGTGCCTTAAGTCTAAAAAGTGTGAGAACAACTGACCTATCTGAATCCCAGGTGCCTAAAGATCTTTGTTAACTAAGCTGTTAATCCCTCTGGACCTCCACCGCTGTAACACAGGAATGACGATAACTCCTTTTCCCCCTTCTTTTGTTTATCTTGTTGATTTGGAGTATGAATGCTGTGGGGCAGGGGATTTCTAATACCATGAATACATATAAAACTTAACCCAATGGGTTCTTGATTTCAGATTGGGCTTTTAGGGTGCCCATACATGTGCAGAGAAGCTGCTCCAACGCGCTGTAATTACAGAGCATCGGAGCCGACTCAATTAATTGAGTCAGCCAGAGTGTGGTAACTGTCATGCTCCAGCAGACTCCAGTGTCATGTGTATCAGCATCCCCACACTGAAAAATGGTGTTGAGGGGCACTTTAACTAAAGCTTGATTGATGACCTTTAGTTAAAGCACTCCCCACTGCCACTTTTCAGTATGGGGGCACGGATGCATGTGACACTCCGGGTGCTTTAAGTAGAGAGTTTCAAGAGCCTCTCTAATTAAAGTACCCCACCTCCCAGAGCACATCTATAAATGCCCCTAGATACAAATATTGTGCAAAGAATAATTAAGAGCTTATACATTTTAAATATAAGGCCAGCAATACCTCTCCACTCTTTGTACATGGTAAGACATTCCTATATCCAGCTGGTTACAGATAATGAAAATATCCATAGCTACTATCTCCATAAAAGCAAATCAAGATTTAGATGCAAAGATCAGCAAGAATACCACCACACAGTCTGAAGAACAGCCTGCAAAAAAACCATAGCAGGAAAGGATATTAAAAAGACAGGGAGAACATATTGCTGCTGGTGCCTTAAGTCTCTCAGGGAAAGAGTCCATACATTAGACATAATTTTTAATACCCCAGCAGTCCTTTATAATATAAATACTATACCCAATCAAAAAAAATCTCTCACAATCAATAAATAAAATCCTTTGGAACCTGAATTTTCAACTGACTGATGGAACGATGCAGGCAAGTGTGCCGTAGAACGTGTAAAGGAAAAATTCAGGCCCCTAATGGTGCAGAGCTAGGAGAATGGAGAGCAACATCTTATCACGTGTTGTAATGTCATGATTTATTTTATTAATGTTTATAGGTAATCTTATGGCATTGAAATCAGTTGAAAGATTCCCAGTCATTGCAAGGGGCATTAGATTAGACCAATTCTAAGGATGGAGGGGGGCTAATTATCTTCCCAAACCATTAAACACAGGAAGACAGGTCTGGAATTAGTCCGCTGGGCCATGGGAGGTCAGGCCCTGCATCTGCAGACAGTCATAAGAACATAAAAAATGTCCTGCTGGGTCAGAACATGGGTCAATCCATAGGCCAGGATCCTGTATCTCCCAGTGGCACAGAGAAAATGCTACTGGGGGGGAAAGGGAAGAAGTGTGGGGGGAGGAAAGACTATTTATGCAAGGCCTATCCAAACTGATCCGTCCTCTGACCCTCTTTCCTTACCACTTCAAGCATTTAAAGGCCTAGGAAGTCCTAACTTGGAGGTTTTCACTCAAGGAATCCCATGTTCTCATGTTGTTTCACTGACCTCAGTGGGACACTGATTATGCTGGAAGTTGCGCAGGTGCTTGAGTATTTTAATGAACTAGTACAGACTTAAGCACATAAGTACTTCACTCAGCAAACACCTGATCCCTACATACCAAGAGTGTCAAACATATGGCCCTCAGGCTGGCCCTGGCCCATGGAGCCCTAGGATCTTGCCAGGTCTTGGACTGACCCTGTGCTTGGGCCATGTCAGAGCTCGTGTTCAGGGCTGGTCTGGCAGGGCACCACATGCAGCATGTGCCCCAGGCTGGTGCCCTGTGTCATGTGCAGCTGATGCAGCCAATCCATCCCTATACACCATGTGCAGATGTAGCCCCACTCTTGGGCTTGTTCTGCATGCTGTAGAGGGAGCCAACGAGAGTTGAACACTGTATGCGGCATCCCACCAGACCAGCTTAGTTTGCTAGTTCTAGTGTGCACAGATGGCCTGGGGC
>NW_017729025.1:157727180-157733059 GCF_001723915.1 Gavialis gangeticus | reverse complement strand
CAGGGAGCCAACGAGAGTTGAACACTGTATGCGGCATCCCACCAGACCAGCTTAGTTTGCTAGTTCTAGTGTGCACAGATGGCCTGGGGCCAGATCCAGACTAATGCCAGAATTAGCACACAGGGCCAGTCCAGCAGGGCACTGCATGCAGCCCATGCCCCAGACATTCTGCGCTGCGTGCAGCACCCATGGTGCCTGTCCACACGAACTAGACATTCATGCTATGTACCAAGCTAGTGCTTCCTATATAAACCAGGGGTCAGCAACCTACAGTACAGGGAGCCACTGGATCAGATCTGCAGACATGAAGCTTTGGCAGAATTCAGTGGCTGGGGGCTCCAGCAGCATTTGGCAGTGGGGACTTCTTCTGCACCACAGCTGGAAAAGCAGAGGCAGTGGCAGCATCAGAATTATAGTGCATGCCTTCTATGACTTGAGCTGGGTCATTCTGGCCTGCAGCTGATGACTGTCTTAAACTACAATTCACCATTAAGCTATGTGTGTTCCTCTTCCCCTCCCTCAAAAAGCCTCCTGTCTGTCCACTGCTTGCTCACTATGTCAGCTCTGCACTTGAGCCATGCTGTAGTGGTATTCCATGCAGATTCCCCTCTTCTTTTTAAGATCTCTTTCCAGTTCCTACATCTGACTGACTTGCTCTCCTTTACCTTTCTGGATCTTACAGGCATGCGTTTACTCTACACATCAGATAAAAGGACTAGAAGGACTAATGAGCTGAACTGCCAGATTTTTCTGTGGTGGTGAGGTTCCCACAGCAGCTTTATCTCTGCTCTTTTGCACACACTCTATGGGCTACAATACGGTCCTTGGAGCAGATGCTCCACCTACCTAGCTGTAAACAAAGCATACACAGCAGGACAAGGACAATGATTCTCACTGTTAGGGGGCTGCCTTTGCTGGTTGCTCAAATAATGTATCCCTGTCCTCCAGAAAACCTTTCCCCTACCAGCTGGACTTTTTAGAGTCTTCTGAAGTCTCCATTGTACCAGCCCTAGTTTTGATCAGAGGGTCACACCACACCTGGACGGCATTAGCAAGCTGCCCCTGCCACTATGAACAAGCATAATTTACTCAGCAGCTCAATGCCAGGTTTAAACACCTTCTAAAAAGTTAGTTCAACAAAAGATCACCAGGCCCCAGTGCAAACTCATAGCTCTTGCCCTCATCTTACAAACCCTGTATTACCCAGTCATCCAGCATGTACAAAGCACAAGATGCTGCATCTCTTAAGATCATACAGAAGTGCAATACCTTTGCAGTGCATTGATTAGTCAACTGAATGTAACATTAACTCACCTGGATGAAACAGCCTGCTGTCTGAATTAATCTTTAACTGGGGCCCTGCTTGAGGCAAGTCTATTGCATCTATGAATGTGTCATTAAAACCAGCCAGTGGAGTACACGAGTCAACCACTTCACGTTAATGAAACTCTTTCTTGTGTGAAACTTTACAAAGTTTATCATGTCTGAATAATGAATGGGAGGTTTAGAAACTGTGAAAATGCTCCTTACTTGTGAGATATGATTGTGGGTGGTAGCTGCTTGTGATCCCCAGCCAGGATGCACTTTCTGGCTTTCAGCAGAGGTATCCAGCAGCTTGCTTCAAGAGCCTGGGCACATTCATCGATCACCACCAGATCGAAGTGATTTTCAGGAAGTAGCTTCAAGGGACCATCAGGGGAAGCACCTAATTAAAAAAAGAATATAAGCTCAAACAAACTTATTTCTTTAAAGATCATCATCACACACAAATTAAACTGTGGTTTTTAAAAGCAGGTAAAATCTACAGTGAATTACAAGCTCAGATCTCCAGTCCAGCAAAAAGAAAATGGACTTCTTTTTTTACCATCTTCTGATTATGCTTCTTGCTTTGGCATCTATGCCCAAAGGCATCCAAGCACCTTAAAAACAACAATAAAACACAGATGATAAATAGAACAATATGCTCCAATAAGTCATCAAAGCAGAAGCAGAGTAAAAATACTAACAAACACCCTCTTTTCCTCTGCTCGCTCAAACGAACAAAACTATTCACAACCAAAAGCAAAAGGGAAACAGACATGAGATCTGCCTACATGTGCTCTGAGATACTTTGGTGCAAGGGGTGGGAAGGACCTACCTTTATCAGAAAAGACCTTATCTAATATACGTGTCCTCTCAACAATGCATCATAGAGCTGCTAGCAACACCAACTGCACTGATCCTGCACACCAACTTCTGAGAGCATCTATGATAGTGTACAGTACAGGATGCTGTAAACAGCAATTTGGGCATGGAACTTTTCAGGTCTTTTCATTATGTGTGTTCACTGTTGAGAACAGGCTTCCCCACCCTAAGTCAGGCACTATCAGAGTCGTCACAAAAATAATAATTTGATGCCTTTGTGGGCCATGGATCAGAGCTGCACATAAGAGGCACTGAAAATAATTGAGAAATAGATAATAAAAGAAGATGGGAGAGAGCGAACAGGAGAGAATTTGAGAGCCAGCTGTGGCAGACAAGTGCTTTGTTATTCAGAGCAACAACATTAGTTTTTGAAAGATCCTGTGCTATTGTAAAACTGATGAATGCCACTCTCATGAGATATGATTTAACTTTTTTATTATCCAGTCCTGTCTGTACAATCTGGGATCACACCAGGCACACTGGATTTATGCAACAGTTTGTCAGCATCAAGAGAATTCATTTTTCTTAAGCAAAACTTTCTCGGTATATATTTATCCAGTACAGTTCTGTGGGACATGTAACTTGATAACAGCAGTTGCAAGATTATCCAGATCTATGGCTCTTGATCTTTTTAAGCTCAAGAAACCCCTGGAAAATGCCAACTCTTAGCTTTTACTCATTTTTTGACTATGGAAAAATAATGGATCAATCCTCTGTTGCAAAGAACTGAGACAACAGGTCAGAATATTTTGCTACTACGGATTCTGATCTGAAATCTCTGGGTTTATCTTGTGAACCAGGTGTAGGTGTTTGCACACTAACAGTGCTAATATTGAATGGACCCCCATGGTAACTTTAAAGGATTTCACAGCACCTCAAGGTACCATGGCATTCTGGTTGAGAATCACTGATGTCAATGAAGCCCACACAAGGCATAACTGTACAGGCAGATGCACCTTATTCCTAACTGGCTGCTCTAGTTGGACTAAGTCACTGAATTCCCATTAACTAAAGGTCACTTATGTCCCCTAGGAGGGCAGTGAGTCAGCTTTCCTCCTGTTTGGCTTAGCAACAGAGAGCAGTCTTCATGAATAAATCCTGCTGAGCTCATCCGGAAGGATGCCACACTGGTCTGGACCTCTGGTGGTATTGATGCCTCAGCCAAGACCTTTGTAAAAGCCACAGTCATGCTGGATTTGGTGTATTGATTTACTGGTTCTTTTTACAAAGGGGTTTTTGAGAAGGCCAAGTTCCTTCCATTTCACAACTGCTAGCAAGCCAGCAGAGTTGTGTGACTGCAAATGGAAAACTCTACTGCACTGGTAGGCATGGACTGGTAGATTTACTAAAAAAGAAAGACAGCACAATTTCCTTTATTTAGAGTTACAGCTAAAATGGAGTCATTGGGTGTATCCAGATGAGCACACACACCTCTCTTGTGGCAGTTTGGGATGCTGCAAGACGTATGCTGGAAACAAAAAAACATTCCCCACGCTGTAAATGTGCAGCGCAGGCTCAAAATCCGATACCAGGAGATCAAGGTATCAAAATAAAATATGGGGAAAAGAAATGCAAACAGAGGCTTGAGTCCTCCACAGAGTCGCTCTGGTAGCCAGCTAGAGCATCTCTATGGCTGTCCCTTGCCCCGGTGATGCAGCATGTGCGGGGCAAAGAGCACTACAGGCTGCAGCAACCCAGACGCAGGCCCAAGCAGGAACAGGCGGTGCAGGGGACTGGAGTCGGGGCTGTGTGGCTAGAGGGTACGGGGGTGGAGGGAAACTGTGGGTGGGGGCTGCTTGGGAGGGACAGGTCCCCCACCTGCCGGGGCTGGAGCACCCCCCGCCCCCCCACAGCTCACCTTCCCCACAGCAGTGGCCGTGGGGCACTCAGGGCCTGCTGCAGCCAGAGCCCCCAGTGGGGCACGGCGCTTCCCCGGTGGCTGAGCCAGCGCTACCTGTGCCACTCATCCCGGGGCTGGCGCGGCTCGGCACAGGGCTGTGCTGCTTCAGGCAGCACTGGGGCCACTTATGCCATCAGGCTGGGCCAGTTCCATGGTGGTGGGACCCAGCTCAGCGCACAGGGACTGCGTGTCGTGCTGAGCCAGGTCCTGCTGGTGCTGGGGCCACTCATGCTGTCAGGGTGGACCCGTTCACAGTGGCAGGACCCAGCTTGGTGTAACACACGGTCCCTGAGTGCAGAGTCGGGTCCTGCCACCATGGAACTGGATCGGCCTGATGGCGCAAGCGGCCCCAATGCTGGCAGGACCTGGCTCGGTGCAAGACACAGTCCCTGCACGCTGAGCTGGGCCTGCTGCCATGGAACTGGCCCAGCCTGACAGTGCAAATGGCCCCAGTGCTGCCTGAAGCAGTACAGCCCTGGGCCGAGCTGTACCAGCCCCAGGACAAGCAGCACAGGCAGCACCGCCTCTGAGCCACCAGGGAAGTGCTGTGCCGCTGGGAGCTCTGGCTGCAGCAGGCCCTGAACGCCCCATGGCCACTGCTGTGGAGAAGGTGAGTTGTGGGCCATGCGGGGGGGGGAGAAGTGGACCAGTGCGGGGGCTGTAGCCCCAGGATGAGACCTGCTGACAGGAACTGTTGCTGCAGGGGTATTTGTCCCCAAATCCTCGTTAGTGAAGGGCTCGGGGTGGGGCTCTAATTATTCTATGATAAGAAAACCAAAAGCACGCATCAAAATGTATAGATATTTAGAATTTATTTTATTATAATGATAGAGACACTGGTATGCATCCAAAATGCTTTAACATTGTAAATATATCAATAAAACATTGCCCAACTGATATCTCTCTCTCTCATTTTAATTGTGGAAGAACATGGATTTGGGGTTTTTTTAAAGAGTGAATTTGGGATTCTTTTATCAGGGATTTTGCAGTTTTAAATAGGGACCACCAGAATTCCTGCTAGTGAGGCAAGTGGCAGGACCCAGGCAGTGGAGCCTGCTCAGGGTTGGTACCCAGGACCCAGCTGGAAGTGGCTGACCTCCTGGCCACTTGAGACCAGAAGGACATGCTTTGACAGTTCAAAGCAGGCCACCACACTGAGAACATCTTCCAGGCAATAGCTGCCCAGATGGCAGGGTGGTGGCACACGTGACAGTAGTGCCACACAGAGGCCAACTATGCAGCCACAGCCCACTGGCAGCTGGCCCAGAGGTGCAGATGCCTCTGCTGCACCTGTGCAGTCACCATCCGGGTCTGGCAGGCACGCAGCCTTGGGGCCACATGCTGTCGCAGGTGGCAGCAGGTCACAGCCAGGCAGCAGCCCCCACTACCAGACTGTTCCAGTGGGTAGAGAGGGCAGGGGCCATTCCAGGTTAGGGCTGCTTCAGCAGTCCAGCTGGCACAAGGGCTAGTGTCCCCAGGTACCAAGTGGCCAGGCCTCAGAAGCTCCTGAGGGCAAACAGCCCTGAGCTTCTCACCAGGGCAGGTTTTTATACTAGTTAGCTCCCCCTGGCTGCAGATCAGGGAGGAGCTGGGTGGGGTTATTTTGCCCCAAGTGGCACAACTTGGTCCACAGCAAAGTACATGTCCAGGCACATGTGCCAAGGCAAAAATCCCTGGCTCAAATTTGGGCCGGTCCTATTTGAGCTGTTGCAAGCGCACGTGCCTGCATGTGTGGATGCGCCCACTGACTCCAAACAAATAAAGGAATTGGGGAGGGAGGAGGGATGGTGAGGGC
>NW_017729025.1:157721140-157722180 GCF_001723915.1 Gavialis gangeticus | reverse complement strand
CAGGCCTCAGAAGCTCCTGAGGGCAAACAGCCCTGAGCTTCTCACCAGGGCAGGTTTTTATACTAGTTAGCTCCCCCTGGCTGCAGATCAGGGAGGAGCTGGGTGGGGTTATTTTGCCCCAAGTGGCACAACTTGGTCCACAGCAAAGTACATGTCCAGGCACATGTGCCAAGGCAAAAATCCCTGGCTCAAATTTGGGCCGGTCCTATTTGAGCTGTTGCAAGCGCACGTGCCTGCATGTGTGGATGCGCCCACTGACTCCAAACAAATAAAGGAATTGGGGAGGGAGGAGGGATGGTGAGGGCAGAGGCTGGGTTTCATGGATATCCTGTGAAATTCTTCAATCTATTCACACTTTCCTTCAGCAAACAGTTCCTGAACAATCAATATTTACACATGGTATTTGTTGCTGTATTGAGCTCTGCTGTAGGAAATCTCTTTGGCAAATGCTTATCTATAAGCATTTGAATAGTCCTTTTGATTTTTCTGGATGCTTTATGTGCTTAAAGACATCTTATGTGCCCACAGGCTTGGTATGTTCAATACTTAAGTTACTCTCATAAATCGTAAGGTATTATTTTTGTTCCTTGGTTGGATGATTATGGAGCTAATAAAATAGTGCATAAATTGTGTTGGTCAGTCACATAAACGATCCAATCAGGAAACAGAAATGCCATGTGATTCAAAATACTGAGTAGCAGAGCTCAAATTTCAGATAGCTAACGTTATTCTTTAGAAATACACATCAAAATAAATAACCAGTACAGCGCAAAAAGCAAAATTTAAGAAGCAAAGGTAAAATCTAAAGCTCATTCTTGGATACTGTTCATATTAAAAACCCATTTTAATTGGAGCACTGGCATTACTGAAGTTGAAATGTCTCTGAAAAGTGAGCCCACATGTACAGCTGAAAACTGCTTTTGTGCTTACAAAAGAATCAAATATTTGTGAATCTCCTCCCTACAACTGTTTCATAGTAGGTAGGGTCAGAAGTGAACTGAGCAGATCATCAAGTCCAACCCCCTGCCATAGGCAGGAAA
>NW_017729025.1:157718389-157720471 GCF_001723915.1 Gavialis gangeticus | reverse complement strand
TCCCTAGGTGCAGTACCCTGCACTTGTCAGTATTGAATCAGTTTAAGTCAGTTTGTTCAGCTTTACTTCCAAACCTGTTCTGGGCACTCTCTTCCTGTTCCTATATCTAACTGAACTGGCTTCAATCCATCTGTAAGACTCATAGAAGAGCTCATGTCATTTAGAGATCTGTAAAATGCAACATATAATTCTGTATAAACATTGCATTTATAAGGAGCTGATCCTCATAAAGGCCAGGACATTTCACAGGGTTGGCTGACTGATTTATAAGCAGCAGAGGAGAATGCGTGTGGAGAGGCCTTTGTAAAAATTACTTTTCACAGGATGTTTTTATTGCCTTGATAGCAAACCATTCTTGCTTTGGTAGGTAGCACTCTGGTTACAAAGGGCAAACATTATTATAGTTTATTAATTGTATTGCAGGAACACAACATGACCCCACATGAGATCAAGATCCCATTATAGAAGGCCTCATACAAACACATCGTGAGACCCTGTCCCTGCCCCAAAAAGCTTACAAGATACATAATCAATACAGACAAAGTAGGTGTCAGGTCAGAGGAGGGTTCAGTGCAATTGGTCTATCACTATTAAAAACACCATTAAAGAAGTTAACACAGAGACATTGGGATTACAAATTCTTAGTCTGCAGGTCACAATCACTACAGCTGCCAGGGAATCACAACCATCCTGTCTCTCCTACATTGCTAAGTGGTAGGAGAGGGGGCACAGACAGAATGGAAGACAGATGCCATATGGAAAAGCTAATAATTACAGAACTATGTTAAACATGCAAGACTTCCATCTATTCTGGGTTTATATGGACATTATGAAGCATATAAACTCAACACACAGAGATGTACTCTGTTCAGTGCTGGTGAGACTTCACCTGCAGTACTACATCCAGTTTGGGGCACTACATTTCAAGAAAGATATGGACAAATTAGAAAGAGTCCAGGACAGCAACAAAAATTAACAGATGCCTAGAAAACCTGGCATCTAGAGTAAGGTTGGAAGAACTGAAATTATTTGAAGGACAGAAGACTGAAAGGAGATTTGATAACAGTCTTCAAATTAGAAAAGGACTGTGATAAAAGAAAATTCAGATCAATTGTTCTCTATGTCCAGTGGGAGAGAGGCCAAGAAGTAACAGATTTAAATTGCAATGAGAAAGATTTAGGTTGGATATTAAGCAAAACTTTTAAACCACGAGGGTGGTTGAGCACTAAAATAGGTTACCTACAGAAGTGGTGGATTCTTTGTGACTAGAAGTTTTTAAAGTGTAGGTTAAGCATGGCATGATCCTGTCTTCAGCAGAGGGCTGGACTAGATAACCTGAGTTTATGTTACCTCATTCATTTTGTAACTAGCAAAGTGGTTTTAATAGCAAAGCAGGTAACCAGACCAAAGTATTTTGCATGTTTCTTATTCTATTACAGATTACCTGCAAGAAACCCTTCAAACCACATGAAGCTTCATCATGCACTACTACTTCAGACTGGTTATCTCTAACCACACCCCTTTTGACCTAATATTCGTGCAAAGGAGAAAACCATGTCTCTAACCTGTGTTTGTGGCAAGAACAACATCAGCCTGGGTAAGGACTGTAGTCATAGCAGTTTCTTCTCGCTCCTTCAGCTCCTTCCTCAAGGTCTTTATCTCATTTAGAAAATGGCTTCTCTCTCCCTTGTCCTGAGTCCTTTTGGTCCTGGCCTGCAACATGGAAATCAAAAATTAAAATTAAAAAAACCCAGAGCCTTTGGTCCAGCGGACTTGATCCAACACACTTGCTTCCCTCAGAGCCTTTTAGTGGCCCATTTAATAATCAAAACAGCAGACACTGGCTTAAGTGCAGTTTGGCAGATTCTACTCAATAGCACTCCACTAAAAATAAGACTGCTCTGGGAACCAAATGTAAATGTTTCACTCTCTAGACTATTATGCGAGTAAGGCCTGCAGTATGGAATCTAGAACTTTATGACAACATGATCCATGGCCCAACCTTGATCTGTTCCAGCTAGCACACTTGTGTGTCCCGAAAGGCGTTTTTTCCCCAGTGCAATGTAGCTTCCCATACAGAAC
>NW_017729025.1:157703168-157713389 GCF_001723915.1 Gavialis gangeticus | reverse complement strand
ACTCTCTAGACTATTATGCGAGTAAGGCCTGCAGTATGGAATCTAGAACTTTATGACAACATGATCCATGGCCCAACCTTGATCTGTTCCAGCTAGCACACTTGTGTGTCCCGAAAGGCGTTTTTTCCCCAGTGCAATGTAGCTTCCCATACAGAACGTGGCTCTATGGTTTTTGAAAAGAGACTGATAAACTCATACAATCAAAACCAACGCAGAAAAATCAAGGCTGGACTGCTGATCAAACAGTCCAAATGCATTCTTCTGCATAATGATCCCTTCCAGAGGTTAGTCAAGCACTTCTCAATACCAGTCAGCCTTTTTCAGCTTTAACCAGCTGATGATTAAACTCACAGGTCTGAAGATGCTACTATCACAGCTCTTAATTGGGGACACAGATGATAAAGAGCAGGTAAAATCCTCATACCTCCCCTGCCCCTTTGCCCAGTGCTCCTCCAGGAAGGAAATGACTGTGGAGGGGAGACAGAAAAGGACAAGGAACAACAGTAAGCTTGACCTCATTCTCTCCCCTCCACTCCTCTCCAATTACTAGCTGATGTAGTTGGCTTGGCAGACACGGAGGGAGCAATCTGAACAAGGCCAAATGGACAGCTGAGGCCTTACTCCTTTGCCAAAGTAAGAGGAAAACTGAAGAAGAGTTGAAAGGCTCCAAAAAGCAATTTGTTCCTTGCTCAGCTTTTGGAGTACTGAGGCCATGAGCTGCCTCTTACTCAGGGCAGACAGTAACGCTAGAAGCACCTTTTAAATAAAAATGCTAAATGATTGTACTTCTCCACCCTAGGCAACAGCTCTACACTTTTTAATAATTGCATATGAGCATGTGCAAATGATTCAGAACAATCTCTTTGAACAGAACATCAAGGGTTTGGTTTTTTTTTTTTAATTATAAGTTTAAAAAAAAAAGCCCAGCTAAACTTTGGTGGTTGTGATAGACTGATGAAGCCACCTGCCATTGTAATTCACCTTGGAAAGGCACTAACCTCTTCCTCAGCAATTATGCTTTCCCAAATGGAAAACAACTTTGGAAATGGTTTATCTCCCTGGAGGCTAAAACTTATTAGAAGAGAAGCCTGGAAAGACTACAAAAATGCCATTCACCCATACTGCTGCAGGAAGAAGTTTGGTATGGAAGTGAGCAAGTGGATGGAGAGCTGGCTGTAACTAGTGATGCTAAATTCCCTTCCTCACAGAACTTCAGGAAGCAGAGAGGATTTAGGAAAGTCTCAGGATCTAGTACATTGTGCTTTAACATTTGCTCTGCAAAGGGATCTGGTTAAACTAAAACAGCTAGTAAACTATCTAGTATAATTGCACCTAGATTTCTGCTAATGTCCTTAGGATGCAAAGAGCCAAGTGGATCTCAGCACAGACAGCAGTCAAGAGAGCACCACAGAGCAAAGGCAACATCAAAAGCCTGGCAGCACAGCCCTAAGGAACCCTTTGGAGCACAGAGTAAGCTTGCAGGAAGACTGAATTCTCTTTACCATTATCCTTGTCTTTAAATCCTGCACATAAAATCCATGCACCTAAGGGGACCCATAAGAAGTCATTATTATTGCATTACCACAATCAGAGCCCCATGGTAATAAGCACTGTAGAGTAATACAGTCCTTGTCCCAGAAAGGTTACAGTCTAGAGGTAGACAAGGCAGAGAATGTATAGTGTGAACACAACAGTGATTTTCAAATATGGTGTTAATTCCATAATTATTCTGGAGAGAGGGGAGTTTGGGAGATGCAAAGGAAATGAGAAAAAGCAAAAAAAAGAGTCGGTGAAAAGGACAAGGCAGAGGACAGAAAAAATAAGGGAGGAAGGATGAGGCAAGTCTGTAAAGCTATAATCAAGCCATGTATAACCTAAGGGAGTCAAACCTAGGTGGTCTCACAAGCAAATGAGATACAACTATTCATCTGGAAAGAAGATCTTATAGAAAATCTTAGGTGCATAGATAGTATGATCACATAACACAAGAATGGCACATAGGAAGCAGTAATGAGCTTTATCAGTTATACAGAAACTTAACCCTGACATAGGAAATCAGAGAACAACTGCTATAGCAGCTGGGGCACTTCAAAACAATGGAAACAATCTGGGCACCAAAGAAATTGCTCCCCAGGGTACTGGAGGGAAGAAGGTCACCTAGAACAGTGGTTCTCAGCCTTTTGCACCTTATGTCCAACCAAACATTGTGTCAAAAAACCCTGGTCCCACCATGATAAAAACAAATCCCCACAAAACTGCACTATTTGAGATATCTGTTGATTCATCTATCTGAAGTGCAAACAACTTTGATTTTTTCAATCAGGCAATGAGTTGAAGTCCCACCTACACAACCTTCAAGTCCCACTGGTTGAAAAATACTGACCTAGAAGATCAAGATGAAGATGACTAGGTGATATAGTGTCAGACCTACAGAAATTAAATTTGGATGATTGGAGGATGAAGGTACACAACAGCCAGGAATGGAGGAAGATAGTGGAGACAGCCAAGGCCCTCTAGGGCCTATAGTGCTGCTACTACTATTATTATTATTATTATTATTATTATTGGAAGGATGAGAACATGAAGGGCAGGTGGAGGGACACTGAAGTAAAGATGGTCTGAGGGAGGGAGCAGGAGACTGCCTCCATATGATACCTTGTTCATTTTCAGCCAATACACGTTTGACCTTGTTCAGTATTTCCAAGCTTCCTGCTATGCTATATGACTAGAGGCTAGGAATCTACCTTAGTGCCTATATGAGTGTTAAAGTACACCATGAAAGCTGTGTAGCATCATGCCACTGCTCATAAATTTACACTGCAGTAGCATGCAAAAGCCTCAGCCCAACCAAGACCCCATTTTGCCAGACACTTTCAAACAGATGCACAAAGATGGGCCCTGAAGAGAAAGAACTTTAGTTTTTTTTAAAAGTAAATGAAAGGTGGCAGTATAAATCCACTAGGCGAAGGAAGAAGAGAACATAAATCTGGAGGATTTCATAGGTGTGTGACCCAGTCAATAAAACCACAGGGTGTACTGAGCCTTTTGAGTCCGCATTTCAGAACTTGAGCATGTATATGTCTTTTTAAATACCTCCCCATAGCAGTCATTTTGGAACACAGGCCATCAGCTGCTTGAGGTCCCCTTTTCAGGAGGAAGCAGAAAGGAAACCCAAGTACCCATGAATCCCTTTTTTCTCTCAATTTTCCACCCTGTTATGGCAAATCACAAGAC
Organism: Gavialis gangeticus; assembly: GCF_001723915.1. Taxonomy (NCBI): domain Eukaryota; kingdom Metazoa; phylum Chordata; order Crocodylia; family Gavialidae; genus Gavialis; species Gavialis gangeticus. The sequence continues at coordinate 157,710,155 of NW_017729025.1, read as the reverse complement.
CCAAAGTACACATCAGTCGCTATCTCCCCATTTATTCAGCTCACCCCCAAGCAAAGCAGCAAATAACTTGCAAATTGGAAAGACATGAAATGGCTTAAGACATCATAAAAAAAAGCTTATTAGATGTGAAAACAACCCAAATCCTTGTCAAGGCAGATACTAAGCAATCCATTCATTTTATGAGACTGTTCCCTGGCTGAGGATACTTATTAACCGTGGAGCTCAGTCCTGCTTCTGAGGTCAACCTGCAGAAACCTTGCCCACCAAGAAAGACTCCTTTATAGCTCCCAGATGCTTGTACTGTAAATATGTTCCAAGACAGCGGCAGGAATGCAGGATGATGCATAGCCTTGACTAAAGAACTTAAGTAAGCTGCTGCCTTAGCAATGGCTCCAGATGAAGGTTTATGGATTTGTAAGCCACATCCAGCCTGCACCAAAAAACACATTGCAATGTCTGCAGCCTTACAATGTCTGAAGATGTTTCTGACTGGAGCAAAGACAGCTTGTTGACACCAAGAGATTACTGGCAAAATCAGTATTTTATCAGAAGCCGGGAGCAAGGGGGAGTAACAGATCTAGAAAAAGGCTGTTGAGTAGGCCTTTTATTCCACAGATTTAGGGTAAAAAAGGAAAGACTTTAGGAAAGGATCTATCTTCGCACACAGCAAAGTATTTGCAGGCAGATGTAACAAGATGTGTTGTGTGTGCTTGGAGAGGAAGATACTTCAGCTGAGGCAAATATCTTCCTTCATGGTGCGTTATTGCCATGGTGAAGGCCCCCTGTGCAAGGCTGCTGTCAGGAAGGGAGGGAAAAATGCAATAACATCTACTGAACTTTCATGTCCTAATTCAAAATGTCAAACTAATTTAATAGTGTTAAAACTCATTTAAAAAATAATTACAATTTTCAATAGCTCCCTTCAGTTTTTCTCCCAGGGGCTGGAGATGGGAGGAAATTTCAAGGCAATCAGATATCGAATGATGAAGTTATTTAATCATTTGAACATTTTGCTCTATTCCCACTGTAAAAGGTAGGACTAGAGAAAGGTGCCAGACCGACAGCCTGGGAGAGGGAGGGAGGTGTTGGAGAAGATGGGAAAGGGAAGGTGGACTGCAACATCTCCCTGCAGAACCAGGAATGCACGGGCAGTAATATTTCCCTGCAATATCCTCCCACAATGTGCATCAACCATGACCAGGACCAGACCAGTGCTAGCAGTAAAGAGCCACTCTACATCATGTAATGACTTTGGCTCAGGGCATATTCAGTATTCTCCATTCCTACTCAGCCAGTCTGTCTTGTCTACCAGTAAGGCAGTGAACTGAGCCACTGTGGCCACCTGGCCTACAGAAACTGTGTCAAAACTGTGGAGTCCTTTTAGAGCCTACAACCAAGCAGTGCCACTTCACCAATGTAAACCAAACAAGAAAACAGGAGTGCCATAATGGATCAGACCAAAGGTCCAGCTAACCCAACATCCTGTATTTTGCAGTGGCGTAGAACAGATGTTGTGGGGGAGACTACTTATGCAGGTCTGCCCTTCTTTCCCTGAAGCTTCCAGCTTCCAATTTAGAAATTGGAGCCCTAATATCACGTGCAATACACCATGATGGGCAGATCCTCCATTAATTTATCCAATTCCTTTTGAACCCAGTTCAATTGTCAGCCTTCCCAACAGTCTGTCACAATGAGTTCTGCAAGTTAAACACAGGCTGTATGAAAAAGAACTCCTTTTTGTTTTAAGCCTGCTTCCTACTAACTTTGTTTTATGACCCCTAGTTCTAGTACTGTGAGAGACAGCAAAAAATAAGGCTCTACTTTATCCAAGCCATGTATGATTTTATAGATAACTATCATATCCCCCTCAGCTGTTTCTTCTGTAAGCCAAAAAGTCTTCACCTACTTAATCTCCCAACATATGAAAGTGCTTCTATCGCCCTAGTCATCCTTGTTGCCCTTCTCTGTAGTTTTTCTATTTCTGTTATATCCTTCTGGAGGTGGGGGAACAGAAATGTACAGACTATTCAAAGTCCGGATTTATATCTGTCCATCAGTTCTAGCCTGGGGCTGTATTTGAAACACTGACCTGGGCATGAACAATGAACCCAGCTGGGCCATATATAGCTTAAACAACATCTTCTTCCTTTGATAAAGTATCCTGAATACTATAGGACCATTAGAAAACAGTGTTACGTAGGCCACATTTTTAAATTAATTATCTGGGAAATGGTTAAATCAAGACACCGTTGTGTTCCATGAAGACCACTGATAATGTGCAGAAAGGAAGGTGTGACAGGTTCAGTGGCTGAGGGCTGCTGTGAGGTCCCCTAGTGGCCGCCTTGATCCTGCCTAGTTCCTGCTCCTGCCTCTCAGGCTAGGGACAAGAGTTTAGCATAAACTGGTTTAAGTGATCAGAAATTGGTTTAAACTAGGCCTGTATGAAGTGGCTAGTATTCGCTTTGGATTTGGATTCGGCCGATTCAGGGGACAATGATTTGATTTGGTGATTCAAATCACTGTCCCAAATCGATTCAGCTGAATCCGACTTGGAAGCAATCTCCAAATTACCGAGGCCCATCCCCCACCCGCTGTCCCAGCCCAGCAATGGCTGCCCTTCCCTCAGCTCCTGGCACTTGGAAAAAAAAAAAAGCCCCAACTTACAAGGTGCTGCTGGGTGGGGAGCGATCCCCACTGCCCCCCACTGTGTGGGGCTCCACACAAGCTCCCCCACCCCCGCTCTCTCAGCACCCCCATGGCTGCCCCAGCCACCCCAGTTCTGGCCCCTTAAGAGAAAAAAAAAACAAAACCCCAGGAAAAACCCCATACTCACCATTCTTGCTAGTGGGGGGCAATCCCCACTGCCCCGCACCACATGGGGGGCTCTGCACAAGTCCCTCAAAGGCTGAGGCCACTGCAGGAGCTGAGTTCCAGGGTTTTTCTTGTTTTTTTTCTTAAAGGACAGGAGCTGGGTCAGGCAGGGCAGCTATGGCGGGGGGCTGGGGGAGCGAGGGTCAGGGGGCTCGTGCAGAGCCCCCCACGCAGCGGGGGGCAGTGGGGATCACCCCCTCCCCCCCACTCAGCAGCACCTGGTGAGTGGGGCTTATTATTAAAATGCCAGGAGCTGGGGCAGGCAGGGCAGCCATGGGGGATGGGAGGCTGGGGGAGCGGGCAGGGGCTGGCAGGAAGCCCTCCATAGTCCTCTCCCCCCCTCCAGCTCCCCCTCTCCTGCTCCTACTTACCAGCTCTGAGTCCGGCTGCAGCTCCCTGCTGCAGCCACCAGGGACTGTCTGAATCATCAAAGCTCTCCACATGCTTTCCAAAGATTCGGAGAGCTTTGAATCAATTCAGACCTTTTAATTGGTCCCCTGATTTGATTCAGAGATTTGGCCACCAAATCAGGCTGAATCTCCTCCAAATCGAATCACCACCTGAAACTTTGCACAGCCCTAGTTTAAACCTATAACAGAACACAAGCTCAGTGCACATAAGCCAGTTTAAAATGGCTGAAACTGGTTTAAGATAAACCTGGTGGAATGCAGTATCCGACTTAACTAATTTGGGTCAAACCAGTTTGTGGAACTTCTGTCCCAGACCTCTTCCTGGTTCAAGTTAAATCAGAGTCCGTCAGCATGCTTTCCAGCCGTGGGCTGGGCTGTGTTGTCTACTCCAGACAGCAGGGCTGGTCCTGCCCCTCTGCTCCCTAGCTGGAGCAGTGAGGGTCGGCTGATGGGGGATGCAGCCCAGCCTACAGGGGAGGGACTGCCTCCCCCCAGGCAAACCCCAGCTGGGGTCTGGGCCCAGGGTGTGGGGTTAAGCACCCCTTTCCCTGCTCAAACTTACTGCTGGCTGCAACTGTGGACTACAAATTCAAGAGGCACCTGGAAGCAGGAAAAGGAAGTAATGAGCAACGCGGCAGAGTTCTGCTGCTGTAATTCTGGACTGCAAATCCCAGAGACCGCAAAGGCAGCAGGGAAGAGGAAGTGAACACACAGCCAGAAAGCCGTGCTGTAGCGCCCCCCCCCCAGCTTCTGGCCTGAGGCACTGCAGACATGGGGCTGCATTTCCTGAATCAAAGTGTCTGTTTACTTCTGTTTGAATGTAATCTGTGCAGCTTAAACTAACCTGCAAAGACCGAATCGACTCGGCCTCGGGCTTTTGACTGTCTGTACCTAGCCCCAGGGTCTCACCCTGCTTCTTCTCCTGCCACGCCTTGATGTTAAAAGTAATGAGGGGAGGCTGGGGAACCTAGGGTGCTTGCTCACTCTTAGTTCTTGTTCTCTCAGGCCCTACTTACATTAAGGGCTAATTTTGTGGTTTCCTTCTGCCCCTACAGCCATGCCCAGGTTTTGCAAGTATTACTGGTTAATCACTGTAATGGGACAACTTGCCCCCAGTACAATGTCAGGCCTCTAATCATTTGCCAGGGTCTTGGCCTTCCCAGCTTCCACCCCTTTTCTCTAGCTGGGCCCCCTAGCTCAAGGTCCACTGCTCTTACCCCAACTTCTGGGCCCTTTTGGAAAGAACACTATAGTGTTCTTTTTGAACCATAGTAAATTAATTACACAGACAGTTTTCTAGAGTGTATTATATTTAACCTTTAGTAGGCCTTACAACAATCCCTCCTAAGCAAGCAAAGGTAAACCCCAGGCTTAAGAATCTGTGCTATATACACTGCTTAAATGACCTTCACCATAGGTCCAAACTCATCACCATATCTCACTTTCAGGGATCCTTACAGGCTTGAAACCATGCTCATGCAATTAATCCAAGTATCATTTTAAGCTATTTGCACTATAATTAATTTGCAATAAATCTAAGGCCTGGTTTTCTCTCCCATTTGCTCTTTAAAAAGACAGGTGAGTCTGATGCTTAATTGCACACTGGAGCTGCCTACCTTCAAATCTCTCTCTTCAAATACCTGAAGGGCAATTATAAAGAGGATGAAAATAGACTTCTCTCTGCTGCTGTAAGGGACAGGTCTAGGAGCACTGGCCTCAAACTACAACAGAGGAAGTTTAGATTGGACTTTGTGACTACAAGAGTGGTTAAAATTGGAACAGGCTACCTAGACAAGCTGTGGAATCTCCATCACTGGACATTTTCAAGAGCAGGTGAGACAAACACTTGACTGGGATGGTTTAATCTGGGATGACCATGCCTTGAGCAGGGGCTGGACTACATGACCTTGTTAGGTCCCTTCCAGCCCTACTTTCCTATGATCTCAAGTGAGCTGGAAGTAGAAAAGAAGTTATGATTGAGGTATAAAGTGCTTGACATGTTAACACAAATGCAGAGCACTGTTTGGCAATATAAGTATTATTGAGAAAGTGTTCATATTACAGAGAAAGCATGTTGTGAGTGAATGAGACATACAAATGCCTGGTCAATATCTTTCCTGATGTCAGCCACGATCTGGGCATTATCTCCACGGGCCAAAACCGCATCCAGGGAATGATGCTGGATGGACTCCAGGAGACGAGCTGGGTGACCCAAGCGCAGGATCCTCACTTTGTAAGCAGCAAGTCTCTCCACTAGATTATCTACTGCCACATTTGATGGGGCACAGCACAGGACCTGGAAGATCACACAAAATGCTATAATTACTTTCAAAAGGACTGCAAAGCCTTTGGTTAAGAACATGTAAAGCACAGATAGTCTCAGTGGAGCATGGAAGAGGGGAAGAGAAGATTGATGAATACAAGTGAGAGGAAAAGCCACCATTTAAATTTCTGCAGCTTCAAAACATCGCTGGAAAGATGCCTGCTGCCATGAGACAAAAGGCAAGGTTTTAAATAATCACTGACCACTAACATCTCTATTTCAATTTAGGCCGTGTCCACACTTTTAATTTTGTTCTGATTTAGATATCTACCAGGCAAATATTATGGCAACAGTGACAGGGAGAGCTGCTATTTGTAGTTGGGTTCAACTGTTTATGGAAATCAGGGACATTCCTACTGCACAAAAAGGGTGAGTGTCCCAGGGCACTGGCAAATGTTACTTATGTTGTGTGAAACTCATACATAGCCCATGACATCCCAGACATTAAATGTAACATTAAACAATTTTAACATCTGGCCAGTTAGAACATGATAGGGCATGGTACAGTCCTCTGTTATTCCGGAATGCACTGCACCCTGCCCCCAAACCCAGTCTATAGAGGCAATGGTAAACCATGACTTCTTATCCTGGAGGATAACACCATACAGCAGTTCCATCTCTGCTGGAATGGGGGTGGGCCACAAGGATAGTCATGAGCCATTCTGGTCTTGGAGAAAAGATCTGAGGAGTAAATGGACTGACCACACTGTAGATTTGCTCCCAGTGTGTGTGTGTGAGAGTGTGTGTGTGTATGAGAGTGTGTGTGTGTGCGAGTGAGATTCTGCAGCTGGACAGTCAATCAGCATTGTGTTCCACACTCAGCTGTCCTTGGGAACTCCCAAAAGCAGGAGCCACCTCAGGGCAAACTGAGACATCAGCTCCCCTGATAGGTTTGCTACAGCAGCACAATCTCTTGCACCATGATTGTCCCTCCAGGGAAGAGGCCCCTGAACATCTGGCACAGCACAATGTACAATATTTCTGTTTCACAACAAATCTCTATGGTTCCCATTGCACAACGGAAAGAACACTTGCAGAGGGGCACTGGAGGGGCACACTCCCTACATACTTGCACACCACAAAGAGCAACTTTTAAATGTACCTGCAGCCTTGAGGACTGATTGGCTCTGGGAGCCAAAGCCTCTTCTCCATCTCAAAGCTTGGGCTCTCCAAAGATCACTAGCTCCTGCTCAGTATGACATCCCACTAACCTCTGGGCACGATGCCTGTGACTACATGTTGCAAGAGAAAGGACAGAGCTGACTTACTGACTCCCAGAGGGGCTGCATTTTTGTCAAGAACAAATCTCCATTCCATATGGACTCATTCCATAAACCTCACAGCAGGCCAGATATATGGAGAAAACATCAAAAGATGCTCACA
>NW_017729025.1:157691457-157698168 GCF_001723915.1 Gavialis gangeticus | reverse complement strand
AATCAGGTTAGCACACAATGAATCCACACTTTCTGGAGCCTCCCAGTGGATGCACCGTAATTGTGTTGTTTCTTTTCCCAGCAGGCACTCAGAACAGGACGCAACTTCCTCTGGCTGAGAGACAAGTCGTTAACATTTCTCCCCAACCTGCTTCAGTTTCTGGGACACTGGACAGATTAGTTACCCCTCTGCCATCAAAACCCAGGGCTCATCCAGCCCTGCTCAGTCAGTGTTTGCAAAAGATGCTCACATTTTACTCGACCCAGAAAACCAGAACATACCCCCATGGGAAGGAAGGATGCATCTGTAGTGAAGGTGTGGATGAGGCATCAAAAGTTTTAGGTTTATCACCCAACTCAACCACAAACTTCCCAGGTGACGGGGCCATAAGTCAATAGATATCTTTGTGCCATAGTTCTTCACAAGTAAGAGATGGAAAACAATACTTCCCTGTCTCATGTAGGAGCCAGAGAATAAACTCTAGGGGTTATGGGGGCTTTCAAACACTGTGCTAACTGGAGTTCGTTAAAGCAGAATCTTTCCTAGAAAATGTATGCACACAGCTCCAAGCATGGCAAAACTTACAGCTACTGTATAGCTAATGATTTCAGCTAGAGTCTCTAGGGACTACTATAATGGGAAGAAGAATCTCTGTGTTGCTAGAATTCCCATCACTGTAGAGTCTAGACACCTTAATCCAAGGGTCAGAAACCTTTTAGCAATGACAGGTCACCCCTTGTGACCCAGCTGCCACCAGAGGTCACTGATCCCACCCCTCACCTAGTGATCCTCCCACCCTCGACACATCACCAGAGGGGGTGTAGCCACAGTCCCCTTTTCAGGCTCATGGTCTCCCCTGTTCCCCATGCTGTGGTAAGAGGGGTCAGTGGGGCTGGCAGCTTGTGAGTGAATGCAACCTATGGCACTCCTCTACCACACTACCACTGCTGCTGTCACTGCTCACCCCCATTTCTGCATGGCACCAAATCCCCTCACTAGTGGCAATCAGCAATGGTATACAGGCCATCCCAGAAGCTGCACTGGAATGCAGCAGGATGGAGTTAATTTGAGCAGTGATAAGAAACTTCACAACGTACTTGATGAGTCAGCAGAACAAGCATGCCCATAGCCACTCTGGCACCTGCACCCATCACTTACCTTCAGGCCTTGCTGCACAGCTTGGAGTATTATCTCCACCACCGTGGTGGTTTTGCCAGTGCCGGGTGGTCCGTGAATAATGGCAAGTTCTTTCTGTGCCAGGGAAAAGGACACTGCTTCCTGCTGAGAGATATCCAGCAATTCATTGTAGAACTTTAACGGCCCTGTGAAAGCAAGAAGAGAATCACTGAGAACTAAGCCCCATGCCAGACATTTGCAGAAGACAGCAAAAATACATGGCTACACATAGAAGATGTTCTCAATAGCTGGCCTGAATCAGTTTGACAATGAGAACAGCATTTCTAGTGAGTGAGGCAAATAGCTTAGTAGCCTGAGGAGTGAAGAGCATAGATCAGGAACACTGAACCTCATCTTTTTTCCATTTACAATATGTTACATACATTTTCCTGTTCACCCACTGTTATCCTGGGTTATGAGAATCCGAGCCAGTTTTTGATCACAGCTATTGTGTATTACAACTCAGCCATAATAAATGACATTTTAGAGCACGTTTTATTTAATGTAGGCCCAAACATTTTTTAAAAGGGAAAAAAATGATTTGATAATATTAAAAATTCAGTGAGAATGGGAGAGGAGGGGATTGAACCTCCCCCTCCCCCAATTTTAATCATTTCCTCTCCTGGTTCTTGGCCATGAATCCAGAGACAAAAGCTTTGTACTACTGCATGAAAAGTAGAAAATTTATGCTGGCTACAAGCAAAACAGATCAGTCTAGTTTCATTATACAATATGTGAAATGGCAGGTGGCAGGAGGTGGGGGAAGCCAGGCAAATGGCACAAAGAATGAAAAATAAAATTAGATGCTTATATCTGTTTCCATTTTAATTACCTCCAGTGCTGCTAGCAACACAGCAAAGGGGAAAAGTAATATGTGGATTTTGTTGCAACTGTATCTTTTTCATTTTGAAGAGGATTTTTCTGTTATTTCTCCAAGCAGTTTATTTTTCCATATCCCTCAGATTAGTTTAATTCAGACCCAAATTTATTCTCAGCCCACATAATCCTGCTGCTAATCTTGTTTATTACTGCAAGTTAATTACAGCAGGCAATGATACATTAAAGGGAGGTTTTCACTAAATAAGGTAAAGATGAAGTCCATATAAAACAAGGAGGGCCCTATTCTTGGCAAAATATCATTCGCTTGATGACTGTCATTTAGAGCCTGATCCAAAGCTCACTGCAGTCACAGGGAGTTTTGCCATTGCCTCAATGGTTAGAGATCAGGTCCCAAGGTGTTGGCAGCTGCATGACATGCTATCCTTTGTCACACACCATGCCCACATGACAATCCAGTCTATGGTACTAGCCTTTTAAACTCTTGAGCTAATGGAAGCTAACAGCAAAGGGGGCTCTCAAAAAGACTCATGGAAGAGGGACAGAAAATGGTTTGTTTTATTCTGCCTTTTTCCCCAGGTTAGAGTGTGCTCATAGTAACAAGCAGCACATCAGGTCTCTCCAGAAGAAAAGCAAAACCAGCTTCAAAAAGAGAAGTGTTCCCCACATAAGAGAACAGTTGGTATGTGGGAGTCATTGATATTTGTTGCTTTGGCATATGCTACCAGGAGCAGGCTTTCCGAATTGCATGCAGGCGAAAGGTGCTGTATGGACAGCTGTGAAAATCAGAATCCTCTGTGGAGTAGGCAAGAAATCAGAGGAGGAAGACAGCAGTGCCAGCTACCTTTGCCACTCTGCCAGGATGTCTTTCTGTTTGCCTACAGCAGCCACTGCCAACAGTGGCAAAGCAGATTAGTCCCACATCCTATTCTGTCCTCAGCCTCACTTCATTGACAGCTGAACAAGAAGCCAATTTGGAGAGGGTGCTGTGTGGGAAGGGACTGCCACATCATTCCACTAAAGGCCACCAAGTAGTCACTGATCACTGAGATAGGGCGGACGAGCCCCACATCAGGCCAGGCAGATCAGTATCAGTGTGGTCTGGCCTGCAGACAGGGCTTGCTGCCTACATCACCCCACAACAGCTACCAGCAATATAAGCCTGGTGTGAGGGACCCTCCAGCTGGGAAAAATACCCAGGAGGAATAAAGAGGAGAAAAGGAAAGTGGTAAAAGGAGAATCTCTCTTATAGCCATGGAAGAGCTACAAGCTGCTCACAAAAGAGAGAGAAGCAGCAGCAGTCAGGCTGTACGCTGAGGGGAAGGGAAGCTCAAGCTGCAGATGGCTTGTCCATCTGGCAATGGGATGACCAGCCAGATTTCTCTGAACTAAGAAGGCTATGGAGCAGCTCCATGGAGATTTTCCTGCTCTATGTTGAGTGTGAAAACCCAGTGAATGGGAGGACCTCTCTAATTCTCCCAAAGAACACAGGGCAAAATGAATGCAGAGCAGAGGGTGTTAGTTTGTGACCATCTACAACAGACACTGTTCATCCCTCATTTGAGATTGGCACTTTTGTTCATTCTTCAAATGATCAGATTGTGTTAAAAAAAAGGCTCCCTGCTGAGGATATCCAGTCAAGCAGACCTTAGTTGACACCCCTCTCCCCTGGAGTAACCAAGTGCTGCTTTCTAATTCACCCCTTTCCTTGCCAATGCCACCCATGCCCCAATTGATCATCATCCACCCATGCTCTGCTTGAACCACAGGCCAGAAAACAAATCAGTTACTCTTTAGAAAGTAAATCCCCTTCCCTTCTGCAGTTTCTTTTTGCTTGTCTTATTTCTCTTCCCTATCTGTCACGGAGGCTGTCAGTGAAGGCCGGCTGAAGAGACGCATACAGCTGAGCCTATCTGCTTCAGTCTGCTCACAGACTGATCTTTGCCATCAGCCTTCTCACAGATCTGCTCAGATGATTTTCAGGATTCCCAGGGGCACTGACTGGCCTGAAATCAAACTGGGCAGCACGAGCTGGCACTGAGTCACGCAGGCTTAGATTTTCCTTCCACTTAGTCCCACCACCTGGAGTCCAAAGGGAAAGAGGAGGGAGTGTGCAGTGCATATTTATAATGCCTGCACTTATGGGAGTGTCTTGAGGAGGAGCTAGGTTCCTACTCCTGCTGCAGCCTTTACTTAGAGAAGCCAAGACCCTTCCCAGCAACAGAGTCCGATTCAGTAATGGAACGAGGGGTGGGAAACCAGAGCACCAGCCCCAGCTACCCATGTAGAGGGGGCACAAGAATGGCAGCTGCTGCCACTGCTGCAATCGCCCAACCCCTGCCAGCACCCTTGCTAGCCAAGGCACAGGTCCTGCTAGTTACATCTCTGGTATGATTTAATGGGACAAATTTGTAGACAAGTTATGCTTTAAGCTCATGGAGTAGGAGGGCATTCTTCCCACCACTAGCTGCTGAGATGCCTTTAACTTCTAAAGGCAAAGCTATGAAAACACACCGGTGAAGCAGCTACAAATAAGCTCAGACCTTATTAAAGACAATACAAGCAGGCTCCTCACTACAAGAAAGTGGTCAGATTTCAGGGTCTAGAGGCCACTCAAACCAAGCCCACTGGGAGACATTCATAGCTGTAGCAACATCAAGACGACCCACACACACCGATCAACATCAGAATGGATCCCATTCAGCATCTCTAAGATAAGTTATCTAGGTGCTGTCAGGTTAATATAAAGTATAAAGCCAGTCAGGGGAAGTTTAACCTTGAAACAAGGTGCTCTCCATTTTATTTTTAAATAGCAGTTACACGGAACACACACGAGGAAGGATGGTATTATTACAGGGGTGGGCAATTATTTTGGCTGGAGAGCCACTTAATGAGTTTCGGGGACCTGTTGAGGGCCATGTCCATCTTTCTTCTCCCTGTCACTCTCTCTCTTTTCTTCTCTGTCTCTCTGATCTCTCCTCTCCGACTTTCTGATCTCTCTCTCTCTTCTTCTCTCTCTCTGTCACCTTCCCACTCCTTCCAGAACCCATCAGAGCTGTAGTTCGCCACGGTGGATGGGTAGCATTGACAGCTGTGGATGCTGCTGGTAGGTTCAGGAGCTAGGATGCAGAACTTGCCAGCAACATCCACAGCTGACGCTGCCACCCTCCTGGTGTCGTGGAAGCTCCTGCCTGGAGCTCCAACCCAGAGCCTGCTGGCAGCGTCAACTGTGGACCCAGGAAGGAGCTGCTGCCATGCCTGGTGGGCAGCAGAATCAGCTGTGGGCACAGCCAGCAGGTTCCAGAGCCCCGATGCAAAACCTGCTGCCCATGTCACAGCTGACACTGCCACCCGCCCCACACAGCAGCAGCTTCTGCCTGGGTCCATAGCTGATGCCATTGGCAGGTTCTGAATTGGGGACCTGGACGGGAGCTTCCACTGCGCTGGAAGAGCAACAGCTCCTGAACCTACCAGCAGCACCCACAGCTGATGCCCCATGCTGAATCAGTTCTGGCCAGCGCTATGCGGTGGCTGGAGATGCTAGCCGCCCATGGGCCAGATCTAATTAGTTGGCGGCCACCTACCCGTGGGCCAGATCAAATCTGCTGAAAGGCCAGATCCAGCCCGCAAGCCATATTTTGTTCACCCCTGGATTAGCTGACAGAGCCATGGCCTTCTGCTTCAATTTGCGTGTCCTACTTCTCCCTGAGTGTTTTGTTTCCTCTGCAGTCTTCCATGACCCTTCTGCAGCCACTATAGCTTAGCAGAGGATTGACTACACCAAGACAGTATGAATAAGGCAATGGAAAGAGACATGGAATTATGGTGATTAAGTGCAATAAAGTCCAGGTGTATATGGAGAATTACCAGGGGACAGAGCTTCAGGGGAAGTTCTGCTGTAAATCTCTGGAAGTTCTGCAATAAGCTGCCTGATGGCTTGGCTCTTACTGTGAATCATTGCTGCCATTTTAAATAATGTACTTTTACAGCAATAAAACTGAATTGGAACTTAAGCAGCACCTTTCATGCTCCAGATACCAGAAGACAAGGAACTCTGGGTAGCATAGTACCTGAATAAGCAAATGCAGTAGCTGATGTGTGTAGTGGCTCTCACAGCCTGAGTTGTAATTTTTTTTTGTGGCAGGCCACAAACAAGACAGAAGCCAGGCCAGTGGGGACTATAAGAGATGGTCAATATATTGTGCTTTCCTCTAGCACATAACTGCAAAGCAAGGCCTATGCTATGGACTTCTTTTCAAGGAAAGTTAGTGTGATTCAAAGCCATTCCAGGATGAGACTCTCCTCTGGGTGATACAAATAGCGCAATACTGACCTCTGGTGGATTACAAGAACTTTATGTATTTTATATATGGCCCTGGCCTACATGCTAAAGCAGTGATGCTCAACTTCCCCAGCCCCATGGGCTGAATGAGTTGTATTGGGCACAGGGTCAGACCACGGGCCTGACAGTGTGGAGCTGGCAAGTGGGGTGAGTCCACAAGCACAATCTGGCACGCTGGTAAGACCCAATGCACCAAATCCGGCCACAGTGCAACTCAATGCATCAACTCAACCCTGCACACTGGCCAAACCCTGGCGTCACCCCATGTGCTGACCCGACCCCGTGTATCATGTCTAGAGTGACATGGAGTCTGGCCATGAAGCCATTCCGTGCTGGTGCAATCTGGTGCCTGGGCT
>NW_017729025.1:157676316-157686457 GCF_001723915.1 Gavialis gangeticus | reverse complement strand
GGCCACAGTGCAACTCAATGCATCAACTCAACCCTGCACACTGGCCAAACCCTGGCGTCACCCCATGTGCTGACCCGACCCCGTGTATCATGTCTAGAGTGACATGGAGTCTGGCCATGAAGCCATTCCGTGCTGGTGCAATGTGGTGCCTGGGCTGTGTCATACAGACTGGGGGGCACCCCAAAGGTCCTGAAATTTGGTGACAGGGAAATGATAGTAACATTAACTGCTGCAGTTCTGAGAGCAATTAACACTGCAACTATTCCCCTGTTGCAAAATTTCCAGACCTGTGGGAAGCCCCATGGGCTGGATGACATGGCTCTGGCCCACAGGGCAGAGGTTGATCAGCAGGAGGCTAAAACATCCCATAGTCACATCAGCAACAGTAAACCTACACAGTAATCCCTTCAAACATCTACCTCTCAAGCCCAAGGCAGCAGCTGTTTAATAGTGGAAATAAAGCTTGGGATTTATGAGGTTAGTTCTGTAAAGTCCAAATTTGGACCACGGTTCCACAAGAGAGATCATAGCAGTTGTGACTAAACTGGTTTTTAAAAGATGGATACCCAAGAAGGGCACAAAGGGACGTGAGACCTGGCTTCCTATTTGGTTTAACAACATCAGGGTGTCATCAAGTTCAGCTTGCCATGCAGAGAATCCAGTCTGCCAAAACTTTCTTGAAACAGCAGGGTTGGGGGCTTCAGGAGACTGCTGCCAAGGGAGGGTTTTATTCTTTCCAGCCGTCCTATTTGATGTGGGCATATGCTGATTAGGAAGTTACATTCCCTTTGATGATTGTATGGGCTGTTGTATTGGCAGCCTGGTTGAGCAAGCTTGTGTTTCTGTTAAAGTTATTTACTCTTGGTTGTGGTTTTAAGTGGGTTTTTTTGGATGCCCTGGGCTCAGATAGGTGGTACTTCAAGTGCATTTAAATAAAATAAAATTATTAAGTAGCACTCAGCAGGCAGGCAAGTGAACGACACTGCCACCATTTGAAACAGTGAGTTGATTTTCAGAGGGAGAATGTGATTAATCTCCCTACAGCTTGCCTAGCACACAAGGGACAAGAGAAGGGCTACTGGGCTGCTGAAAGTGCTGTGAGTCACCTCAAGGGTCACAATGTCAGATCTCTGTTGCACACGACCTCTTCGCAGTCTGGTGTCCCCTCACCCCTCCAATACCATGCCAGAGAATGCAAGCATCTGAAGAACTAGGAATACAGTTTCCATCAGCATCTGACTGCTCCTCAGAGCTCTGCCTTCTCACCAGCTCTGGCTACTTAGCTTTTGAGCCCTGACAGTCACAGCTGGAGGGAGCTGGAGCACCTCCCAAGCATCTAATATTAATGATAGTTAAAGGATTCTATACAGCAACTCAGGTGACGCAGGCCTGTTGCACGCAAAGCTCTTGGGAGAGGAAAACTGGCAGAGGGAGAAAAACTTCAAAATAAAAGCTAACCAGTACATGGCTTGAGTAGCTGGAGCCACGGTGTGAAACATCCCAGCACTCAGGGCTCATAAACTGGGATTCATTCCTCCACTTAGAGTGAAGGACTTTCCAGTGACACTGAGCAGGGAGTGAATGGCAGCCAGAAACTACAAGACGGATGGGATTTCATTACTCTGCCATTGTTATTAGAGTTGCGTGTTTAGTGGCTGTTTCCATGGTGGGATGCCAACCACTGTTAATTGCATTAAAACCATGTTTTGATTCACTCAGATGGGTGCATTGTCCAAGTAATCGGCTGGGAAATGGATTAACCAGGCTTAGCTTGTATAATATATACAGCCACTGATACAGATCCATAAAGCTGCAGAATCTAGCAGTCTGCAACTGGCTCTCTCTTGAGACAACAGAAGGGGTTGGGATCACACTGGGAATTAATCACAGTACAAGTCATTAAAAAAAAAAAAAACCTACTGACTAGCTCGTGTAGCACTAAGAACCGTCAAGGTGTTACAACTCTATGGGTTTATGCCCTTGCATAACTTTCAGAGAAACCCTGCCTGGCTGATCTTTCCTCCAGGCTCCATGGCTGCATGCCAGCAGCTAGCTTGGTGCAGAAGTCTGGTGTGTCACTGCTGATGCACTTGCAGCAATAAGAAGCTTCCACTCTCTCTTTGACTCTGTCCCTCAGTGCTGCCTGTAAACTCCACTATTTCACAATTGCATTAAGATGCTGCAATCTTGGTACCTTCATGGTATTCTAGCAATTCTTGGCATTTTGCCACCACTTCCAGCTCATTCCCAAAACACTGTGCCATGTTATCATCTCCGTTACTGTGATCTCCTACACTTTAACCTCCTCACATCTCAATTCTTCCTCATTCCCTCTATACAAATGTCTATGATCAAAACCCATCCTATGCTCCTGACCACGGCTACCTTCTTCTTGATTTCCTTCCAGTCTTCCTCCTTGCCAGTAAATACAAGCTATTTCTCTCTCAAGCAACCCCAACTAGTTCCTCTTTTCCCAAACACTTTGCACACTTGATGCCCCACCCAAGCTTCTCACACATGCTCCTCATTGCTCTTGACCTAGACCAAATTTTATTACATGAAGCATCTTCAGTGACTCTGATAATCATGCCTTCTGATTCAGAAGAGGCCATCTTGATCCTTATAAGAGATGCCATGCAACATAAAAACCAAGGGGGATGGGAAACAATGAGGCATTTCTCCAGTCTCATGCGTCAGGTTGCAAAGGGTAGACTTATTGCGTAAGTTACACATATAACAATAGATTTTATACATATGTACATTACATAACATCTATCATTATGCATATACTTTTACACTAAGCCTTCCCTTTATATTATTTTTTTTTATATATTTTAATGGTTCACATATTTGCAAAATTTCCTCTATATGCAGAAAAATATGTCCCCATCTCCTAACCAAAGGATCATCAGGGGAACACAGTAGTGTAACTAGGGCTGGGCAAGTGTGGCATCAGCCCTGGGTACCATCTTAGGATGACGCAAAAGGTCTTTTGCAGGTGCCATCTTAGGCAGGTGCAGCTGCCATCCAGGGTGCAAAATTTGCTAGTTATGCCTCTGGGAGAAAAAGTAGGGATTGATGATCTAATGATCACAGAAGATAAACCAAGAGTCTCCTCAGCATTTGCATTTAATGTGCAAAGCCCCGACCCTTCCTCCTGGTTTGAGAAACAATTCTCTGAGAACGAGTCTCCATGCTGGCCTTTGCCTTCTGCTTTCTCTTTGGGCCAGATCCCAAGCCTATTAAAATCAACACAAGTAGTTCCGCTCACCTCAAGGAACTTGAGATAGGGCCCCTCGAGCACAGCAACATCCACATCAGTGGAGGATTTGGCTTGCACACAGTTGTTCATTTCTGCCTCACTGCCTCCCGTCACGCTCCTTCCCTCCTTCAAGCTGGTTTTGAGATGGCACATTGTCAAGTTCAGCCTCATCAGCGTGTCGTTTCCATTATCAGCTCTGCTCTGCACTCTTTCCCCTCCTCTGTAAAAGATGTTATCTAGTCTCCTCTCAATGATACTGACAAACTGCACTGGGGGAAAACTGTTGGTTTCCATGCTTAGTCAAGGAACATTGAAGAGGCTGCATTTGGCAGTGATCTCAGAGTGCTGCTCAGAAAGTAAATCGAGAGACAGTGACTGAAACAGAAAAGAGCAGCTCTGTTGGAAGTGACTACACACCCTGGATGCATACACTACTCTACAGTGAGTGAGTGGGTGGTGCTCTTCTGACTGGTCCTGGAGCAATGGCCCAACCAACAGAACCTCCCCCACCATGCCCTCTCCACTTACACCTTTGGGCACCGGAAGAATCCCCTGCCATGTCCACTGTCCAGGCCACTCCTGCCCTGCTCCAGCCACAACTGAGGGAAGCAGAAGTGCGGAGAGCTGGGCTTGGCTGAGGACAGTGGCAGCAGCACAAAGGTTCCCCCCTGCCATGCTAGCAGCCAGAGAACACCTGGAAGGACCAGCAGGGAGGAGGAACCCATCTGCTGCTGCTGCCACTGTCCCCAGCTAAAACTGGCTCTTCTGTCCAACTCCATCAGGGCTGCACAGAGCAGCTCTGGAGCCTCCTGCCCCTGGGTCAGCCAGGAGCAGAGGCTCAGTGGTGGGGAGGTGTCAATGAGCATGGAAGGAATCACAGATTCATAGAAAATTAGGGTTGGAAGGGACCTCAGGAGGTCATCTAGTCCAAATATCTGCTCAAGGCAGGACCATCCCCAACTAGGTCATCCCAGCCAAACTTTGCCTAGGCAGGTCTTAAAAACCTCCAAGGATAAGGAGTCCACAACCTCTCTGGATAACCTGTTCCAGTGTTTTACTAATCTCTTAGTGAGAAAATGCTTCCTAATCTCTAACCTAAGATTCCCTGGATGCAACTTGAGACCATTGCTCCTTGTTCTGTCACCTGCCACCACTGAGAACAGTCTCACTCCATCCTCTTTCAACCCCACTTCAGGTAGTTGAAGGCTGCTATCAAATCCACTTTCAGTCTTCTCTAAACTAAAAAAAAACACCAAACAGTTCCCTCAGCCTCTCCTCAGAAGTCACATGCCCCACCCCCCAAACCATTTTCATTACCCTCCACTGGACTCTCTCCAATTTGTCCACATTCTCTCTCTGGTAGGGGGCCTAAAATTGAACACAGTACTCCAGCTGTAGCCTCACCAGTGCTGAATAGAGGGGAATAATCACTTCCCTTGACCTGCTGGCAGCACTCCTACCAGTGCAGCACAGTATGCCATTAGCCTTCTTGGCAACCAGGGCACACTGTTAGCTCATATTCAGCTTATTGTCCACTGTGACATCCAGGTCCTTTTCTGCAGAACTGCTGCTTAGCCAGTCAGTCCTCAGCCAGTACTGGTGCATGGGATTGTTCTGTCCTAAGTGGAGGACTTTGCATTTGTCCTTGTTGAACCTCATGAGATTTCTTTTGGTCCAATCCTCCAATTTGGCTATGTCACTCTGAATCCTAGCTCTACCCTCCAGCGTATCAACTACTCCCTCAGCTTGGTGTTATCTGCAAACTTTCAGACGGTGCTCTCTATGCTATCTTCCAGGTTGCTGATGAAGATATTGAACTTAACCAGCCCCAAGACCAACCCCTGGGGCACTCCACTTGATACCGGCTGTCAGCTAGACATCAAGACATTGATTACTACTCTGAGTCCGATTCTCCAGCCAGTTTTCTATCCACCTGACAGTCCATTCATCCAGCCCATATTTCCTTAGCTTGCCTGTGAGAATGTTGTGGAAGACCTACCAAAAGCCTTGCTAAAATCCAGGTATACCACATCCACTGGTCTTCCTGTATCTACAGAGCCAGTCATCTCATCATAGAAGGTAATTAAATTGGTCAGGCATGACTTGCCCTTGATGAATCCATGCTGACTGTTCCTAATCACCTTCTCCTCCTCCAAATTCTTAGAAATGGATTCCTTGAGGACCTGCTCCATGATTTTTCCAGGGACTGAGGCAAGGTTGACCAGTCTGTAGTTCCCTGGATCCCCCTTCTTTCCTTTCTTAAAGATGGGAACTAGATTTGCTCTTTTCCAATAATCTGGGACCTCTTCCAATTGCCACAAGTTTTCAAAGATAATGGCCAGTGGCTCTTCAATCACGTCCTCCAATTCCCTCAGCACCCTCGGGTGCACCATGTCTGGCCCCATGGACTTATATCTGTCCAGCTTTTCTAAACAGTCCCTAACCTGTTCTTTCACCATGGTTGGCTGCTCACCTCCTCCCCAAACTGTGCTCTCAGGTGCAGTAGTCTGGGAGCTGACCCTGCCTGTGAAGACTGAGGTAAAAAAGGCATTGAACACTTCAGCCTTTTCTGCATCCTCTGTCACTAGTTTGCCTCTCCCATTCAGCAAAGAACCCACACTTTCCCTGATCTTCCTCTTGTTACTGACATACTTGTAAAAACCCTTCTTGAGACCCTTCATGTCCCTTGCTAGCTTCAAGTCCAATTGTGCTCTGGCTTTCTTGACTTCATCCTTCCATGCCTGAGCAATACTCTTATACACCTTCCTAGTTGTTTGTCCAAGTTTCCACTTCTTATAAGCTTCCTTATAAAAAGAAAGCAAGTGCTGAGAGGGGTGGATTCTTACCTGCTTCAGGGACTTAAAAAAGTCCACAGCTGCTGCTCCCACAGTGTAGGAAAGGGAGGTGCAACCACACCACTGCACCCCACTCTGGATCCAACCCTGGGCTTACATGAGAGGGAGGCTAACCCAGCATGGTATTGCACACCATCAAATGCTTTGTGTCAACAGGAGTGGAGAGTGCACAGAACCTTGTAGGCTACATATAAAGGTCAGGTCATACTTATTCAGGTCCAGAACAGTGCTACATCTCCCTCCTTAAAAATGAACCACATATTACAGAAATGCAAACAGACAATATGCTTTCCCCTGTGACCAAGGTTTGGAGTTCTAGGGTGATAGGCTGCAGCTAACATACTACAACTCCTGTCTAATGCAGCTGAATTTACATATTAATCAACCTACTCAATGCCTTGGAGAGACAAAAATTTCCATGGTCACTATTGCACATCTGTGCAATTGGGAAATAATGATTTTTTTTTAAAATTTAGATGAGGTGGATTTGCAGAGAATGCAAAGTTAGAGTTGTTTAAAAAAAGAGAATTAAATTTTAATGAACTTATTTAATATAAATTTATGGCATCTGTTAGAGTCCCTGGATACCCAAATGGCTAGAAGGCAGCAACTGGAGAATGATTCACGGTAAGCAGAGTGCAGAGAATTATAGATGCATGGCTCACATTCATGTTAATTCTTCATTCCCAGCGTATTACACTGAAAATCTATGCCAAGCCGTACTGAAGAAGTATAAGAGTGTCTCTGTGGGGAAAAAGGGAAACTTTACCAGGTGTGAAATGCCTGTGGACAAAGGAGTCAGGTGACCAGGATGATAGAAAATACAGCTGCCATGGCAGGCAGAGAATAGGAGGAGGCTGCAGCAGATAAGAGAACCGTCTATAGGACTTTGTTCAGCCTACAGAAGCAGTGGAGATTGGAAAAGCACACCTCCATCAGTTGATGTGCTATCAATTGGTTAACACTCAATGGCTTGAGAATGGTGGGCTAGGACACTAATTTAGGACTCAGGAGATGCAGGTTCTGTTCCCAACCCGGCCACAGATTTCTCACGTGGCCCTGGGTAACTTACTTAACCTCCCCATACCGCCATTCCCCATCTGCAAAATACAGATAATATTACATCCCTATCATTTTAAGTATTATTGACTGTGAAGCATTCATATATTACAATGATAAGGGCCATTAAGTAGATGGACAGATTTGGTTTCTTAGTCATTTCTCGAAAGAAGTAAGCTCTGTAATTTCATTCCTCATCTTTCAAAGATCAGAGTTGAAGGTTATTCAATGTTTTGAAAGCAGTTTTGAGCAGCTACAGATAAAATCAAGTTATTAGGGATTTATTTTTTTAAGTGTTCAATGATGGAAATATAAAGCAATACACTGTATCTCTGACTTGACTGGACACAATCAGAAAAATTGAAAAATGCACACAGGAGCAATCCCAGGCTGTTTCAAAGCTGAACGGCTCTGAGTTCACTCAATTCCCATGCCGGCTGAGTTAATGGATTTTCAATACAGCTGCAGCCCTGGAAGTCTCTGACCTCCAGAGTTTACAGGGGGAAAAAATGGTAAAGTAAAACAAATCTGCCTCAAGTAAATTACCTTTCGGACTGCTGACCCACGTACAAACACATTTCACCAGAAAAGCATTCAGAGATACTGCAAATCTTGCTCAGTTTATATAAGTTGCCATGAAGATTAGCATCTCAATATATAACAGACCAGCTCTTCAGCCTAGCTCCAAAGGGCAACAGCTCTTTACAGCAGCTGAGAGGCTAAGCCAATAACCGTAAATCAATACAAAATTTGGATGTGCAGTGTTGCTAGCTATAGTTTCAAAACCCGTCAGAGAAATAACTCAAGATACAATACCAATATCTAGCCCAGGTTGGCAGTGACCAACAGACTTCCCATAACCCTTTTGGAATCCTGCACAGAGCGAGTCAGAGTGTCCATCCAGTCCCTAGCACCCATCTCACAAAACACATGGTCAGAATTAGCACGCAGTCATAAAGCAGACGAGGACTCAATGACCCTGAGTCATGCTGAGATTCCATGTCATCCCTAGAGATGGAGCCAGCAGGGCAGGGAAAGACTCAGTGGTAGGGCACCATGGGAAAAATCAATGTGTTGTTACTGCTCATGCTGCAAGCAACCCTTGGCTTCCCAAACCATCAGCCCATCTCGTAATAGTTCCACCAGTATTGCCTTTCACTTTCAGAATGAGAAGCAAAATGGAAATTCTTACTTGTTTCACTGGGTGGACTTGGATCAGAGGAAAAGAAGAGGACATCGATAAGATTGAATGCTGGACCAGAGTGATACTGGCTTAACGTATTTAAAGCTCTGCCAAAGAAAAGAATACAAAGGTTATGAATTTAATGGAATGTATCCAGAAACCCTGATAAGCACCAATAATATGCTCACCCTGCAGGAACTTCTTAGTATCTGTGCTGGGACCCAATACAAATTGAGACTTTTCCAGGGGCCCTAGGATGCTCACTAGCAATCAGATGCACGCTAGGGATGTAAATATTGTTTTAAATCACATTTGTTTTAACCTCCTCTAATTATATCAGTTAAAGGATTGACCAATAACACAGCAGCTCTGACATAGCAGCCCACTCCGGGCTTCAGGGGCCCTTTGACTGGTTGGGGAGGGAAAGGCAAGCTCAGCCAGACAAAGCAGCCCAGGGGAAGCCCTGTGCTAGGAGGGAGGGAGCACCTGTGAGAGCAGCTAATTGATTAATTGATGAGTCCTTGGGCTGCGCCCTGTCTTCCTCTTAGACTCTGGGTACTAGTTCCCCTTGCCCCCCACCTTGCCTTCTGATTGGGGCACTTCACAGCTTCCCTTCCATGCCAGACTGCACTGGCCCCAAGCTAAAGCATAACCAGTAAGATAACCAGTTATTGCTGCATTTATCGGTTAAACAATCGATTAATCATTTAACCTCTCACATCCCTACTACACAACCTGGTTTTCAAGGTGAGAGCTGTCCTTTTGGACCTTTCTGAGACTGTGCTGTACTGCACTATTTTCCAGGGAGGGAAAAATTGACAGCACATTAGCTCCCAGGAGGCCTGACACATGGATGAACATCACATTCCAGAACAAATGGTTTTCAACCTTGATAGATGCAGGACACCCCTCAGAAAGCACCAGCTCTTGGCCTCTTCTTATTTCTTGACAATGGAAAAATGCGCTCTAAGGAGAATAACCCACAACATGCAGCTTGCCAACCTGAAATCTGCCTTTATACAACAAAGACAATCCAGCAGAGAAATACACTGCATCTTTGAAAGCAACATCCAAACACCCCACAGCAACCTTCCACAATATAAAAAGAAACCCCGCTGTGACCAATCACCTCAGGTGGTCACCTACCACCCTATGCTTGAACCAATAAGAAGAATCAGTGAACAATACAGCCTATACTTAATAAAGATCAGACTTTGAGAGAAATATTCCCAGCCCCCTAGCCTCCTAACTTTGCCCAGCTCATCATCAGAAGCAAACTTCCTCCTGTTCAAGACATCAAATGGGACACTTGCCTTAACAATAACCTGGTCAGCACATCACTACTGCTACAACAATCAACACCCCAACACCATAACCATTAGAATCCATGAATCCTACACTTGCTTATCCAAAAATGCTTCTCTCTCATCTAGTGCACCAAATGCCTTGAAGGAAATTATGTGGGTGAAATCAGATTAAAACTACCTACCAGCCTGAATGATCACAGGAACAAGATTAAAGATAAAGATACATAACCACATGTGGAAGAACACTTTCTACAGAACAACCACTCACTTCATGTCCTTGCTATCCTCATGCTTAAGGGAAATTACAAAACACCTTCAACATACAAGCCTGGAAACAAAAATTCATAAGCTGTCTAGATATTAATAACCAAAGGGTGACCACTGATACTGAGTTCATGCCACACTACAATCTACCTGCCTCCGTGAAATTTTTCTCTACACTACAGGTGTTAACAACCTCCTTCCCTTTTGAAAG
>NW_017729025.1:157668764-157671316 GCF_001723915.1 Gavialis gangeticus | reverse complement strand
TTTTTCTCTACACTACAGGTGTTAACAACCTCCTTCCCTTTTTAAAGGTCTTGATCTTCCACCAATTACATTATCCTTCCTCCTCCGACTTGCTTGTAGGCCTGCCTCTGGGAATTTTTACATTCCCCAAGTTCACAGTTGTGCAAACTGCTATCAGTCTTTCTCTGTGCCTGCTTTTCCCTCAGACCTGAATGCGTTGTATTTGAAAGATTATCTAAGTCTACCCCAACAATACAGTTGGTCCAATAAAATATACCACCCACAGAAAATCTTTGTGTCTTACCTATTTTCTGGACCATCATGGCTAAGATATCACCCTAGCACAACTAAAAAATAGTAGAGCAATTCTGCTGTTGCAAAAAACTCAGAAAGACCACAACAGATTTCTGATATTGTGAATTCCTATCTGAAGTCTCTGGGTTAATCTCATGAATCACAAGTAGGTGCTTCCATACCTAACACCACCAATATTACACAGCTCCCTGCTGTACACTGGTTGAGAATCACTGTTCTACAAACATGATTGTGCTGCAAGTAGGTGTCAAAGCACTTGGGCTCCCTAAAAAGATACCTCACAAGATACAACCCACTTATTTCGTGTGATGTTATCCACAGATACCATGTTAGATAACACTTTAAAGAGGAAAATAATATAACCACAAAGTTAAATGACAATGAAATGGAAAAAATTAAAAGATACAGCAGGAGGAGGGAACAGTGGGTTCTCAGAGGAGCTCTCAAGCCACAGTGAAGAGACAATGAGTTGGAGACATGCTGGGAGGCAGTTCCTAGTAGCAGGACCTATAGAAAAGACTAGTCTGATCTACAGAAGCAAGATTTTATAAAAGGACTAAGAGGAGTGTGGTAGGAAAAGAAAAGATCTGTTGGGTAAAAATGTGGCAGGTTCCTGAAGGGTTTCCTAAAAACAGAACAGTTTTAAACTTGATCCTGAACTAAGTGGGGAGCCATTAGAGTTGTTATGGGTAACTGTAGGCTACGTGTTGAAGCCCTTACTTTTTCAGCCTCTTGTAGGTGATATCATTGGCCAATTTCAGCAGGCGATAAGAACTCTCCCGGTCCAAGCTTAACAGGCCATCCCGAGATTCCTCAAAGGCAATGGTAACCAACTTGGGGGTTACGTGGGTCACAATTCCAGTTGAGAGCGGATCACCCTGATCAGTGGACTCATAAAGACCCACAATGTCACCTGGAAGAATGAAACAGAGGAGAAAACAAAACTCAGCATTTGACTAGGGAAAAGCCAACAAAGACAGAGCCCAGAAAGGAGCCCTTCTGAGCCATCCACAGACCATTCCCTCAGCAAGCGTAAAGTGACATATTCCACTGAAGTCAGCAGACCCGTGTTAATTCATATCTGCAGAGGACATTTATAATTAGAGGTGCAACCTATCAGATCAGCACCGATAAAAGGGAAATGACATTGGTTATTGGCTTCTTTTGACCGTTGTAGCCAATAATGTTTACCAATAATTATGCTTTCTGGCCAGGGCCCTGGACACCTGGGTTCCCTCTCCCCCATGGGGCCAGGGCCCCTGGATGACTGGGTTCCCTCAAGAAATGGCAGGCTTTCCCTTCCAGGCAGGCAGCATTCTAGCCTGCAAGGTGTCCTGTTTGGGGCTGCCAGGAGCAGGACACAGGGGGCCCACATGCATGCAAGTGGCTGCACACATGCACGTGGCCAAGAATACAGCCAGACAGTGAGGGAGTGAGGCACTGGGCACTGCCCAGCCAGGGTGGTGCATGGGACCTGTGACAAGATGTGGGATGGAGTCACGGAAGGCATGTCCGGGGGGGGTAGGCACTCCCCACTGCTGCATACACCCGCTAGGGGAGGCATATGGGGGGCATGTGCTGCCCCAGATCTGTGTGCGGGGCGAATGTGGGCTGTTTGCTGTGGGCTCGAGGCTCTCCACTCTGCTGTCTTTCCCCCAGCAGCAGTGGGGGTGGTGAGTTGTGCCCCCCACTGCTGGGAAGGCAGGGGTTGAGCAGCCAGCACAGGGCTCTCTGGGAAACCCAGCAGGTTGGAGAGCCCTGAGGCCACAGCGGGCAGCCCGCATCCACCCTCACCCTGCTCAGCTCTGCTCCAGCTATACTGGGGGGAAGGGGGTGTGGGCAGGGAGGAGAGGTGGGGATGTGTCATCCTACCCTTACCCCAGCTGGGTCCTGCCCTCCCTGGGGCCGGGTCCATTCAGCCTCCCCCACAGGGCTTGGGAGCTCGCCCTGACCCTTGCAGCAGCAGCATCACGTGGGGAAGGGGCCTTTCCCCCTGCTGGAGTCCAGCTCCTGGGACCTGGGGCCTGGCCGTGGGGGAGGAGTGGCCTGGTTTCTCCAGGCCTGGAATAGTCCCGTGGCCCTGCCCTGGGTAGAGGTAGGAGAGCAGGGAGCCTGCCCCAGAGACCACCCAGCCCTGGGCAGCCAGGTAGGCTCACACCTTCCTCCTCAGCCCTGCTGGACAGGCTCAGGAAGCTGGCCCTTGGCACTTTTACATGTGCTCTGGAGATGGGGGTGGGGGCAGCACTTTAATTAATTGT
>NW_017729025.1:157659643-157663764 GCF_001723915.1 Gavialis gangeticus | reverse complement strand
AGAGGTAGGAGAGCAGGGAGCCTGCCCCAAAGACCACCCAGCCCTGGGCAGCCAGGTAGGCTCACACCTTCCTCCTCAGCCCTGCTGGACAGGCTCAGGAAGCTGGCCCTTGGCACTTTTACATGTGCTCTGGAGATGGGGGTGGGGGCAGCACTTTAATTAATTGTAGCGGCCCTGAAAATCACTTTAATTAAAATGCCGGAGTGCCCTGTGCTTAAAAATGGTGGCGACGATGCTTGAACTAAAGCTCATTCAACAAGCTTGAATTCAAGAACCCCCACCAACATTTTAAGTGCCAGGACACTGATACATGTGACATACGAGGCCTAAATAAAAGGTTTATGTCAGTAGTTTAAAATGCCTTGCATTATTACTAAATATTGGTTATCAGATCGGCATTAGCCAATATGTTGGTTTATAATCAGCTGCCAGTATTGGTCAAGAAAATCTTTATCGGTGCACCCCTATTTATAATTTGTGTCAAACCCTTAAAGAAAGGATGTATCCTCCTCTTAGATGACAGAGACCAAAGGATCAGTTATACATCCCTTCCCTTTCCTTCGCTTTGCACCTCCTAAAACATCAATTTGTTTAGGGATACAGCCTAAAAGTATTCAGACACCAGTAATCCCCACACCCAATGCATTAAACTTCAGCTCATGCCAGCTTTTCTGCCATAGATGGGCAATGAAGTGCTCTTACAGAGGCAGTACTTGGGGAGATGAGGTTTCAAGGGGCTTTTTGAAAGCTCTCACTTCCCTGAACTTCAGACAATCCATTTCAGATACTCTTTTCTCTACAATACACGAGAGGACATGACATTGTGCTCTTTCCAAGAGACTGCTCAGATGTATGTCAGTTATTTGGGCTGAGAAACAAACGAGAGTGACCCAATTTCAAATGGATTATGAGCTCAGAGCAGCCCAGTTTTTGTATTATCTTCAAGATGGGTCTCTGCTGATCACACTATTGGGCTTAATTATGAAATGGTGGTTTCATGAAGATCTGCAGATTCAACATACTATTAAAGGCCAGGTCATATTCCACCTATTAGCCGTGTAAATGGTGCTTAAGAGCAATCTTATTCTACCCTTAAAAGCAATCATATTATACCTTGACCAAGTTTCTAAAAAAATCAGTATTTCATCATCTTAGTCTTGCAACTAAGCAACAAAAAGCAATGAGAAGGAGAAAGGAACTATCTATTTTTTACATGAACTGTTTTCCAAAATGCTGGGCAGGATGCAATAAGATCACACTTAGGTGCCTAAGTCCACTTAGATGCCTAACAGGTGGAACAGAATATGGCTACCAGCATTTTTTCACTGTATTTCCCTCCATTGCTTAGTTTTTTAGAAACATAATAAAGGATATTATAAAATACTTTATTAACTTTCCCCTCAATTCCCTTTTTATCAACAGAAATGTTACATACCAGGCCCAAAGCTGTTATAGGGCAGCTCCACATCTGACTCATACTTTCTCGGCTGAAAAGTTACAAGCAGTCGTCCATACAACCCAGTTCTTTGACTGGCCACTTGCAGTTTCAGCAAGCAGACCCCCCTGCGCTGAAGTTCTTTCAAGGAGATGTTTTCTCGCCATGCCCTGGAAAACAAAGACAGACACCCCAGTCATTGGCAAGGGAGCAGCTCTTCTAAATTTCAAATACTGAAAAAAGGGGCTGGGAGAAGGGGAGATGATGGCGATAAAGACACTAGAAAAGAAATACAGCAAAACTCCTGTTGAAACACTGTTTGTAAACCAGCCCTTGGAATCAGCCTGTTTGGGAGTTGAGGCTATAGGACTAATAGGAAGCTATTTTTAGAAAACCCACTGCAGTAATCTGCATTTGGGATTATCCAGACCAAGGACTTTAAGTATAGCCCTGAGAAGAGAGACTCATGTAAGGTACATCGCTCCTGAAGGCAAAGAGCCTGAAAAGACACCTCCTTGAGGTGCAAGACATGCACAGTGGGGTAGCATGGACTTGTCTATACATGAACATGCACCTCTTTAATGATAGCATAGTTAAGGCATGTCAATATCCCTAGGCTGTCAAAAGAAAGGTGTTTCTTGTGGTGGGCGTGCCCATCTTTGCCCAGTTCCTCGGGCTTCGAGCATTGCCAAAGTGATCGTTGGGCAAACCCACCGATCAGAGACCAGCGGGGGAGGAGCCTCGGTAGTCCACCCCACCCCTACGTCGGGGTGAGGCAACGAGCGGACCTAATTGAAGACTGTGCTCTACTACTCCCCCCCTTTCCCCCTCCCGGTTGGCCAGTCTTCAATCTTGGGGCGGAGCCCCAAAAGGGTATTTAAGGAGCTGCGTGTACAGCACGCAGGGGAGACAATGTGGGACGGAGAAGAAAGAAGAAGCCAGGGTGGAGGACAAGCTGGGGAAGAGCTACCCAGGGGGCGCTTCCAGTTGCCCAGAAGAGCCTGAAGACTCCACTGTTGGATGGGAGCGGCAGGCAGCCACGTCCCCAACCCCTCGCCGCAAGAGCATGGCGAGCCGGTGCAGGCATTGTTGCACAGAGGGTCCAAGGGACTGGGACCTTGGGAACCACTCAAGACAGCTCGGGTCTCCAACTCCAGCATGGCTGGATAGTGCAGGTGTCGCTGCACAGAGTGTCCGAGAGGGAGAGGGACCTTGGGAGCTGCTTGAGGTGGCTCAGGTCTCCAACCCTGGCACAAGGTCAGCACTGGAGCACGCCACTGCACGGTGAGTCATTGTTGGGTCGAGGGCCCTTGGAGGGGGCAGGGGGTGGTTTGGGCCCTGTTCCCCACTGCCAGACATGAGGGCCCATGGGCAGTGCAGGCTCCACAGCACTGCAGGACTGAACTGGAGCCCTGGCCCTGGGCATGCACGAGGTGGCCCAGGCCTGCAACCTGCTGAGAAGGCTGAGCCGTCTGGGTGTGCAAACAAGCCACGCACCCCATGCAGGGACTGAGGCAGAGCACCCACTGCAGGAGCTGCTTGCCTAGCTGGGGACAAAACACCGGGAACCCTTGCTGGACCCCTACTCACCAGGAAGCATGAGATCTTGGGCAAAGGGGTTTCCCACTAGGGAGGGACACAGTGGACATAGCCTCATCAGAAGGGGTTAGGCTAGAGAGACAGACTCCTCTAGAAAAGTGGGTATTTGGGGTTACCATGCCTTATATTTTGGAGTGTTTATTAATTGCTTGTTGTGTTTTCTATTCTGGAGAGTTTATTAACTGTTTACTGTGCTTTATATTTTGGGGGTGCTTACCTATCAATTTCTGGGACATACTTACCCTCTGAGGCTCCATGGGCGAAGTTTCTCTTGTGGATCTTGGGGACTGCTATACTTACCTGTTCTGTTATTTGTTGACTTGATGTATTATATGTAAATATTTATCTTTATCACCCATCCAGTTTATTCTATCCCCTCCCCTTTTATTCTGCATCTGAATAAACCATGTATATAGTTAAGATATTGTATCCTGGTCTTCCTCTATAGAGACATCGGACAAGGGGAAGGTGCAAGCAACCTGCAGTTTCCATCTCCAGCACGTATAGCCTGCTGACCATTCCCTTCTACTGGAAAGCGGGGTACACACTCTGGTACACCCAGGGTTAAACTATTTTAATAAAATGTATGCCTGTGTATGCCTGTGAGGGATGGGAACAAGCTAAACTGACACAAGGTACCTTGATATAAAAGTAACTGCCTGCAGACTGAAGGTACCTCCTACGCTTGGACATTCTAGAGGGAAATTCCCCTTGTGGAACATTGCCTGAGCTGCTCAGGTGTAGATGAGCCCCCAGACTGTCATCTTTTTGTGGGGTAGAGACTGACCCTCATTTGTGTGTCTATACAGCATGCACTGTAGTGCATAAAAAGGGAGTGGGAGGAAGAAGGAGAGTGTTTCCAATGGCATAATTAACTCCCATAATGGCAGACGGCAAGGTAGAGGTACTATAAAAAGACATGCAGAGAGCAATAAATCTCACCCAGTGTAGGCAGCAGAGGGGCACGGTGACAGATGATCCCTACATGACAGAGACTACAAACAGATGCTGCCCTTGTCACATCAGAAAATGTTTAATGGCAGCACAAAACACTAGCAAACAGACGTTCTTGCCTCTTACATGCCCC
>NW_017729025.1:157652261-157654643 GCF_001723915.1 Gavialis gangeticus | reverse complement strand
CAGACGTTCTTGCCTCTTACATGCCCCAAATGCCCAAAAATGTGAGTGTGATGGTTCCTTTTAATAGTTTGTGCAGCTTTATCAGAGTGCATGTATATTCAGATATTCTGTGATCCCTGCAGCCCAGGGCTGCCCACAGTCTCCTGCTGCTCCAAAGAGGCATTTCTGGGGGACACACTTCATGCTGCAGAACAAGAGAATCACATGGGGTTTCCTGTTCCATGCTTACAGACATGCGCCCCAGGTCAGGACCAGGGCCAGGGACCTAGGGTTGTCCTGCAGGACTGGGCCCCTGAAGTCCCACGTGTGACAGTGGCCCAATCCTGAACAACTGTCCCAAGCAACATTCATACCTGACAATCAGTTGGATCATCTGTGCCAGGCCACATCCCAGCACAGCTGATACTGCGATAAATTGACGTCTGTTTGTAGCCAGGATTAACAGACACCAAGCTTACATCAAGTCCAGAAATACGCACAAGCCTCCAATAGCACACTTCAACCTCCCTGGCCATTCTCTGAAACCATGAAAGCTGACATGGAAATACTCCTAGTTAATCACAGAACTCAGAGTAGACACACACCTTAGAGGCTAACTGAATCACAGATGCATTCACTCAGGATAGCTTTTAAAAACATAAAAAAACTGAGTGGAATGTGAGATTGTGTAACAAGAAGTCACCTGTAGTATTTTTACACATGCAAGCGCTGCAGCGCTGCAATGCTTGCAGTTGTATAAGTGGCAAAACACCCGTCAGCGCTGAGAACATGGCAGCAGCGCACTTTTGAACTAAAACAACTTGGAGATGCATTAGTTCAAAAACATACCGCTGCCATTTTCTGTGTGGTAATGCACATTTTGCTGGTTATACACCTGCACGTGGTACAGGGCAGTTTGCCTCAGCTCACTCTGAATCAAGTCTGCTCTGAAGCAGCAGATCTCCAGTGCGTCGTGGGAAAAAAAAAGGTATATGTATAAATGCCTTTAATCAAGAAGTCTAAAAAGGGACTATGGATTCTTATCCCATTATCTGAATTAACATCCCTGGCCCTGTGGATTTACTCCTGCGTCATTCACTCCAAACCCCTTTGCCTCTCTCAGCACTGCCCTTTCTCTCCCCTTTCCTGTTTGTTGTAGTCAGTGAGCAGAGGGAGGCAGCTGGCTGTGTCAGGCCCTTGTCACAAGGGACAGTTTGCACATACTTTACCTAAGATCATAGTCAGCATTACCGTACCGTATTAAAAGTCAGACCATCAGATTCTGAGCAGTCGCACAGTAATGCTAACTACAGTTGAGATGCCAGTGAGGTGAGAGGTGGGACCAACAATCAGCTGAAGGTCAGTCCCAGCCGCTGCACCACACTAGAGTCTTGAACTCATGTTATCTCTACGAAGCAATTCCACAATAGCTGAACAACCATTACTTAACAAGAATGATAGGAAAGCAGGGCTGGAAGGAACCTCACAAGGTCATTTAGTCCAGCCCTCTGCTCAAGGCAGGATCTTCCCTGATTAAACCATCCCAGCCAAGTGTCTTTCTAACCTGCTCTTGAAAACTCCCAGCAATGGAGATTCCACCATTTCTCTAGGCAGCCTGTTCCAGTTCTTGACCACCCTAGTCAGAAAATTCCTCCTTATCTCCAAACTCTGCTGAAGCTTGAGGCTGTTGCTCCTAGTCCTGTCCCTATGGCCAAAGGAACAGGCCATCTCCATCCTCACCCTGCAGGTATTTGAAGACTGTAATCAAACTCCCCTTGGCCTGCTCTTCCTCTGACTAAATAACTCCAAGGTCTTCTGGCCTTCCCTTATAGGTCTTGCCTCCCAGGCCCCTGATCATTTGTGTGGCCAGGCTGTAAGGCTCTCTTCTGCATTCACCAGAACATCCTCCTGAGCACTTCTGCCTGTACCTTCTCTTTTATACGCTCCCTGTCCATGGCCCTACCAAGCCCTAGGTCCTCCTGGTTGACCTCCTGGCCCTGGCCAACCCAGCCATCTACCACGACAGGAAGGAAGCTCTGGTCGGGGGCGGGGGGGCCCTGCGAGCATGAGGCCGCCTTCCTCTCACTCTTCTGCCCACATCTCCAGGCAGTTTCACCGGGCGGTATCCACAGGCTCTTCCACCTCCTTCAGGGGGCCATGGACACTGGCTATCGCGCTCTGCTCGGTCTCCTGCCAACCCTCATTTTGAACCCCCGACCTCTCTCCCATGTTAGGAGACCTCACTCCCAACCCTGTTTCCTTTCTTACTTGACCCTAAATTTATCTGATGCATCCCCAGGGGACTCTTCTTATTAAGGGACGCTTACAGCTCTGCTGGGTGGACCTCAGCCCCCCATCCTACGGGACGCCAACATCCTAAGGGATAGCCAGCACGGGTTTGTT
>NW_017729025.1:157648185-157651378 GCF_001723915.1 Gavialis gangeticus | reverse complement strand
CTTCCAAGGTCCCTTCCAGCCCTAATGTCTATGAAATCCCTTTGGCACATCGTGTAGGCGGGATCCTTTGTGCTTTGTACTGGGTTATTTCCAGAGGGGGTAGGTACCCCCAGGGTGGGCGGGCCCTTAGCTGGCTGCGTCACACAGGCGCCCCCGAGACAGGGGAGAGGGAACCCCAGGACTGACTTCCTCACAAAGGCGCCCGAAAGCAGGGAACCCTCGGGCTGACTACGTCACAAAGACACCCCGAATGGGGCGGGGGGTAGGGGGAACCCCCAGGCTGACTACGTCAAAAAGGCGCCCCATGACGCCATCAGCCTATCAGCTGCGCCCATGCCTCCCCCCTCCCAGCCCCTCGCCCGCGCTGGTGGCTGCGGAGACGACGATCCACTGCGCTGCCCCGCCCGTACCTGGCCTCGCCGATCTCGGCCTCCCGCTCCTCCTGCAGCAGCTGCAGCTGCCGCGCAGCGAAACCCTGCACCGGCATCACAGGCTCCCGCCCTCCTCCTCCTCGGCCGCCGGGCCCGCGGGGCCTCGTTTCCCGCCGGACCCGGTCCGTTGCTGCTCCCTCCCCGCCCTTACAGCGTGACTTCCGGTTCTGCTGGTTCCGGTTGCAGCGGCTATGGCGGCGGTGGCCTGCTGGGGGCTGCTGGGTCCGGCGCGGCTGCGCGCGACAGGTGAGGCCCGGGCGGATGCCCCGCTCGGGGCAGGGGGGGGTCTCGGCTTGTAAACGGAAAAGGGGGGGGTGGGCTTTGTTGGCAACAAGACAGGCCGCTCTGCTTGAACAGCAGGTACCTGGAATGAGCCCGCTTTGGGTGTGCTTGCTCAGCACTTCACATGCCCTCGGGGGGAGGTTGGGCTTGGACCTCTGTACAGTCTCGGAGTAAAAGGACGCATCTGAAGAGCCTAGAGAGGTGTCACCCAGGAGCCTCCTGGAAATCCTCCCCGTCGAATGGGAGGATGAAGCTGGCGCTACCAGTGTTGAGTTGGCGATCCTTAAGCACCAGTATTGCTTGGCTGGACGCTGCATGCGGGTGCCCAACTCCTGACGGCCAAAACCAACTCTGTACTCGCAGCTTAATTGTGTCTTGAGATCTCGAGGTGGGCAAAGGAAATGCTACAAGGATGCATTGAAGGCAGGCTCCAAGGAAAAGTGTGATGACCTCAAGAGCTGGAAGAAGCTGGCTCATAACTGCCTTCAGTGGTACCTCAACCTCAAGCAAGCATCAGCCTGTTTTGAGGTAAAGTTGTCCTGCCCTTGAAACAGAGAAGAGAGCAGAGGAAGGAAGAGGAGAGGAATCCCAGCCTGCAGCCTGTGGAGAGACCTGCAACTTTTATGAACAGGTCTGTTGCTCAAGGATTGGACTCAAGCCACCTTAATATCCGCCAATGAGCCATGGTAGAGATCATCCTCAAACCAAGCGATTGTTGCTGCTGAAAATAAAAGGTTTTTTTCCCTTGGAAATCAGTCCTCTGTTTTTAGCCTAGACCTTCCGAATGTCAAATGATACCATCATATTCCTGAGTCTGCAGACGCAACTCCCGTACCTTGATGTTAAATTTACTCTGTCCTGGCTAGCCAGAGTGAAACTAACAATGTTCTAGGTGATTACATATTAGTAAGAACATGTCTGTTTTGGACAGCTGCTGCTGCTGTTGCTGCTGCTGATTTGGGAAGGTAGCAGAGAGGCCCTGGAATGTATTTTCTAGAGTGGAGGTGACAGGCTTATCCAGCCCCACAGGTCAGATAAACATTGCTAAGCCTGTGACTGGACTGAACTGAGCCCCTGTGTAGTACCCACAGCACCAAGTCCAGCCCATGCATCACATACACGTGCATCAGCCCTCAGGCCTAGCATGGAGTACATGCTGTCCACAGCATTTGGGCTGGACCCAGCATTACAGGCAGCACAGGGGCTTGATCTGGGGTGCTATATGCAGCCTGTACCCCAGCCCTTCTGTGCCGCATGCAGCACTAGGTCTAGCCCATGCACCTCAAGCAGCATACTCCCCACACTGGCCCCTGGGGCCACATTCACAGCAAGCCCCAGAGCCATTGTTTGCTGCATGTGGTGCAATGGGGCTGGATTGGATACCACACAAAACACTTGGCTCTGGGCTGTGTGTGGTGCCCTGAACCAACCCCCTTTGCTCCCTGCAGCACAGGGTCAAGCCCACAAGCAGTGCATACCTTGTGCTGGTCCCCTTTAGCGTGCAGTGCACAAAGCCAGTCCTGCACCATATGCAGTATGGACCAGCCCCAAGGCTCACTGTGCATGTGGCGCACAGGTCCAGCATGAGGCACACACTGCCAGCAGTCTGCAAGCTGGAACTGGTTCTATGTGCCGCACAAGGGGGTCAGGGCACGGGCTGTATGCAGTGCCCCATGCCAACCCCCTGTGTTGTGTGTGGCATGCCCAGTGCTGGGTTGTGCAGCACATGGGGGCAGGGACCAGTGCATGTGGTTGGTCCAGTGACCCACAAATCAAATACAACCCATAGGCCATACATTTCACACCCGTGTTCTAGAGGAAAAGACATAGAAGTTGAGACTGGCAAGGAAAAGGGTAATGTCTCAGAGCTGCCAGGAAGCCAGGAGGAGAGAAAAGAAGAGCCAAGAAGATGTGGAGCTTGACATTTTTTTTGAAACCCACAAGTCTGATATAAATATGGAGCCCCCGTAGCAAGACCCTGGGGCAGAAGTTTTGCAGGAACCCCTTCAAATGAGTGTGTGAGAGTTACACATTGGAGCATTTGTGGTATGATTATTAAAACTCTGCAAGGGCAACTTGGTGCCAGCATGCTCATCATCTGAATAAGCTGGCTGTCCTACAGGCTTGAATGCAGATTAAGATTTAATATGTGCTGCCAGTTGGTTATAAGAGCAATAAAAAGCAGAGTGCACAAACTAGATGCATTAAAATGTATTCAATTTTAACAGCACTTTCCAGACCCTTAATTGCACTCCAGAAAAGAGAGGCAGAGGAAGCTCTACAGTTCCTGCAAATCAGCTGTTTAAAGGAGCTGTGCAAACTAGTGCACTGATAGAGATTTTTGGGGCTGAAAGCGATAGCCAATTTTTAAGGAGGCATATTAGCTGACACTGATCCGATTTCCGATACGCAGCCCGGCAGCCTGAAGAACAGTGTCTGGCTGGTAAGTCTGTGTGGTGGAAGGGGCGGGGGAAGGAAAG
>NW_017729025.1:157645780-157648098 GCF_001723915.1 Gavialis gangeticus | reverse complement strand
TCCCTCCCCCTTCTCCTTCTACCACAACAGAATTACCAGCTGGACACAGCTGTCCAAGCTGCCAGGCTATGCTCCTCACGCCTGCATGCTGTGCTGCATCTGCATACATGCATGGAGCATTTATTGGCCAAATTATCAGCCGCACTGGGCAAAAAAAGCAATTTCCAGTAGTCACTTTTCTTTGTATAGGTGCAGATCCGATATCGGACCCATGTATCGGTGTATCTCTAGTGCAAATACTCTTTGTTAAGAAGAGGGTTTTGGAGAAGGCTTCATTTTCTGCTAATGAAGTTGCATTGGTGCTTTTCATGTTTGCTAGCCTGACTTGCCCTGGTTAGTCCTGTTCCCCCCACAGTATTGTGCTGGTACCATTTTGTTTCTAATAAACATTCAAGCGCTGTCACTAAAAAAAAAAAAAAAAAGCAATGAAAAGTATAAAAGCAATGAAAACTAGGGCTGTGCAAAATTTCGCCCGCTGTTTCATTTCCATGCTGTTTCGACTCATTTTGAGCTTGAAACAGCAAAATTGAATTAAAATGAAATGCTTCAAAATAGCCTTGAAATGAAACAAGGGCAGTTGAAATGTTTTGAAAGTTTCAAAACGTTTCAAGTTTCGAAGCTCAGCTTGCTTGCAGGTAAAGAGAATGTAAGGAAGGGGAGGGGGAAGCGGGGGAAGGACTGCTCTGATACTGACTGTGTAGCTGGCCAGTGACTGTGATCCTTCCCTGAGGTCCCTTCCAATCCCAGTGCTCTGGGGGAGGGATGAAAAAAAAAGCGTAAAAAATATTGTTTCAACTGAGCTTTCTCTGTGCCTTCACACTTACAAGTGACGCGAGTTTTGCTCTGAACAGTTTGAGGTACCATTTCCTAGAAACCCCTGCACCTATATCCTTGAACCTTGGCAGGCATCATGGCCTCAGAAAGGGCTACCATCCCTGCAAGTTTCAGGTGAACCAGGCAAGAAATGACGAAGTTATAGGAGGTTCCATGCTTCCCCATTATAGCCTATGGGCGAAATGTCAAAACAGCTAACAGTTTTGATGAAACAAAACGGGACAGTGCTTTTGAAACTAAATGAAACACTGCCCCGGAGAAACGGAAGTCGGAACGAAACAGTGCTGTTTCACACAGCCCTAAGAAAACCCATTAGAAAGTGACCCTTCCGTAAGGGGAATTTCATCAGCCTCTCCAGATGTTCAGTCTCATTGATTGTAATCCCTCCAGTCTGCTCTCTTTGCTGTTGCAGTTGCTCATTGTCCAGCATTAACTACCCATAGCCATACCCATCCTGAATAAGCCATTAAAATCACCACCTTCACCTTTTCCATTGCGTTTAATCTCTTCCATGGAAAAAGCCCAGGATGCTGCTTGTCTGTGATAAGGGGAAGGTAATTTGTGCAGGCAGAAAAGGGATTAAAACCAGTGGTCCCTTGCTCTAGAGAAGTTCCATCGAGCTCACCGTGCCATCAGGGCTTCCATATGTTTCACTTCACTATTGAAGGGACTGTCTGGAAGTTACTGAGGTTGTGTGCTACTCTCTCCTTCTCTCTGAGTGAACCAGAGGATATAAAAAGCTGGGAGAACCTTGTTTTACGTACAGATGTTCAGTAATAACTTGTCATTGCCTTAAAAGGTTGAGACATACCTGGGCAGAGGAGGATACACTTAACAATAGCCATTAGAATAATACTGTATTATTATGAGCATGCAATGCTGTGTCTAAACCACTGGAACCATCCCTCTTTGGTTTACAGAAGAGATGATTTACAGCCATATGAATTGCTAACCTAGTATTTGAGATCTTGGAACTGAATGTCTCACTTACTGGGAGTATCTTCCGTACATGGTAGATGTCGGGCCCACTTTCTCTTCTGTTCTGCTGGATTTTTGTACATCATAGACAAGTTTCTGATTCATTATGTATGTTGGTGGCCCCCTCTAAATATTTTTGCCTTTTTGTGGGAGGTAAAAGAATGAGAGAAATTCTGTTGTGTTGGACACTAAGACTTTTCCTAATGGTGCCAACTGAGAGGACTCATACTTCCTTATTAAATAAACACAGATTGTCCATCCCAATGTCATTACTTAATTCTCTTTGGTCTCTGTCTTTCAGGATCTATGTTATGGTCTGCAGTTCGAAGCCACAGTTCCCAGAGTAGTTCACAACAGCAAGGGTGAGGTCAAAATTTTGCTTTACTTCACTTTTCCCTCAGAGATATTAACCCTCCCTTGATTTTTCGTCCCTCCTTATTTGTTCCTTTTCCCTTTCTGTGAGCCAGTAAAGAAGTAACTCCGTAAACAGACTGAATGTAGCTCCA
>NW_017729025.1:157639338-157640780 GCF_001723915.1 Gavialis gangeticus | reverse complement strand
GGGCTGGATTGGATACCACACAAAACACTTGGCTCTGGGCTGTGTGTGGTGCCCTGAACCAACCCCCTTTGCTCCCTGCAGCACAGGGTCAAGCCCACAAGCAGTGCATACCTTGTGCTGGTCCCCTTTAGCGTGCAGTGCACAAAGCCAGTCCTGCACCATATGCAGTATGGACCAGCCCCAAGGCTCACTGTGCATGTGGCGCACAGGTCCAGCATGAGGCACACACTGCCAGCAGTCTGCAAGCTGGAACTGGTTCTACGTGCCGCACAAGGGGGTCAGGGCACGGGCTGTATGCAGTGCCCCATGCCAACCCCCTGTGTTGTGTGTGGCATGCCCAGTGCTGGGTTGTGCAGCACATGGGGGCAGGGACCAGTGCATGTGGTTGGTCCAGTGACCCACAAATCAAATACAACCCATAGGCCATACATTTCACACCCGTGTTCTAGAGGAAAAGACATAGAAGTTGAGACTGGCAAGGAAAAGGGTAATGTCTCAGAGCTGCCAGGAAGCCAGGAGGAGAGAAAAGAAGAGCCAAGAAGATGTGGAGCTTGACATTTTTTTTGAAACCCACAAGTCTGATATAAATATGGAGCCCCCGTAGCAAGACCCTGGGGCAGAAGTTTTGCAGGAACCCCTTCAAATGAGTGTGTGAGAGTTACACATTGGAGCATTTGTGGTATGATTATTAAAACTCTGCAAGGGCAACTTGGTGCCAGCATGCTCATCATCTGAATAAGCTGGCTGTCCTACAGGCTTGAATGCAGATTAAGATTTAATATGTGCTGCCAGTTGGTTATAAGAGCAATAAAAAGCAGAGTGCACAAACTAGATGCATTAAAATGTATTCAATTTTAACAGCACTTTCCAGACCCTTAATTGCACTCCAGAAAAGAGAGGCAGAGGAAGCTCTACAGTTCCTGCAAATCAGCTGTTTAAAGGAGCTGTGCAAACTAGTGCACTGATAGAGATTTTTGGGGCTGAAAGCGATAGCCAATTTTTAAGGAGGCATATTAGCTGACACTGATCCGATTTCCGATACGCAGCCCGGCAGCCTGAAGAACAGTGTCTGGCTGGTAAGTCTGTGTGGTGGAAGGGGCGGGGGAAGGAAAGGGGCATGGGGTGGGGAGGCAGATCGAACACCCTGCAGTGAGGGAGGGAGTGGGGCTGGGTCAAGGGCTGCCTGGCCAGGGCAAGGGCAGGGCAAGGCATGGGACAGAGCCGAGGCTTGTCTGGGCAGTGTGAGGAGGAGGGGGCAGCTGCTGTACACGCCCTGGGAGGACACGGGGATGGGGGAGGGGTGTGCCCTTAGGTCTGTGCAGGGTGAGGGTGTGCTGGAGCTGAGGCTGCACCGGGCTGCACTCGGGGCAGGTGGCAGCAGTGCTGGGTGGAGAGTTATGGGTGGGGGGGGGCTGCAGCCACCCCAAAATTTGCTGTAGCCC